>NC_133875.1:7731022-7788834 GCF_044706935.1 Curcuma longa
GCATCTGCCGAAAGAAGTTTTTCAAAATTGAAATTAATAAAATCTTATTTACGGACCACAATGACTCAAGAAAGGTTAAATGGATTAGCACTTTTAAGTATTGAAAAGGATATTTTAGAAAACATTGAATATGATACTATTATTGATGATTTTGCTTCTAAAAATGCATCACGACAATGTTTTAAATAAGTTACTTCTATGTTTTATGGTATTATCTGACTTTATAACATATTTACCTTTTTCCCTTAGATGGATTGTTCTTTATTTCTGTGATTATTGCAATCTGATATTCTATACCTTGCTTCTAGATTTGAGTGGCTGTCTGGCTGAATTTTGTATCTTCCTTTTCTCAGGTAGCGGAAAAACATACACTATGCAACCACTACCTCTTAAAGCATCACAAGATATTCTGAAGCTAATGGCTGGATGCATTATCAAGGCAGATTGGGAAAGATATCCATATTATTTGCAATTACTTGATGAGATCAGAATCAGAAAGGAATTCCATTTACGAGAATCAGAGAAAGGGATGTGAGGTAAGGATTGTATAGAAAAAAGGATTGATCTATACATCCATCTGAGTTTATTCTAATACAAAATGAACTCTGGCAAAGCATCAAGTTAGATTGTTATATTATGTTTTAAAAACCTGTGCCATTATATCCATGCATGAATATAAAATCTGTTGCTCCATAAGTACGATAAAAGGGATAAATTTCATATCTGGATAGCTTTAATATCGTGGTTGCATTTATCACCCGAGTAAAATGAAATAAGTTGACAAGTTTAAAGTTTTGCAGGTATAAGGTGCCGGTGCGTGAAATGGGTGTCAAGCAAGCAGAACCTCATTTGGAACTTAAAAAGCATAGGAGAGTATCAAGGAAGAAGCTAAACCAGTCTATTCTTATTGATATTGATGCTCTTGAAGATCTAGAGGACTACTGGTAGGAGGAAAGTGCCCAGTGAGGTTGGACACCAGGCAACTATCTAAGATGGAAGTTATTATATTGTTTTGTTATGTATATATACTAAATGATCAAGTATGAATACCTGATCCTAGTATGACCTCGTAGGAATAGGCTAATGTGTTTATTAGTTGTACTTGTTTTTAGATGATTGAAATATAACTTAATCGATTGTTATTGTTGTTCCTTTTTGAGTCTATATAATTTAGTTACCTTATAAATTAATTAATAAGATGGGGCACATTTTATCATTTCGCCCAGGGCACCTACATGCCCAGGACCGGCCCTGCATGCCTCCACAAGAAGCCATAGTGCTGCAGTTTCTTTCACTACCGCCAATCCTTTGCCATTAAAAATGGATAGTAAGAAGACTATCGGGGGTGCCCATGAGTGCCTTCTAAAAAGGAAGCAGCCTGAATATCACTGATAAGAAAGATTCTAAACAAAAAAAACTCAAAACAAGGTGGCGGGTTATGAATTATAATATATAGTTACTGCTACAAAATGTCCCCGCCAAATACTTTGCATTATTAAATATTAAGTGTAGAGAAACCAGTAGGCCATAATGGTGAGAATCGCTCCTTGTCTTGTAGTATTATTCCATGTCACCGCCTCATGCTCTGTCATTTGTTCGAAACTTAATTTAGGTATCAATACATCTCCATATCTGTAGTACATATTTATTAGGGATGGAAGGGATCGAGTTTGAAATAGTTTTTGAAGTTTGAAAAACCAAGCGGTGAGATGGGTGGCAGAGCCGCCCAAGCATACGAATCAATGACCAATCCTAGCCGGTGTTGAATGTCACCTCCCAGTACCGCTCGCTAGACAATGACTGTGGCACCGCTTCTAGTGCATGCTTCTCCTCCATGTGCCTGCCCCTTTTATAGCCGACCTCTATCATTCCTTCCTTGCTCCACTACATGAAAAGATTTCTACTAAACAATAGAGGCAGACTCTCCTATAAAAAGATAGAATTTGTCACTCCAGCGATTCAATACGATCGGCCCCATGATAATCTATGAGAAGGTAAATCGAGAAACTACAGTTAGCCACGACAGATGAGAATATGTCAAGATTCGAACATTTGTCCTCTTTTGTAATTCTGTTCCGTCATAGTCAATTCAGCTATGCCCCAATGACAACAAAGGCAGACTCACAAAGGGGCAAGGGGGTCATGGCCCCTCCCCCCTCATTTTTTTAAAAAAATTACTAGTATACCTTTAAAATTTTAATTAATAAAATAAATTTATTTTATAAAAACAAAAAAGCCACAAAACCCTCCTTCCAATCCTTTTCATCTGATAGCCTCTTGCCCTCTTCTAAAATAAAAAAATTCTTCTCCTCCTTTAGCTTGTGATTTGTGAAGGTATTACATTTTTCCTTACTTCTCTCCACTTTTGGCTTTTTGATTTTGACATTTTCAAAACATATATCATATTTATTGGTTGTTATTTATGTGTTAATTGTTAATTTGGTGCTTGTGAGTGTTCATCTATTTTGATAGTAGGAATTTTAAATCTTTTCTATTGTTTTGGTCTTTTAGAGTATTGATTGTTGAATATTTATTAGTTTTATCATTTAGGATTGATTCTAAGTATTCTTATTTCTTGACATATGTCTTTTTTTTTTTAGAACTATGTAATATGTTAAGATATTTTTTAAGAGAATCAAATGTTCAAGAATCACCATCTTCCAAAAAAAGGGGTAATGATCAGTCTGCTAAAAAAAAGAGTTATGAAACTTGTATTGAAAAAAGTCTCAAGAGTCTTCTAATAAACTTCATATTGGTTCAGATGTAATTGATCTTCCGTCGAATCCAGAACTAAGACTTAGGATTATGGATTATGAACCCAATATCCATGAAAGAGTTCAAAGAGAGTATTATCTATGAAACCCATGCCAATCCCGTAAGCATAAATTCAAAACTAGAGATTTCAATAACAAGCCAAGAAGATGTAATCCGTCATGGTTTGATGAATTTGATTGGTTGGAGTATAACATTACTAAGGATGGTACATTTTGTCTATATTGCTATCTTTTTAAGAAGGAGTGTGGGGAGCAAGGGGGTGGTGATAAATTTATTAGCAAAGGTTTTACAAATTGGAAAAAAAAGAAAAGTTACGAGAGGGGGGGGGGGGTCCCAATAGTGCTCATAACTTAGCTTTCAGCAAATGTGACTTGTTAAATCAAGAACAATATATTGAGAATAATTTTGTTAAAGCAACAGAGGAAGCGAAAATTGATTATAGGATTTAACTGAAGTAATCAATTAAGTGCATCAGATTTCTTATGAAGCATGGTCTCCCATTTCGTGGTCATAATGAATCTAAAGATTCAAGCAATTGAGGACTTTTTGTTGAGTTATTGCAATTTCTTATTGACAATAATGAAGAAGTTAGGAGAGTTGTACTTCAAAATGCCCTTAGGAATATGAAGTTGACTTCAACTAAAATTCAAAAAGATATTGTGAGGGTTGCAACATTTGAAACAACTAAAACTATAATTAGAGAGCTTGGTGATGGATTATTTTTAGTTCTTATTGATGAATCTTGTGATGTGTCTATAAAAGAGCAAATAGCTGTTATTTTGAGATTTGTAGATAAAAGTGGATGTGTGATTGAGCGATTTTTGGGTCTTAAACATGTTAGAAGTACTATTGCAAGATCACTAAAATAAGCACTTGATGATCTATTTTTAGCACATGGTTTGGGTATTTTGATGTTGCGAGGTCAAGGTTATGATGGGCTAGCAATATGCAAGGTGAGTATAATGGACTTAAGGCTCTCATCTTGAAAGAGAATGAGTCTGCACATTAAATTCATTGTTTTGCTCATCAACTTCAATTAGCTCTAGTGGTAGTAGCAAGGAAACATGTACTTGTTGCTGAACTTTTCAATTTAATTTTTAATATTGTTAATGTGGTTGGAGCCTCATATAAGCCGCAAGATACTTTGTGAGAGTCACAAGTTGCTAAAATAATTGCTAGTCTAGAAAATAATGAAATCCTTAGTGGATGGGGAGTGAATCAAGAGACATCTCTCGCTCATCCTAGTGATACACGTTGGGGATTACATTACAGAACTCTAAATGGTTTCATTACATCATTTGCACTGTGGTTGATGTACTTGATGTAATTGTGGAAGAGGACTTATTTTTGGATAAAAAGTTTGAGGCATCTCGTTTGCTAGAGGCAATACAATCTTTTGAGTTTGTGATTACTCTTCATTTGATTCAATCATTATTAGGAATAACAAATGAGTCATCACAAGCTTTGCAAAGAAAAGATCAAGATATTGAGAATGCTATGAGATTGGTTGATATTTCTAAACAATGCCTTTAATCAATGAGGAATGATGGGTGGAGTTATTTGTTGGATGTGACTTCCAATTTTTGTGGAAAATATTTTATTCATGTTCGCAATATGGATGATACATTTGTAGCTCAAGAAAGATCATGACACAGAACAAAAGAGATGACAAATTTCCATCACTACCAATTGAATTATTCAACACCATCATTGATATGCAATTACAAGAGCTAAATAGTCGATTTAATGAGACCAACATTGAATTGTAGCTTTGTATTGCATGCTTAAAGCCATCTAATTCTATTGCTTCTTTTGACAATCAAAAGTTGATTCGATTAGCCGAATTCTATCCAAGAGATTTTTCTGATATTGACCTTTTGGAACTCTCAAATCAACTTCAAACTTTTCATCATAGAAGTTCTCTCAAATATTAAGTTTTCAAATTTAAAGGGATTGAGTGACATTACTCGACTAATGGTGGAAAATAGAAGAGACATAGCATATCCATTGGTTTACAAGCTTTTAACATTGACTTTGATTTTGTCGGTTGCAACTTCCATACAGTAGAGAAATCATTTTCAACTATGAAGATTATGAAGAATGGATGATTAATGGTTCGACTTCACTGAAACAGAATGAGTTGATTAATAGTTAAATGACTATTTGGTGGCATATACTACAAAAAAATATATTTAGTAACTTATCAAATGATTGTATCATGAATTATTATCAAAAAATGAAAGACCATAAAGGTCAATTGTAAGTCACATTTGAATTGATGATAATGCTTTTAACTTTTCTGCTTGTCTTTTAGTTGATATAAATTATACTTTTGTGATTTTATATGAATTACACCCCCTAAACTAAATTTCTGAGTCCACCCCTACCTGACAAGCAACTCCAAGTCGTCACCTGCTGTTACTCAAGATCCTAATTATTAAACACCATGATAACAAGAAGAAATTATAATTTTATTTCTAGAAACCCACTAGAAACACCATGATATAAATCAAGATCTGATCTTTCCAGGTAAGCGACAGAAGATGCAAACCCCGAATCAAGACCAAAGCTTTTGGGTCATTAGATTTCTATGTCGGTGGTAGATTAAAGTTTTTAAGAACTTGACATGTACCCAAAAATTGGCTGATTTGCTCGGATAATACTTCCATTAACATTGAGTGGTTTGGGAAGACCATTAGAGTGGTCGCTGCCATTTTTTTCTTTAGCATTCACATCTTCGACCTCAACATCTTTCGCTCATTTTCCCACATACAGCGCCAAAATGATCTGATAGAAATCTTATCACGATGATGCGGCGATAGAAATCCACCTCGCACCATGGAGCCATGATGGCGTTCTCTTAGCTTTCTTCTTGTGACACGACTAATATTGTGAAGAATAACACGCATCAAAGGCTAGGAGTTACCCCGATGAGATCCCTCTGATGTCTTAGTCATCATCATATGAGATCCAATCTGATCATCTTTAGTAGAGAGAATAACCTCCCTTATATATAGAGAGAAGTCTAAATCATGCTCCTCTTGGAGAGAAGCTCAAGGGACACACCTCACTAAAAGGTTCCATTGTAACTATTGTGTCTTTTCGTATTATTGTAACTATCATGTCGCTTTACGCTATGATAACTGTTGTATCCTTTCCCATGCTGGGTGGTTGGACCAGCAGCAAGTCGAGAGGTTGGAAGGTCGAGAGGTAGATAGGTTGTCTCGACAGGTTGGTAGGTCGGACCAGCTCAACAAGTCAGCAAATTGATAGGTCGGACTAGCTCGACAAGTTGGATATTGATGATATCTACGTTGACCAAGCCTTGAACCTACTAGATGACCCTTACGTTGATTGAGTCCTAAGTCTGCCACATGACCCCTACCGTCTCCACCACATTAGATATAATTTATTCAATAATATAAGTGTATATATATATCTCATCATATTAAAATATAACAATATTAATATTAGATTAAAAAATCATTAGTATCAAGTTCAAAACTAAGTGACACGAAAATTGTAAAAAAAATAAAAGAAATGTAATTTTCAAAGGACGAAACAAAAGATTTTGATGTCAAAGGAACTAACAAACTATATGGGCTTTAATTCTTTACACTAATTGTCACTAAATGGATATGTAAGTAACTTAAACAAATTCATGTCTTTTTTCATTTATTATTTTTCATATTTATAAAATTTTAACTTTTTTAAAAATAAAAAATTGTCATAAATTGTGAACTGAATCTTAATCAGCGATTTCGAATCGTAAATCATAATAGTCTTTTAGATTAAAGGCAAGATTTTTCAAACCTTCAAATTGATAATTCTAAATTATTGAACCGTCGATTCTGAACTATAATCAAATCTACCACTCTTAGACGGGAGGATTGAACATTTCACTCCTAGGAGTTCATATTATCCAATATTGGAATAGAAACATGACCATCCATTATATTCTAATATAAATTTTAAAATATTAATAATTATTTATACGATCAAAAATGTTTTTAATTGAATTAAAATCAAATTTTTATCTCAATGAAAGGAGATTCATTGTTAGGCTAATAGTATGCTTACAAAATTGGTAGTACATGAGAAATTATGAGAATGGAGGAGAGATCCTTATAAAATAAATATTAAAATTAGAAAAATTAATATTAAAATTAAAAAGAATATGAGTAAAGAAAATCAAGGATGATGGCACTTAGATTGAAAAAAATGTGAATCGATAGATATCTATAGTATTTTTTTAAAATAATTTTTTATGTTAATTTGGTAATTTAAATTTAAAGTTTACAAAAATATCTTAAATTAGCCATTCCATTTGAAATAGGAGCATGGTGGTGTTTATGCCTATTACAAATGCCCCTCGACTTTTCTCATTGCGGGTTCAGTCTAGCATGTAGGTTATGTTAGGCTTTGCCTTAAATTAATTTGATAATTAAAAATTAAAGAGTTGTTAAAAAAAATCTCAAATTAGTTATAAATAGGCACATGTGGTGTTTTTCTATGTTATAATTAGAGTTGTCAAACGGGTCAACCCATGACGGACCCATCATATGGCGGGGCGGGATGGGATGGGCCGACCCACCAACTTAACGGGTTAGGAAATCTCCAATCTAACCCAACTTAAAAGCGGGTCGCAGGTTAGGCGAACCAACCCACGACCCTGTTAAAAAATAAAAAAATATTTAAAATATTAAAAATTTTAAATTGGAATTATAATTTAAATTGACTAAGTTAAAAATTTTAAATTTAAATTATAATTTTTAAACTTGAATTGTAATTTAAATGAATCAAACCTACTAATTCATTGAGTTTTCTATTTTAATTTTAAAATTTAAAATAAATAAATAAACTTTCTCATCTTGCGGACCAACCCACGTGGGTCGGGGCCTAAACGGGTCAAACCATCTGAATCCATCTTAAAATGGGTTGATAAAATTTCAACCCAATCCGCTTAAATTATTTGGCGGGGGCGAGCCAATCCGGTGAATCTAATCCAATTTGACGGCTATAGTTATGATCTCCTTTTTTTAGACTGGCGCGGTCCGACATGCAGGTTATGTCCGACTTAGGTCATACTCATCATGTCTTGATTCTGGAACATGGGCGGATTGAACCCTAATCATACAATTCAGGCTAGACCTAGACCTAGACCTAGTTGGCATGAGCTGGAACATGCTTGGGCTGAACCCTAAACAAAATTCAGGACAGACCTGACCTGGCATGACTTTTTATAGAGCGGGTTAGGACTGATGGGATCGCGGATGGTTCCGCCTGTTGTTCAACACCACTTCCTGCATTGTGTCCTTTAAGTAGCTTCCGATCCCCATGAGAATATGAGATGAGATGAGAGCGCCGGTGAGCGTGAATGCCATCCCACGACACCACTTGTGAGCTCCTCCCCACCACACAAATGGTAGACATCGGAGCAAAATGTTGATCGACTTCACCACCGACCCCGCCAGGCTTAGGCCTGCATGCCTTCCCTCACTCTCCCATCATTTCCTTTCTATTAATGCGTCATCACACGTATAACATCTTCCATCCTTGCACCACCCCCATGGACGCTCTTCTCCATCCTGACCATGCTCCTCTGTCGCCCACCTACAAGACGCAATTCCGGCGGATTTCCGTCGGCGCGGCCGCGGTGCTAATCCTCTGCCTCCTTGCCCTCGCATACGACGGCGCAGGAAGGCCCGCTCGGTCGTCGGGCCCGACCACCAGCCATGGCGCCCGGCCAGAGCAAGATCGCGGCCTCCCCATCTCCCGAGGACCGGAGCAGGGCGTATCGGAGAAGTCCACCGCATCACGCCTCTTCTCCAGCCCCTCCTTCCGCTGGTCCGACGACATGCTCCTCTGGCAACGCACTGCCTTCCACTTCCAGCCCGAGAAGAACTGGATGAATGGTTAATTCCGATTGTTCCAATCTCTGTATCTTTCTCAATAAGTTGATCTGACGCAATCCTTGTTGTTTCTGCATGAAATGTGTATCGATCAGATCCTAACGGTGAGTCCTTTAATTTTCAACTTCGAATCGAGATTAGATTTGACGTTGAGTTTATGATTCAGGGCCGATGTACTACAAGGGATGGTATCACCTGTTCTACCAGTACAATCCGGAGGCGGCGGTGTGGGGGAACATATCGTGGGGCCACGCCGTGTCCAAGGACCTGGTCCGCTGGCTCCACCTGCCGCTGGCCATGGTCCCCGACCGCTGGTACGACGCCAACGGGGCATGGACCGGATCCGCCACCATCCTCCCCGATGGCCGCCTCGCCATGCTCTACACCGGCGCCACCACCGAGTGGGTCCAGGTTCAGAACCTCGCCTTCCCGGCCGACCCGTCCGACCCGCTCCTGCTCGCCTGGGTCAAGGCCGAGGCGAACCCCGTGGTCGTCCCGCCGAAGGGAGTCAACGTGAAGGACTTCCGCGACCCAACCACGGCCTGGTACGTTGCTGCTGAGGACGCGTGGCTAGTCGCAATTGGGTCCAAGAACGACGCGCAGCGGCACGCCGGGACCGTGCTAGTCTACAAGACGGCGGATTTCCTGCGGTTCGAACTGCTGCCCGACTTCCTGCACGCGGTGGAGGGCACGGGGATGTGGGAGTGCGTGGACTTCTTCCCAGTGGCGACGGAGGCGGCGACTGGGCTGGACACGTCGGAGCCGGCGGACGCCTTCGTGAAGCACGTGCTTAAGGTCAGCCTCGACGACGACAGGAACGATTACTACGCCATCGGCACGTACGACGCCAAGAAGAACGAGTGGGTGCCTGACGACCCGGAGAAGGACGTCGGCATCGGCCTGCGCTACGACTACGGCAGGTTCTACGCCTCCAAGACGTTCTTCGACCCGGTGATGAAGCGGCGAATCCTACTGGGTTGGATCAGCGAGTCCGATAGCGAGCTCGCCGACGCCGCCAAGGGCTGGGCTTCGCTCATGGTACCTACTCTACTCCCACGCTTTCCCATTTTCTGCATGCGCACACAAAAAGTAGTGCAAGTTCGAGGATTAATTTCTATGTCAACGTGCAATTTACTTGCAGAGCATCCCCAGAACACTGCTCTTTGACCAGAAGACGGGCAGCAACCTCCTCCAGTGGCCGGTCTCCGAGGTGGACACGCTGAGGCTCGCCGGAAAAGAGTTTGGCAGCCTCGAACTCGCCGCCGGCTCCGTCATCCCCTTGGATGTTGGCTCCACAGCCGCCCAGGTCGGCTCTAATTACCCATTAGATTATACTTTTTTACATGGAGCGTAGTGTTAAATCAATAATGTTTGAAATAGCTGGACATCATGGCGGAGTTTGCGGTCAGCGAACCGGCGCTGGCGAAAGCGAACGAGGCCGAGCGCGGCGGGTACAGCTGCAGCAACAGCCGCGGCTCCGCTGCCAGGGGATTGCTCGGGCCGTTCGGCCTTCTCGTGTTGGCCGACCAGGAGCGATCGGAGCAGACCGCGGTTTACTTCTACCTCGGAAGGGGAGCCGACGGCCGCATGGCCACCCATTTCTGCCAAGACGAGCTGAGGTCGTCGGAAGCCAGCGACACCGTGAAGAGGGTGGCCGGTAGCGTAGTCCCCGTGCTGGAAGGCGAAACCTTATCCGTTCGCATACTGGTGATTGGCTTGACGCATGCAGTTATGGTTTTTGATTACGATTTGGAAACGAATTGAGTCTGCAAATTGGATATGTTCAGGTGGATCACTCGATCGTGGAGAGCTTCGCACAGGGAGGGAGAAGGTGCATCACGTCTCGGGTGTACCCGACGAAGGTAATGCAGGGCGTGTCGAGGGTGTTCCTGTTCAACAACGCCACCGGCGGCAGCGTCACCTGCAAGTCGCTCAAGGTGTGGCAGATGAACTCCGCCTTCATCAGGCCGTTCGACGACCACGACGAGTCATCGGCGACTAGATTCAAATACAGTTCCATCTTCTCCCGGTAGATAGGAAAAAAACCAATTAACGATAAAAATATAATTTTTTTTTAAGGATTTGCTTCTAGGAATAAATTAAAGTCAGGATCAAATTTGACTTATGATAGTGTGTTATTAGAATCGAACTACCTTAAAAATGATAGTTAGATTTATGATTATTTTTGTTATAAAGCAAAATCTTATGCTTTTTTGAATTTATGATAAAAAATATTGAGAAAAAATTTTATTCTTAGACACTTCTTTATTCAGAGATAAATTTAATAAGGCACCTTGATTTGATTACCTAAACAAAGAAATTTGAATAATAAAGTAGTTTAGCCCTCGTTTAGAACTCGTATCAAAGACATCCCAAAATCAATATCGTAGATCTTTGATTTAAAGAACCAACATCTCTAGTTTTAAAGTAGAGAAATACTGCGTCGTAACCAACTGCACTTTCTCGATTTACCTCCTTACAGATGGTCGTGGAGCCGACCGTGTGAGGCCGCTAAGGTGGCGGATCCACCTTTTGCAGAAAAAGAAAAGTAGAGAAATAAAGTGCAATGTGATATTTTAAAGAACCCAATTGAATCTAATAACTCAATAGGTTTAAAGAACCAACATCTCTAATTTGTCCAATTTAGATCGTTCATGTGATTCAAGGGTCATATCAAGTTTGGGTGGTTACAACCTGAGAGACACCGCTCAATTGAATATATATTGTTTCTGTATGAAATCACAGTCTAGTGAGTTAGCAAGATAGAATCGTGAATTTTCTGTACCTTTTTCTCTTATGATTGTGCAGTTTGAAACCATGTTGAGAGCTGCCATCAATAAGTGATTGAGAATGCCTGCACCTGAAGTAGAAGGACACGACGTCCCTGCTATCCAGCCGTTAAGCGACCAACACGAGGTTCTATTTCCAAAGTTATTAGGCGACATGACCGTAGCTACAAATGGGGGGATCATCTCAACCTCAGATAGTAGAAGTGTCTGAATTGTTAGAAGAATCACGACAAGGCTGAGAAAAAGGTCCGACCTTCAAGAATCAGTCAGTCACGGAGATAATGCGCCCATGGTCGCTCCCCTAGTTTTCAAATGGGGATCGAAGTCCCATTGGTCGGACCAATTGCCCTTCTACTTCCTCTTATAGACCGTCCTAAATCATCAACTCGTCAACCGATGGAGAATGGGGGTGAACCTAAGAATGTAGCTTCTTAGCCAGGGTCGTAGAGACTGAGGTGATAATCGTAATCAGTGACATGGCAAAGATATGGCACAATGCTTGTGAAAAAGTGAGACAATGATCCTTCGCTAGGTTAGTGAAGATCATGATAAAGGATTTCACAGGGGTAATTAAGGATCTCTGGAGAAAGGTAAGCCTAACTTCCTGGTGAATTTATTTATGACTCAATTGATCTTGCAGGTGGGTGATGAATTAGGATTTTTATGATTTTAATCGATTCAATTTTGGGCTTTTATATGAAAATAAATTATGAAATGGATCAATTTGATCTTAATTGTCCTATATTGCATAATCTGAGGCTTGATTCTAATTTTTATGATTTTATGGTAATTTTTGGCATTAATTTGATTTTAATTGATTTTAGGGGCTCGAATCGGACCCAACTCAAGCTCAATCGCGGTCAAATCGAGTCAAAATTTGTCAAATTGATCAAGCCAACATGGAGGACATGACTCAGATCGAGCCTGATCAAAATTTCAGAATTTTTCAAGAACCCTAGACTGCCCTAGAGCCTAAATCAAATTTCGGCCGTTGGATTTAAAATCAAAGGTCCAGATCAAGTGATTAATCAGCCGTATATAAACTTGGAATTAATCGATGAACAGTGAGCCGCCGCTACTGTTCATCGTCCCGGGAAGTTTGTTCTGCGCGACGACGTACGTGTACACGAGCTCCCATCCACCCAATCCGATTCCTTCGTGCTCCTGGATCCTTGAGGAATCTAGAACCGCAGAGTTGGCCGGAAATCGGTGGCTGGAAGCTAGCGACGGCGAGGGTTTCTCCGCCGCTAGGAATCCTCTGTTCCCTGCAAATCTCGGTGAGTTACGGTCTTCTCAGCGGCCGAAGTCGGAAGAGGGGTTCTCTGAAGGCTTTAGAGTGAGCTCGAGGGATCAGTAACTTCATCAGCGCGAGGAGACGAGCAACTTTCCAGCTTGCAACAGCAAATGTGACTCGAACACAAGTTTCTGCCAAATTGAGGAGGGTTTCTTCGATTGTCATAACTGTGGACGCGAGCAAGGAATCCAACCATTGCAGACTAGCTTTTTAAAGGATTTTCGGAACCAAGATTGGTTATCCGGCGGCTGATTGACGACCAGCTGAGGAAACAAAAGGGAGAAGAAGCCGTGGATGCATTTCATCGTTTCTGAATTTCTGAAAACTTCCATTTCTGCAATTCTAGTTTCTGCAGCTTTGTTTTTCTGAATTTCATGTCTTCGAAGTCTTGTTAATGTGTTAATGTGGTTAATGTTTAGTTTGTGTTCGAATTTAGATTGGTTTTAAGAATTGTTTAGCTTGGTTTTAACTCACTCAATTGCATTTAAACTCTGATTATCTGAATTTTGGCACTGTGCAGTGCCATTCTTCAGTCCCGCGTATCAGGTATTAAGGATGAGCAACTTAATGGCTTGGTTTGATGTTAGCTTAGTGACCAATGTTGGTTAAATTGTTGTTCGGATTGTTTAGCTTTGTTTCCAAAATTTCTGAAAACCAAAACCCACTGTTCCGTGCCAATCCCAAATTGTCCCATTTCGATTTTATCAGTTTGGTGTTGGTTTGGTTTCAGCATTAGTTGGTCGTTGATAATTAAGCATTGCGGATAGTTAAATTGCTCATTTGCTTTGTTTTATTTTGAAACCTAGCTTAGTTCCTCGAAACTCAATTTTTGGCTTTTAAATTTCCTAGTTTCTTAATTGCATTGCATTGCTAGTTTAGGACTCAAGTTGATTTCAATTGCACTTAGTTTTCATAAACTCGTTTCCCTGATTCTAATTTGCATTTCATTTCAAAAATACAAAACCCCCATTTTTATGTGAAAACCCCAAAAATACGACACGATAAGCTCAATTAATTTGATTTTCTACTAGTCCTTGGAAAAACACGACTCGAGGCCCCTATACTTCATTTATTTGAATTTATTATGGGTTTTCGATAAAAATCTATAAATTCTAATTTGAAGCCCTATCGTGACACCTAGTTTAGGGTTTTTCAATGGGCTGAGACATTCAATTATTCGTTGCTTGAGTACCGGGTGCCCTCCAGATGCAACGACAACAAATGTCTCGAATAGTCAAATTGGAGGCTCGATTGGCCTCCAATCATGAATCAAAAGGGGCAACGATGGAGGTGAAGAGGCTCCAAGATGTGCTTCAGGCCTAGTCAGAGCAACTACTCCTACGATATGAAGAAGTAAAAGCTCTTCAAGCTGAAATGCCTTTGCGAAGGGTTAATATGATGCCTAGGTGAAAGAGCTAGCGGTGCAAGTCACAGTAGAGAAGGAGAAGGTAGAGAAAAAGGAGGAGGAGGCTGCAAACTTGTTGGCAAGAGTGGAGGCCAAATTAGATACTCGGGAAGGCGAGCTGTAACATATGAGCACATTACTAGAAAGGGAGATATCCGAATCCCGATCGCAAAGGGTAGAGATAGATAAATTGGAGAACCATTTGGAGACCCAAAAGAGTGAGTTGAAGGCTAAAGAGACAGAGCTCCAGAGTTATAAAGTTGAGGAGGAATAGTGATGGGCGAGGGAGAAGCATAGGATATATGATGTGCTTGGCGATCGTATGTTTAAAATGATTAAGTACGAAATCACAAGGATCACCAAGTAGCTAAAAGAAGCTGAGTGCTTACCCATCAATTTTCCTATAAATTTCATAAGCCTAGAGAAGATTCTAAATGAAATACCTACAGAAGATCTAGAAGATGCGTAGTAGTTTAGGGTTCTAATGTAATTTTTATTATTAGATCATGAATGTAAAATATGACTTTTGGAATGGAATAAAACATTCTCCTTTTACTATGTCGAGTAATGTTTGTTAAAGAATTTATCGAATTTAAATATATGTGCAGTTGTCGTAGGCTTAATTGTGCGAAGATAGAGGGTTGAGCATGAGCGCTAGACTTCGAATAAGAGACTTCTTGTATTGATGATGAAAGTCCGAGTATTTGAGAAATGTAGACTCGAATATAAGGTCTTGAGTGAAGACTCATGAATGTAAAAATTGAGTATGGACTCGAGAAAGTAGGGACCTGAGTGTGGACTCGAGAAAGTAGGGACTTGAATGTGGATTTGAGAAAGTAGGGGCCTGAGTGTGTACTACAGAATCAGATTTCTTTTCAGCAATTCGCTCCAAACTCCTATAGAATACTTTGTGGAGTGATAATAATCTTTCATTTGTACTACATCCCCCATACCCCCGTACTTTTTACTACTTTTTCTATCCGAAGAAAATGGAAGACAAAGTCTCTTATTAATTTCACCTCCTGAGCTTCTTTTAATTTTTTTGATAGAATTTCAAGTTCACATAAGAGGTGGAAAACTTATTACGTCTTTCTTCAACCTCTCACAATGTCTTCGTGTCCTGTGGGGGTGGATACCAGAGTTACTGCATCCCCCCAGCCTAAGTCAATACAAACTAAAATTAGATTATGTCAATGCAGCAGAGATCTTGTCTGTCTTGTAATTTGATATGAGACTCCTAATCATGTTGGGCCTGCTCCATCTCTTCGGCTTGCGTCCAATCAACATCAAGCTTTAGCCAACTTTTAGTAAGAATTACATTGATTTAACTTCGTATGAGAATTGATTGAATATTCTTCTACCGTGTCGCAACTCAAACCATGTTGAGGAATGCCATCAATAGGCATTTGAAACTATCCCCAATCGTATTAGTGGAATGGGGTGCCTAGCTTGCCATTCAACGGGATGAAGAGGGCAACATCCTGCTATTAACTAAGAGAGGGTTCAGACTGCATCCGTCAAGGGGTTGCCAACTAATCCTCTATGGTGGTTGTGCCCGACTCTTTAGAGAAGTTAGAAGGGCCACTAAGAATAATCAGAAAATGCCTTGGCCGATTACGATACGGTCATCCCGGCCTAGTTCTAGTTCTCACATAATTGAGCTAAAGTTGGTGCAACTAACAACTCGCACTAAAGATCCTAGTCCCTCGTTACCACCTCATGCTCCAATTGCCACAACTCCCTCACAGAGTGAACTCCCTTTTGAGATGGATCTTCCTGATTCATCAATTGCTAACCGAGGAGTTGAGGGGAGCGGACCTCCAATAATGGGTTCGAACCGAAAATAGGAGCCCCCATTCGAATGAAAACTAATGTTGATTGGCGATATGTCACTAATGTTGTAGCACATCCACTATGAAGCGATGCAGCAATCATTTATCAAATTAGCAGAGGTGCTAGTCCTGAGCATGACCAGGGTAAGAATTT
This sequence comes from Curcuma longa, assembly GCF_044706935.1. Taxonomy (NCBI): domain Eukaryota; kingdom Viridiplantae; phylum Streptophyta; class Magnoliopsida; order Zingiberales; family Zingiberaceae; genus Curcuma; species Curcuma longa. The sequence continues at coordinate 7,747,184 of NC_133875.1, forward strand.
CTTAGAATCAGGAGGTTCTTTTAAGTAATTATTATTATTTTTAATTTATATGACAAATATGGGTTGAGCCACTGAAATTAACCAACCAAGTTTCGGGCCTCATTCAAACTTGACAAGCCTTAAGGGCAAAGGTGACTAATTTGGAGGTGAGGCAAGCTCCTCCCAATCATGAGATGGAGGAGTAGAACAGCTCAAGAAGGAGCTTGGAGAACAAACAAAGTAGTTGAGTTTGAAGAAGCAACAATTGGATGCTACTGAGTCTAAGGTGGCATCCCTGAAAAGAGAACATAAGACTCAGGTGAAGGAGTTGAAATCCCAGCTTCTTCCAAAGAGAAGAGAAGAAAGAAGATTTCTGAGGCACTAACCCAAGTAGAGGGTAAGTTGAAGACCTGAGAGGCTGAGCTAAAAAACATGAGTTCCTTATTGGAACGGGAGGTGTCTGAAATTGAGTCTCGGAGGGCAAAGGTAGAGAGCTAGAAGGGCCAACTAAAAGCCCAAAAGGATAAGTTCCAGAGCTTCAATGATGGAGAGGAGGAATGGTGGATAACTAAGAAGAAGGAGATATATGAGCAACTTGGCGATTGTATAATTAAATTGGTTAGGTATGACTTCGAGGGAGTCACCAAACAGATTCAAGAAGCAGACCATCTTCCTACTGATCTTTCTTTAGACATGGAGAAAGTCTTCAATGAGATCCCTTCAAAAGACCTCGATGATGTAGAGCCGTCTTAGCTTTAATTTCTGCTCCTTTTCTTCCAAGCAATAATGTAATACCTAGCAATGTAACTTTTATTCCTTTTGCTAATAGAATAAAGACTCTTTTGAAATATTATTTTGTTATCTGACTACTTATCGAGTTGAAGGAACCGAGTGATCACCAGCTGTCTCACACCATAAGATAACACATAAACTTAGAACCAGAATGACATACATATTCCTTCCATTGTTATGCACTCTGGGGGGGGGGGGGCATGCATAGAGTTAGAGGAATCACTGCTAGACATCTGGCAGTGATCCTTCTGTTTAGCCTCGATCCTCGACCCCCAGGATTTCTTGCTAAACATCTGGTCCATCTAACCTGTCTAGATTTTTCACTGCTAGACATCTGATCCACCTAACCTATCTAGACTTTCACCTGGTGCACTTGATCCGCCAAGTCTTCTCCCTAGTCCTCCAGACTAGGACTTCCCACCTAACTCTCCAAGTTAGGTCTGCCTAGCTTCCAGTTAGGACTTCCACTGCCTAGTCTCCACTAGGCTAGTATCCACTAGGACTTGCCTGTGCCTAGCCTTAACCAGAACTTTCTTGTGCTACCTGCACACTTAGATCAACTCATCAGTAAACACCACACAGTTAATTTGAACTTTTTGTCATTATCAAAACTAAGATTCGATCATCTGGTACTCCCTACACTAACAATCTATCAGTTATGTCTAAAATAAATTATTATTTTTTAAAAAATTTTATTTTTCAGTTATGCCATGTATCTACTGTATCCTGCATGCATGCGTGTGTTGCGAGTGTTATAATAATTAGTTATAATTATTTATCTTTTTTTGCTACGCATGTTTGTGAAATATATAAACACGCGCAATGCACCGGGCCAGACATAACATAACCCTCGCTACCCTCGAAAATATTGATATTGCGATGAACTACTACTCCGACAATCGTGCTCTACTTTAGATTTATTATTGTTGTTATATTTATAGTTGCGATTGTTTTATTTTTGTGTTCATTCTCTTACTCTTTTGGAACGGTAAACTTGTTATTGTTCCTCATCTTTGTAAAAAATGAGTCTCCTTCTTTGTTAAGAAGGTGACTAGTAGTGGAGTGTCCATCAAAGCGATCAAGGATCGTGGGTCTTTGAGCGTCAGTTAGAGGTTGTGAACCAAGTAAAAAGAAGCTTGTCATTTGTTGTGTCCTTTATGGTGTTTGTTTTAATTTCTGCTGCTTAACTCTTAAATATGAAAAAGGAACGTGTGTAATTCACCCCCTCTAGCGTTAAAGTGATCCTACAAAGTGGTATCAGAGTTAGAGGCTCTTCACTAGACTAACTGCTTGAGGAGTAGGCTAGAGGTAAATTTGTTAATTTTTTCTTTTATTATTTTAATAAAAATTATAGAAAAGATGGAGTATAAAGGAGAACTTGGTCGATGCATCAATGAACCACCTCCATACGAGATAGAGTATTTCGAAGTCTGGAGGTTAGAGATGGAGAATTTCATACTAAGTGGTGACTTCTACAGTTGGGTCGCACCGAAGGGACCATCAACTAACTCTGAAGCAAATCGAAAGGTAAGTCATTTAATTTTAAATACTATACCTAATAAAATTGTGCAAAGAGTAGGAAAGTACGATAATGGCCACCAACTTTGGACTCGATTGATCGAGCTTCAAAAGGATCCGTTGAAGCTAGAAGATCAAGTCGAACTCAAATCTGAGTCCTTCGAGCTCGTGTCTGAACCGTCAACAGTTAAGAGGGAGAATCTTGACCAGGATTTGAATGATGTGTGTTTGAATTCAAATTCAAAATTACATATATATATATATATAATATGTTTTAAGCATAGGAAAAGAGATGACACTATAAAAATAAGTTCTCTGCTCATAAGAATCGACCCACACAATCAACGACAAAGGAGGAGTCGATGTCAGTGACCTGAAGAAGCAAGGAACACGTGACATACTTCAAGTGCAAGGAGACCCGACATTATAAAAACAAGTGCTCGCAGAGAAGATCCAAGGATCCTAGAGGAGTGACTCAAGTAAGTCAATTTAAATTATTTGAACATGAGAACATCTATGTTTTGAATTAGATACAAATGTGCATGCTCTAGATTCGTTTAATTTGGATTATATATGTTAATAAGTTAGACATGCATGATAACTCTATATTAATTTGTTCTACCAATTTATTTAATTAAGTTTAGTTAACAAAAATCAATTAATTAATTAAAAAGGATAAAATTAATTTAGATAATTCAAATAATGAGATAAAACATAATCAACCTAATTTAGACTTTGATCAAGTCAATCAAGATTTTAATCTGATCATCATAAATCTTAGTCAGATTAATCCAAATTTTGATTTGATTAATCAAAAGATTTATTCAAAAGTAACTAATCTGAATTTTATTAAAAATAATCAAGTTCATAAAATTTTTCAAAATCAAATAAAAAGTTTTCAAAATTACAAAAACAAAAAAAGAAGTTTTCAAAATCTAAAAATTTGAAAAATCAGAATTTAAATTTTAAAAATAAATTTTCAAATTTTAAAAATCAAATTTTAATTTTAAAAATAAAGAAAGCAAGTATTAGTATTTTTCAAAATCCTAATTTAAAAAATAAGAAAAATTATGGTTTAGTTTTAAAATAAAAGATATTCAAATTTAAATTTTAAAAATTATAATTAATCTTCTAAAATTAAAAATTTGAAAAATCAATTTTTGAATGCAAAAGAAAAGTTTTTAACGTTTAAAAGTTCAGACAATTCAATATTCAAAATTTTGAAAAATAAAAATAACACTTTAAAAAATAAAATTAAAAAATTAAAAAGGATTATTTAATAATCTAGATTTGGGTTACAAGTTTAAGTCAAATTCAAATCAACAATTTAAAATTCACAAACCAAGTTATAATCAAGTATCACTTTATTATGAAATAATTAATAAAATCATATTTGATAAAATAATATTACTTAATAAAAATTAAAATATGTCAAAGTGGATTGATACATTCAAGATTAACATAAAATGTACCAAATCAAAATTTTAATACATCACTAGAAATAAATACTTTAATTTGTTTATCTTGACTTGTTTGATAACATGTTTAATTTATCATATTCATGCATACTTTATTTAATTGTAACATATCATGCTTCACATGCCATGTATTTTTATCCACGTGTTTATTGATTTAATTTAGAAAAGATAGATAGGGCAAAGGGATTAGATCTTGATAATATAGTATCAGAGAAGATTGAGATAATAATAAGCTATGGAAGCTCGGTCGATGCATGTTTAGGTTGAATCTTGAGTATTCTACCGAGTGCAATCGATTTTATGGATCCAGTTGAAGCTACTACAATCTAATCTAGGTTAGTTAGACCAAACTTAGTATTAAATCCCTTGGATTAGATGTTTTGGAAAATCTTTATCGTAGATATGTGATTACTTTAATGATGTCCATTGTGACTTACTATAGTTTGGAAGCTTATTCTATAAACACTGACTTAACAGATGCCATAATTTAGAAGCTTATTCTATAAACACTGGCTTGGCAGACCCAAAGTTAAATTTGAATCTAATACAAGACTAAACTTTCTTAGACAAATATTTTAATCAAAATAAAATTGGAAAACTCATCTTATGAAACATTAAGACTACCGTATATTGTGTATACTGAGACACATTGAACAAATGAGACGTTAGAAAATTTTAAATTAAAAATATTTTTTTGAAAAGATTTTCAAAATTTTATAGGATATTTTATTAAAAACATTTTTAAAATAGTGATTCTACATAATAATGTTGAATGATATTTCATATTTGATTGAGTGTATTATATATATATTTTTGAAAATATATACATCTTTAAAAATTAATTGACCACTACTAATATTTTAAATACATAGGTCCATCTAATCTTTTAAACCCTTAGACACTTAGATATGCCTTCTTTGTGATTAACAAAGACGCCCTAAAGCCTAAACGAGTGTCAGGGGAGACTCTCTTGAAAAATCAATTTTAAAAAAAAAGGTTTTAATAAAATTTATTTGAAAATTTTTGTCAAAATATTTTTGAAAATAATTTTAAAAAGATGTTTTCAAAAAATATATTTGAAAGATGCCTAAATTTTTTAAAAATACTTTTCAAATTTAATTTGAAAAAGAATACCTTTGGCTGTAATTTGAAAATTGTTAACATAATTTGAAAATAATTTTAAAAAGATATTTTCAAAATATATGTTTTCTTATAATTCAAATTATTTCTCAAATTATCCTTTTTCTTTAAATTTTTTAGAGAGTTTTCATATTTCAAAATTCATTTCTTATTGGCAAAATAATTAAACATATTTTTAAAAACTCATTTTGAAAAATCATGAACATTTTAAATTTTCAAATTACTTTGCAACAAATGGTGAAAGGTAAGAGTTAATTTTTGACTAAGAAAAATTCTATTATTGGTGCAATACCTAAGGGAGATCTTAGGAATGCAATTCTCTTTTTGATGTGTATCAAAAGGGGGAGACTTAAGTTAATTTTGATAAACCCTAAATGTTAGGCTAAATAGTTTAGTCTAGCTTAAAATATTATCAAACATCAAAATAGGGAAGATTATTGGTGCAATCGACCTTTAAAATTTTGATGGTTTGATTGGACTAATATGTTTAAGGGAATTTGGTTAAGGGTGACCAAATGTCTTTATCATGGTTGATTGAGTTGAGTGTAGAGTCCAAGCAAAGTCAAGGTTGACTTGAAGCTTGGAAGTGAGTGAGAAGTCCAAGTATGACCAGATACTTACTAGCTGGTGGAAAATTCTAACGGAGTAAATCTTAGATGATGAGCAATCCTAGTTGGGAACAAGATAGTGGAAGTCCTAGCTCGGCTAGACTGTAGAATTCCTAGTTGAGAACTAGGCAGTGGAAGTCCTAACAGGATTAGACAGTAGAAGTCCTAGTTGGGAACTAGATAATGGAAGTCTTAGCGGGGATAGACAATCCTAATTGACAACTAGGTGATGGAAGTTCTAGTTAGAAACCAAGCAATGAAAGTCCTAGCAGGGTTAGACATGAGAAGATCTAATTGGGAATTAGGCAAACCTAATTGAGAGCTAAGTTAAGTCCAAGGTGGGTCAATTGGGAGCTAAACACTTGGCAAAGAGAGAAGTCTTGGAGGAGTAAACTCCCTGCAAGTGAACCTAGTAGGTTAGGTAAATCAAGTACTAGATTTTATATATTTTACGTGTTACTTGCATGTTTGTGCTATAGGAAGATGCAGCCGGAAGAAGACTTGGGAGATTGGAGCTTGTTCAGGAGAACTGGACCAAATTTAAAAGGTAGACTACTCCAAGTGACCCTAGAGCTTTCCAAGTGACTTGAAGTTTCAGGCGATTTGAATTTCTAAGCGGCCCTAGAGCTTTCAGTCAACCCTAGGCTCTGGTTGATCCTAGAGCAAACTTTATTGGGTTCGAGTGGTTCGATTAATGGATGAATTTTGATCGAGTTTCAGGCAACCGAAGAGTGTTCTAGTCGACTGGAAGGCTAAAATTTAATCTGAAGAGGATTGAGTATGCAGTTGAGTTAGCGGAGATCCAATTGACTGGAGGAGTGTCGATCGAGCTGTATAAAAAGGGACTTGAGGCATCCTCATCCAACAACAATTACAATCATCAATCTTCAATTTCGTGCTCAAAAAGTACTCCAACTTCCGCTAATTTGATCTGACAAGTGTCAAGAGGAGTGTCGCGACACTTAGACCTTCAAACCAGATTTGTTTGTTGGTCTTTTTTTTTTTTATTACTACTCGCATTATTTTTTATTGTATTTGTGATTGCCTTACAAATGTGTAAGATGTTTCTTCAACTCTGGTAGATTTTTGAAAAGTAAACAGAAATTAATGGACTTATGGTTGAGCGCATAGGTGGAGTATTTGTTTGCCAAACCACTTTAAATCTTGTATGTCCCTTCTTATATTTTTTTACTTTATTATTCTACTGTGCTACTATTAACTTTATTAAATAAAGAAAATAACAAAAAAAATTGATACATTATTTACCTCCTTTTAGCATCAAAATAATCCTACACTTACCACTATGCTAATCAACTGGTGGTGTTAACCGAAGCCAAACAGTTGCCTCTCTATTTTTCTTCTTTATGAGAAAACAGTGAAAACAAAAAAATACATATTGAGGAAGATTTCCTTTTTGATCTTAATTCGATTCGATTATTTAATAGTTAAAAAGATAATTGAAATATGATTCGTTTAGTTCATGTGGGAAAATACCCCAAATCGTGGGCCCGTTATTTCTAATGAAAACCATCGTATTTCCAATTTAAAAAACATGTTCCAATTGCTTCATGAGATTAAAATTAAATAAAACGCGATTTGCACGTGTGAAAGGATCAGACAAATACGGACAAGTTAGATTCAAAAGCAATTTTGTCGATAACGGTACGGTTCTGACGGTAACAGTGCGTTGAAAAAATGTCACGAACAGCCGTGTCGCGTAGGAGTGAGATCCAGCGAAAGATCCTCCTCGTGGATCCGTTGGATCAAGATCTAACGGTAGCTACCCAGTCAAAGAAGCATCCCGGGGAAACGACAAAGAAGATAGCGGAACATGCGGCCCACACAATGAATCCTCCACGTGGCTCCAATTAATAAGTCACGCGACCAGCCACCATTCACGGGTCAAGCCGTCAACGCCTGACTCACCAACTGCCGCGTGGCTATTGGCTCCCCCTTCCCTTCACCTCTCCGGTTCGGCTCGTGGGGCAGCGGTTCGATGAGCCGCTGAGCCGAGCCGCCGAGTTGGGCGTCAGTGAGCGAGAAGAGGAGACGACTTTGCCCGACCTGTGTTGATAAATTGACCCTGGTGCTCTTCGGGGAACGCTCAGCTCTGGGACTCGGGCGGGGAGGAGGAGGATAAAGGAGAGCAGCGAGGTGATCGGCTGTTAGGGTTTCTAATATTGCGGCATCGTTTTCTGAGTTGGGGATCCTTCTTGGTTTGATCTTTCGATCTCTCTTTGCAGGTAAACGCTTGATTTAGGAATTAGGTTAGGTTTTTTTTTTCTGGGTGCTTGAGAAGAAAATCAAGAATATGATCTCGAAAAATGTTGTTAATCCTTGTTTTAACTTAAGACGGATCCAGAAAAATTGACAGCGAAGAATTAGTTGAGATTTATTATTATTATTATTATTATTATTACAACTTGTCGGCAGAAGATAATTGGTAAAATAGGAGAAAATTGATGAGCTCTCATCAATTATCTAGTAGATCTGAGTTTTGTCAAAAAGATAAATCGATCTTTGATATGTTTGTTTCTTTATTATTCGGTAAAGGTTCATTTTGGATGGAAAAGGAAATTTTGGAGGCGTCGAGGAAAACTTTTAAAGGTAGCAGAAGCATAAAATTCCTGAGAAACTTTCACGTTTCCTGTGATTAACCTCTGATTCGTTATAGCTTGCTGGAAGTATTTTGAGTATGACCATTAACTATTCAAAACTTTGCTGATCATCATTCTTCTCGTTAGCAACTATGGTTATTTTTTATTTTGGCTTATCAAGAAAGTGCCACTAATCTTTCTAAGCTTCAATTGGCACGTTGTAAAATATCAACTGAAATAAGTAAAATTTTCTCTCTGGGTTGCAGCGACATCTACACAAGAAGGTTCAACAAGAGTCATAGCATCATCTGAAATGGAGGTATTTGGCAAATCTATGATTGCCGAGTCAAGCAATGTGATTTATTTGTCCAGTATTCTTTACAAGGAAGGGCCAATCCCAAGTCACAAATGTGACAACAGATGCCAAAATGCTCTTGTGTTTGGGAATGTGTACCAGTGCAAATTAACAGGATTGACACACATCTGCGATAAGAATTGTAACCAGAGGATTTTGTATGATAACCATAATTCTCTCTGCAGAGTGAGTGGGCAGATTTTTCCTCTTTCACCGACAGAAGAGCAGGCAGTTAGAGGAGTGCGGAGAAAATTGGAAATGACTAATGCTGATGGTTGTGCTTTTAAGCGTAGGCGAGATGCCCAGCTGCATCCTTCTCCTTTTGAGAGGACTTGCTCTGCAGTATCTCCAATATGCAGTCCAATTGGAGATGGCATGGATATGAGTTAGAGCTGATTAACCCCATTTGCCTTTCTCTCTCTCTTTTTAATTTTCATTTCTCCATACCATCTATGTTGTGGATGGAAAAAGACCTTTTGAACAATACATGGAGGCAAGGAGGAACTTTGTAGTAACTTCCAAATGAAAGTTTGAAACTATATTCCTGTAACAGTTTGCCTTTGAACTTCTCGTTGAGAGGACAATAAGTCTTGGGAATCAAATATCTAGGTTTACCTTATGAGAGGATTGTTATTTCTTTTTCCAGGCTTACTTGTAGCTTCATCATAGATAACATCTTTCTAGTGTCCATTGAGCTCTTTGGTAGACAAGCTCACCTTATCTTATATCTGGTTGATATAATTATTTACTTCATTTTGATGTTTTCCCTCTCTATTCTTTTTTTAAAACTCTTATGGATATTACAAGATTAGCTTATGTATTTTAAGAAATGCAGAATAACCTTTTCTTTTGCCTGTAGTTCGTTATGATGATGATTGTTTTAATTTTATATCATGATTTTTTTATCTTTGCTTCTTAAAAAACTATACTTTGACTTAATTTAATTGTTCTTGAGCTCTTTGCAGGCATATATGTAAATAACAACTTGAAAGGCAGGTTTTATGCTTTAAGTGGTGCTATTGCATTATTTGCTAATATACTTGTTTATATTCGAACTGTTTGCAGGTGGTGGCATAGTTGTATTTCCTTAATTCATTTCAAAAATTTTTGTTTATATATCTGAAAATCTATGTTGTTTTGCAGGAATTCAAGCGCTGACAGATCAGTATATGAAAAATTGCTTCTCATTTAATTGGTTTGATTTTAGTTTGCAGTTAGTGCCTTCTAACCTGATTTCATATCATATCTTCAGGTGCAACTTGTTGAGGGCATTCTGGTTTCTTACCATTGGATTTGACCAAACAAAAGCTGCTGATAATCCCTTCATTAGTGACGGGATGTTCTTTGTTGCTGCTGCTAATCTAGTCGACGGATTTTTCAACTGTCCTATTGAGACCTATTTGTTTGTTTTTATTCGTGGCAAGATAATCTATCCTGCCATTGGACCAGTGGTCAGTTCATGTAGTTCATTGGTCTGCTTCCTGTAGCAGCTTCTGATATCCATTCATTAGTGATATTATCGTTTTGTTGATACATCACTTTATTCAGAGAGGTTCTGGAAGTATTTTGCTTCTTTGTTACCTGCAAACCAATCAAAGGAAATCTCCTGCCACTGTAGATGACTCAGTTGTAAATCTGTTAATGTATATAGTTTTTTATTATCTTCAGGAATCAGAGCCTGTGTTTCTTTACGTTGTGTCTTTTATATATAATATTTATCTCATATGCTTTTCAGTGAGTTCAATTCCATATGATTGTATTTAATGATGGATGATCCTTGTAGGATAGACTTGGGTATAAGAGGAGATGATTTGATTTTAATTGGGCATCCTGAAATCAGAGCTTCCTTTCTTTTTCCTCTCTTCTCTTCTACATTGAGACGAGGACTTCGATTATTGCTCATTCCTGCAAAAGACTCCATCACGCTTGCAAGAACTCTTCGGGCGACAAAGAACAATGACATTGACTCTCAACTCATATTAGCCTTTGAATTTGTCATTGCATTTGATTTTTCATTTTATCATATCGATGATGATAACTAAATTCTTTACCTGCTTCGTAGAGTCTCAATAGATGCATTGTAGGGCTTACAGGCACTACCTGACAAAACTCAATACATGTGCATATAGTAAATCTAAAATTTATAAGAAAAGCACAGAATATATTTCGGTGATCCTTCATAATTCAAAATACGTCTCCAAAGACAGGGAAGAAAGTCTACGAATCTATGTAGCAAATTCATAGTGCCGATATCAAATGTTGGAAACACAGCTTGATGATAACAAAATATAAGTACAGGGGGAAAAGAAAGGTAAGAGATAAGCAAAAATTGGACTAAAAAAAAACTACTTTCAAAAACAGGGATGGGATCCAAATCTACTCACAAGCAACCAAATATGCAAACAGTTATTGATGGTGCCAAGAGATAAATCCTCTAATCAACCGTTTAATGTAAATATCAAAATTGCATGTAATCCTGAGTTCTTTATAAAATACCACATCTTTATAACTTTCTAATATTCTGATCCAGAGTTAATCAAATATTTGTTTAACATCCTCACTATGTATGCAAGATCTGGATTTGTACACACCTGAGCATACATTAAACTCCCTATTGTTGATGTATAAGGAAATTATTATATTTTCTTTATTTTAAGTTCATGGCATGGGCACTATTGCAAGCTAAATTATCATCCTTTAATACAGGTGTGTCACTAGAAGCACAATTTTGCATGTCATATCAAATGAGAACTTTTTCAATATAAGCTTTTTGTGAAAGTCCAAGTATGAACCTTGAAGGATCACGACAAATCTGTCTACCTAAGATAAAGGATGCATCACTAAGATCTTTTATTTCAAATTCATCTGATATAAATGACTTAATTTTTAGCAGCAGACCTTTATCATTGCTTTCTAGTAAAATATCGTTTACATACAGATAAGTATGATAAACTTATTCTCACTAAATTTGATATATAAATATTGATCAACAGGATAATCCTTAAAATCATATGAAAAAACTACTTGATCTAGTTTTTTATACCATTAACGAGATGTCTGTTTTAAACCATAAATAGACTTTCTTAATCTACATACTAGGTGGTTAGAATTTCTCAATTCAAAGTTTTTCGACTGCACCCTATATATAATTTCCTCAATGTTCCATTGAGAAATATTATCTTAACGTCCATTTAGTGTAGCTCTAGATCATAATGAGCTACAAATGCAATGATTACTCGAAATTGATCTTTCCTCGAATCGACGAAAAAGTCTCTTTGTAATGAATGTCCTCCTTTCAAGTGAATCCCTTAGTGACAAGGTCAAACATATTCTTTTTGACATAGCCCTGTAAATCCCATTTGGTTTTAAATTTCCATTTACATCTAAGTTTCACCTCTTCAGGTAATTCGGCAAGTTTCTCAAATGTTGTTGTCCACCTTAGACTTCATCTCTTTCCTCATGGCTTCGATCCATTTTTCTAGTTGAGGGTATTGATTGAGTTCATGGAAATATGTGGGGTCATCTTCCAATTCTATGTCAAACTCATGCTTTTGGAGATATACATAGTCATGTGACATTATCTCCTTTTCCTAATGGATCTCCTTAGTGAAACTTGTACTTAAGGCGATTGGGAGTCATGATAACTGTAGGAGCGAATACCTTTATTTAAGTTAATGTACCCTCCAATTGTATTGGAGGTGACATGGAATCATGCGTCCACTAACCCTACTAGTTGTGTAACTTCAATTGTATGTGGAATGATTACCATTTCACTATCAGCTGCATTAGTAGTTACCATATTAGGATCGCCAATGCTTTCCTCAAATGATATTTTCCTAACTTTGGTGCTCGCACCATCCTCAATGAATTTAACATTATCCGTCTCGGAAAAGGATCTATGGGGTTGAAAATTTTAAAATCCCTTGACTTTTCAAAGTATCACACAAGATGATAGTTAATAGTTCTTGCGTTTAGTTTTCTTTCGTTAAGCCTATAGGGCCTAGCCTTAGCTAGACAATCCCAGACATGTAAATGTCTAATACTAGGCATTCTACCTGTCCATAACTCGTATGAGATTTTCGTTATTGCCTTACTAGGTATTCTATTAAGCAAATACATCGTAGTCTAGAGTGCCTCACCCCATAAAGACTCTAGTAGAGAAGAAAATGTCATCATATTTCTCATCATATATTTCAGAGTCTAGTTTCATCGTTCATCTATACCATTTTATTGTTGGGGGGGGGGGGGGGGGGGGGGGGGGGGGGGGGGGGGGGGGGGGGGTGCAAGGCATGGTATTTTGAGCTATGATTCCACACTCAACAACGTATTCCGCAAATAACTCAGGATGTTGTTCACCTGATCCTCTAGATATACAGTGTATTCACCACGACGGTCTGATCTGACAGTCTTAATCTTTTTACCTAGTTGAATTTCAACTTGGACTTTAAAGGTTTTGAACATGTCTAGAGATTATGACTTCTCGTGAATAAGGTACAAGTATCTATATCAGGAATAATCACTACAAGAAAAAAGCTAATAGACAACGCTTTTAATGCATTGTCTATCTGGCAGAAAAAGCATTGTAAAAGCCACTGTTGTAAAAGAGGTCTCTCAAAGACAACACTTTTTGTTAACATCGACAACACTTCTGCAATGAATAAAAAGTGTTGTAATTTTATTCCAAACTGCTTACATTTTGCAACGTTTAAAAAGCATTGTCTTATTCTTTTTATCTCACAGTTAAAAAGTATTATCTTTTGAAATGAAATACATATTTTTAGCAATAAATAAAAATTATTATATTTTCCATATACAAAACCATTGTCTATATTTACCATGAAAGTACAGAATCCATTACATCTAAGTTAAGTCAACAAAAGTTGTAGTAACAATCCATTACATCCAAGTTAAGTTTACAGAAGTTGTAGTAACAATCCATTACATCCAAGTTCAGTATACAAAAGCCAAAACTTATGTGTCCCAAAAAATAGCCCCATGCACGTTCAAAACCTTTGTGTCCTGAGTGTGTACCCATTCAACAGTTTTGTGCAACTGACCAGCCTGTCAAAGACCACATATATTCCAGTTAAGTTACTACATGCACAATACAAGATAACAGTGGCTTTTAACTCATATATATAATAAAACAACTCATGATTATCAAAATGTGTTTACTAGTGAATGAAGAAGAGAAAGAAAATGAGCTAGAGAAAGGAAGAGTGATCAGAAGGAAGAGGAGAAAGCTCTCCTTTATTTTATCTAAGAGAAGAGGCAAAATAAGAGAAAATTACAAGCTTAAACTCTTGATTTTTGTTGTTCCAAAACATACAAAGTTAAATCAGTCTTTTCACCAATTCCTAAAGTTTCTATGCCTCTTCCATCTATTTTTGGAAAAAAAAACAAAAATGGGGAAAGGAACTCCAAATTGTTTTGCTTTTTTTCCTTATGTTTTTCTTTTACGAAGTAGACAAGGGAACCTAATTGCCCTTTCTTTATTGTTTTACCTTTCTTTCCCCTCTAATTGACCTGCAGCCTATAAGGATCTAGGAGAGATTGAGATGAGTCACCTATGCAATGGCTTTGATACAAATTATCAAGGGCACATAGGATAGAATGCAAGCTTTGATATAGAGTGGGCTTAACTAGCGTTCAGTGAGAGAGTAAAGCTCAGATTTTTCTTAGAAAATGATATAGAACATGGAATTGTCCTTTATTGAAGGAAAAAATCCATATAAATAGCTTACAACTCTTTCTAACTTGATGTTTCTAATAAAACTTGGTTTACATTATTCCTTACTAGTACCACTCATTATAAACCATTCTAAATGTTGATGCAATCTTGCCCCAAGTATCAGTTGGTTTTAATGTTTGGCTAAATGAGATTAAGTTAGGCAATGCTAATGATCTAACATGCGTGATTTGAGAAAACAGGAAAGTCCAAGTTTGAAGTCTTGAGGAGCCGTGGGCTCGAAAGCATCCAAGGAAGGCACGAGGCTTGTGGAAGATATTTGAAGGCGTGAGTCAAGGCTAAGGGATGAAGAAGAAAGCTGAAAGGTGAATTTTGATCAGCTTCATCAGTCGACTGTGATGGCATCAGTTGACTGGTGTCTTGATCCAAAACACACAGAAGTTTTAGTCGAGTGAAATGTTGAGATTAGTCGACTGACCAGTTGACTGAAGCAAGTATCAGTCGACTGGTATTCGAACGTTGGATTGACAGCTGGAGAAATAACTCAATCTATAGTAGCTGTTGAAGCCCACGAGTCGACTGGTCCTTGAGACAGTCGACTGGCATCGCGAAAATATAAAAAGATAGATTCAAGATTGAAGACAAAAGTTTTACACGTTTTTATATTCACACAATCTTCAAGATCTGTCAATCTCTCATACTCTTCCTCCAAACTTCTCTATTCATCTGTAAAAGGAAGAGATCTAGTGTAAAGGTTTCTTCACCTTTAAAGTTGCTTTGAGAAGGAGAAAGTTCATAGTGGAACATTCTGGTGGTGTAATCCTTGGATTAGTCACCTCGAGGAGGTGGATACCAAGTAAATTGAAGGGGCTAGCATTACTTGATCTTTATTTTTTTTGTATTGTGCTTCCACTAATAATATTGTAGGTACGCGCAAAAGTTGCTATTCACCCCCCTCTAGCAAACGCAACAGTCCCAACAAGTGGTATCAGAGCCGGTTAACTTCGGAAGAACTCACCCTCAATCGTAGTATTTAAATGACGTTTCAAGAGGGATACAGCACCGCACGACCTCCATACTTCGATAGCAATGATTTTGCCTATTGGAAAGGTAGGATGGAATATTATTTCATGAACGATATTGAAAATTGGTTTAGTGTTGTAGATGGTTTCGAAAAACCAAAGGATGCACTTGGAGCACCTCTTCCTACCAAGGATTGGTCGAAGGAAAGATGAAAAAATGTTCAAGCAAATGCCAAAGCCACAACCACCTTGCAATGTAGACTCTCTAAAGAGAAACTAAGTAAGGTTGGACCCTTTAATTCGGCCAAAGAGCTTTGGGAGAAGCTCATTGAATTGAATAAAGGGTCAAGTGAATCTAAAAGAGTCAAGAGGGATCTCTTGGTTGGACAACTTCAAACCTTCAACATGAAGCCAAATGAGACCGTAAGTCAAATGCATGGAAGGTTCAAAGAAATTGTGAATGGACTTCATGTGATAGGTGAGAAGATAGACAACCGAGACTTAGTAAGGTATGTACTTCAAGCTTTTCCTAGAACCACTTTATGGGCATCAATGGTTGATGCGTATAAAGTATCTAGGGATCTTTCAATTGTTAAACTAGATGAGTTATTTTGTGAACTTGAGCTACATGAACAAGTTAATATTTCTTCCAAAGAGAAAGGTATAACTTTGATTGCAGAAAAGAAGAAGAAGAAGGAAAAGAAGGAGGATCCTTCATCTGAGTCCGATCAAGAATCCTCAGATAGCGATGAGGAAATGTCAACAAAGGAGTTTGCTCAATATGTCAAGAAAATGATGGGAAGAACAAGAAGATTCACAAGGAGAGATGTAAAAAAGATGTTTATATCATCAAGAGGAAAAAATCATCCAAGTTCAAGTTTTAATCATAATGTTGCTTGCTATGAATGCAACAAGAAGGGGCACATCAAGCCAAATTGTCCGGAGTTGAAAAAGAAGGAGGAGAAGGAAAAGAAAAAGGAGAGAAAGAAGAGGAAGTTATGGTGGCCCAAGCCACATGGGATACATCAAGTAGCGATTCATCAGATGACAAAGAAGAACTATGCCACATCACTAGAAACATGACACTGATGGCACGAGAAAGTGACCAAGAGACTTCAAGTGAAGAGGAAGCATCAAGTAGCGACGAATCTTCATCAAGTGAAAATGAGATAATGGATTCTACTAAAGAAAAATTTTTGTAAAAAACTATTGCTTATCTTAAAAATACTTTGAATAAATCGAAGTCTGAGGTTAAGGCATTAAAGGGGGAACTTAAGACAGTTAGGAATTATACATGTGAATCTAGTAATACAAGTGAAATTAATGAGGAAAATGCAAAGTTGACGGATGAAGTGATTGATTTAAGGAAATATTTAAAAAAAAATTTCAATTGGATTTAAAAACCTTGATATGATCCTAAATAGTGAAAGAGCAGTTTACAACAAGGTCAGAATAGGATACAAACCTAAAGAGGTTGCCTACATCTCTCTAGTAGGAAGATCAGAGTCACCTAGCAAACAAGTTACTAAGGGAAAGGTAAAGCAAGCATGGACCCCTAAGAAATACTTACAAAATATTAGTGAATCAAGCTTTTGGATACCAAAAAGTGATGTATTTTATGTTATATAGGTAAGAGAGACGAAGAAACGCATGTTTACCAAACCAAATTGGTTAAAGAAATTATCAAGAAATTTAGTTTGGAAAATGCTAAGATAGCTTCTTCTCTTATAGGAACAAATGTAAAAGTAGATAGTGACGTAGAGAGAACTTGGTATGTGCCTTGTAGAATTATGACCTTAGTCTTGCATGATCTCATAGCTAGAAGTTACTTATATACATTTCACAAGATCCTAGGAAGGCTTGCGTGTGTATTTCTTCATTTGAATGTTATGTGAGATGCTAGGATAATTCTCATACCTTACTTATGCTTATGACATCTTGATGAGGTATGAAAAATATCAATATATCTATCATAGATCAACTATGGGGAAAGTAAATGTTTAATTCATGGACATCTTACCCATTGATTATAGTTAGACATTTTAAATATTTTGAAAATATTTCCATGTTGTACTCACAGTGATATACACTTGCAACATTAAAAGTTTCAAAACATGGTCTGAGGTTGATACATAAGTGCAAATTTATGCCAAACTTTTGAGTTTTGGTCAAACTTATGAAATACTTTGATTTTTTATAAAACTTTATTTTTTCTTGATAGCGAATGTTGAAACAAACTTGCTTGTAAATTTTCATCATTTTTTAAATTTTATGAAATTAATAGGGCATTTCTGAAGTTTGTATCAAAATGCTGAAATGAGCTGATACTTGGTACCAGTCGACTAGTACCAGTCGACTCTCGCTCGTTTCTCACTCAACCAATCTTTCTATGAGATTTTTCTATACGAGACAGTTGACTAATTCAGAATCAGTTGACTGGTGAGTCTGATAAAGCTGAAACTCTATGGTTTCGACCGTATCTTGGTCATTTTGGTATCCTATGACTTACTACTCCTTGAAAAATGCTCTGGGGGAGTCTTGTTCATTATAAAGGTCAATGGGATTGATCACATGTATTTTGGGTTCGATGTTATTACTTTTATTGATTCTAACGCACAATTGAAGGTTATGTTTGAACTTCTACTTCTTATTCTCATGGTTCAAGGTTCCTCTAGATTTCGAGACTTTCCAAAGACATTGTTGGTGCAATAGTCTAGGGGGAGTAGGGCTTCAAAATTGTTGGTGCAATGACTTTAGGGGGAGTGTGCCCCTCAAAGGACAACCTTCTTATTACCTATTCCAAGGGGATGAGGTTCTTGCTTGGATATTTATCCTAGCTCTTGTTCATTTCTGCCTCTATATGGAGATGTAGCCTTTTTGGTGTGTGTCAAAAAAGGTAGAGAAATGAGTTTGATTTAAGTTAGAATCTTCATGTTTTATCCTTCTATTATCCCTGCTTATATTATTATGCTTCATGATTATGCTTTATACTGAAATTATATCTTATCATGTTAAAGACCTAACTTAAACAAGTTTTTATCAAACATCAAAAAGGGAAAGATTGTTGGTGCAATCTTGCCCCAAGTATCAGTTGGTTTTAATGTTTGGCTAAATGAGTTTAAGTTAGGCAATGTTGGTGATCTAACATGTGTGATTTGAGTAAACAGGAAAGTCTAGGTTTGAAGTCTTGGCAAATGGTGAAGTTCCGGAGGCGCAGCGGCCTCTTGGCAAATGGTGAAGTCCGAGAGGTACGACCTCTTGGCAAACGGTGAAGTCCCAGAGGTACGACCTCTTGGCAAAAGGAAGACTTAGCGTGACAAAGCTAAGGGAAATATCTCAAGCAAGTGCAAGGATAAGGAGCCGTGGGCTCGAAAGCATCTAAGGAAGGCACAAGGCTTGTGGAAGATGTTTGAAGGCGTGAATCAAGGCTAAGGGATGAAGAAGGAAGCTGAAAGGTGGGTTTTCAGCTTCATTAGTCGACTGTAGCTCCTCGTTATAATTGAAAATTGTGATTTGCTTCCTGGTCTTGGCATCTCCGCTCCTATTCATCTCCTCCAAAGAGAACAGCGCCGTCGATCTTCTTTGGACTGCCGCTCCTTCTTCCCACCACGCGATGTTGCTCTCCTTCACTGGCTGCTGGAAACCCTAGGATGCTACTCAGAGAGAAGAGACAGAGTGATCGGAGTAAAATCCCTAATCGCAAATTTCTCCCTAGTTTTCGGCCCTGTTCTTCTTCCTTCTCCGCCTGACACGAGAAGACAGAGGAGGGAATTGGCACGTCACAATTTTGCCACCGATGGCCTCCTTCCCTATAGCACAGGCGGCCTCCCTCTTCCCGATCGCGAGTGATAACCATTCTTTGTCGTACTACGGTTTCAATTATTTATCAAGTTTCAAACAATTATGTAATATAGAGTTAACCCGTCGTCTCTCAAGGACCCAATACAATGCTTGCAATCTTCAAATCTAATAAAATTTAGTATGCTGTGAGAAGAATAAAAAAACTAAATTAATGCATGTTCTTGGGGGGTTTAGATGCTAGGAACAATAAAAACTCAATCACCTACTTCTTCCTAACAGTCCTAACTATCCAGAATCAAAATTTCAGTTAACTACACTCCAAACATGGCCAAGAAACGTTAACGAACAGAAATGAACAAAAATACACAGCATGAACGAAACAGGATAGATTTGAAATGAAACATGACAGAATTTTCTACTAGGCAATTTAATGAACTACTTGCATTCACAAAGGAATAATTTAACAACTATAACAAGGGAAATCAGGAGTAACAAAATAACAACTGTAAGGGAGCTAAATTAACACCAAAAGAAAGAACAATCAAATAAAAAAACTAGAAGTTGCTGGAATTTGTTGTGATGTATGATGTCCACTCGCATAGGAGGAAATGGGGGCTGCTAGGCTCTAACCGATTGGTTGGAGCTTCAGCAGATGGTTGTGGCGTGAGGTTGTTATGGCGTGAGATTGATGATGGTTAGCGTGAGGCATTGTGGCAGGATTGAGGGCGTGAAATGGGTGGTTGTCCGTGATGTGGGAGTGGCATTCGGTGGAGATGGATGGCAGATGGTGGCTGTGGCGTGAGGCGTGAGGGAGTTAGGATTGTGAGATGGTGGCATGAGAGATGGGATGGGTGTGTCGTGAGTTGCTGATGGGGGCATGAGATGACTTGCGTGAGGGAGTGGATGGCGTGAGGGAGATGGCTGCGGTGAGGGAAGGATGTGGCGTGAGATGGGTCATGGGAGCTCCTCCTTCTCAATCTTTTTGTACTCTTTTTCTCTACCCTCCATTCCTTGGATGTAAGGTTCAGATTCATTGTAGATATCCTTCTTGCCTTTAGTAACTTATATTTAAATGAATGGTTGAGATTAAGTCTTCATCATGATGTCCAACTTAATCCTTGATGTGTCACTTAGACTTTGATGACCAAGCTGCCCTACAAATCACATTGGATGAAACATGAGTTTAAAAATATAGGAAAATCCAAATATAATCAAAATACATCCAATTAACAATTATGTGTCATCCAAGACATAAATGTACACCTAGAATCTTAAAATTCTTTATTAATGATGACAATTTGATCATCAATTGTGTTAATAATCAGCGAGCCGCACTCTACCTGTGCCATGTCGCTTCCCTTTGCTTGTGTTCGGCCGCTGCACGTGAGAAGACAGAGGTTGGATGGGAATCGTGCAATAACACACGGAGAGGAGCCCTGCTCATCGTCTTCCCGAGGAGCAGCACCGCGCCGTCCGTCGCTTCTCCTATCCGTGTGAGGTCGTCGTCGGACAAGAGAACCGCTGTCCCCTTTTTTCCTGGCGTTGCCCGCGTGGGAAAGAAGCGAGAGCTGCCAGTGGCTGTCTTCCCGAGTACGGTAGTGTAGGTCCCCAAGGATGTCCGCATCTCCACAATGGTATGATATTGCCCACTTTGGGCCTAAACTCTCATGACTTTGTTCTTGGGCTCTCTCCAAAAGGCCTTATACCAATGGACATATTTTTCATCCTTTTAAACCCATGATCTTTTTCATGTGTTTTAGATGTGAGACTATGTTTGCACCCTTGCAACCTAACAATCTCCCCCTCAAACAAAGGACCACAGGCCCCCCCTCAAATGGAAAGCCTCCATTTGATGTCCGAATCCTCGACCCACCAGGACTTTATGCCCCTCGGTCCACCCTAACCTACTAGGACTTCTTGCCCAGCCGCAACCAGGACTTCCTGCCCCTCGGTCCACCCGACCTACTAGGACTTTCTGCCTAGCCGCAATCAGGACTTCTTGCCCCTCGGTCCACCCGACCTACTAGGACTTCCTGCCCAGCTGCAACCAGGACTTCCTGCCCCTCGGTCCACCCGACCTACTAGGACTTCCTACCCAGCCGCAACCAGGACTTTCTGCCTAGTGTCTGGTCCCCTTGATTCAGACACGGGATCACCCACTTCCTTTGTTTAAGGTTCAACCCACATGGTTAGATCTGGATCATGGCTCTTTCGGCGGTTAGTCCAGTGAATAGCGGCCTCGCTCTGATACCACTTGTAGGTCCCTAAGGATGTCCGCATCTCCACAATGGTATGATATTATCCATTTTAGGCCTAAACTCTCATGGCTTTGTTCTTGGGCTCTCCCCAAAAGGTCTCATACCAATGGAGATATCTTTTATCCTTTTAAACCCATGATCTTTTCCATGTGTTTTAGATGTGGGACTATGTTTGCACCCTTGCAACCTAACAGGCAGGTCCCGCGCTGCCACCGCGACCTTCGAGCAGATCAGGTCGAACGGACTCAAGGGTGAAAACGTCGAGGCAGAACTCAGCAAGATTTCGAAGGTATCTTGAAGCTGCTTGATTTCCACCTGTCCCGTGTGTTATTTTCTGAATTCGATTTAGGATCTGCCCATAGTTTCCTATTGGACATGTTCTAGGGTTGATGGTGCAGATCAGAACTGGATTTCTAGGGTATAAATTCTACAAGGTGAGTTCCTTGTTGATCCGGTTAGGTTTTGTACAGATTTTTGGATGAATCATTTAGATTCTCATCCATGTGTTGGAGTCGACCCAACGTGCATATCAAAATATTGAGATTATTGACATGTTCCTTCTCTGCATCAACATCTTTACTTCCACCCATCAGAAGGCCGACACTTGGACTATGGTGTTTACCTACTATTTTCGACTCATCAAACAATTGTCAAGCGGTGCTTTCAGTAGCTATATATTTTACATCAATCTTAAAAAAAAAAAATTGGGCTTTCAGTTTAGCTCGACTAGTCTAGTTTGAACCGACTAGACCATTCCAACTTTAAAAACATCTTTGCTTTAGGTTTCAGGTACTCAACCAAGCTTAGACAAAAGGGCGTGCCAACTCCAACCTATACCACAATATATTTAGCTAACTATTTAGTCGTCATATCCTTGTGTTTTTTCTATAAATTTGGTAGGTTCCTGAGTAATTGGAGCACCAACTACAACTACTGAGACAAAAGCTTGAATAAATAATATAAAAAGGGTCAAAAGTGAGTTCAGTATGATTAAAGTGTGACTCAAGGAAACTCAACTATCACATGAACTTCACAAATGTCAAGAAGAAAATTTTGCAATAAGAATGAAGAAAAAAAAACCTCATGCCAATTGTGTCCTTGCTTCATCATTCCACTTTGTGAATTATTTGCAAACTAAACCACAAAGGGGACTTCATTTCAAGTTATAGGATGCCAAAATGCAGTCTTTCCAGTAGAAAAATAAAAATCACTATCTGTAAAATTGTCATTATGAGTTATTTCATATGATCAATTTTTTAATGAGATTTTCCACTTTTAGACTGTGTATACTTAGTGAGAAAAGGTGGAACAAGAAATTTTTAGTTGCTCTAGGAGGAAACTTAAGAGAAGCATATTATAGCTACTGGTCTAGGTCATATATATATGTGATTAGAAATAATTTGGTTGTGGACTCGTTCGCGGTTGGTGGTTTGTACATGGAAAATCAAATGCAAGTATTTAGTGTTTGTAGAATTTCTCTCAATCTAAGATTGGTCCAGCATATTGGGTTTGCTCGGTCAACTCATTGACTAATCAATGACTTAGAATCATGTTCTTTTAGATTCTTGGCATACCCCTTCAGCAGTTAAGGTTCTCCTTCATGTAATAGATGCACCCTTTAGGTCATAGATATACCCTTTTGAGTGTTAGATGCACTCCTTTTGGTGGTAGATGTACCTCTTCTAGTAGCATCGTCATTAATTTACTATAGTGGACATTCGCTTGACAATGTCAGTTGTTGAATCATTAGTATGGATGTTAACATGCTCTTTCAAGTTAGTTTATCCCATTGGATAAGAAAATTGAAGTCAAGATGAGAGTAGCGTTCTCTTTTAAAAATATTATTTTAGTCAGGTATTTATAATTAATTGACAATAGTATAGAAAAATACAACGATCTACAACTCAAAATATGAGCATTCTAAATTTTAAGTTGAAACTTTTAAAGTCTTATAACTCTTTAGAGAAGAGAGAAAGAAGAACTCAAGAGGAGAAGACACAACTTAAAAATTAAGTAATTTGAAAGGGATTAATTTGGTCATTTCTCACCCTTTACTCATTTATAGGTCATGCCCTTCTATCACGGGAATGAGTTGAAGTAATTACTTCTATGTGCCTCAAATTTTATAACTTAGTTATCCCTTTTGAAACCATAAACATGGTTGGGTTATCACAATCAATTCATATGTTGGGTTCCTAATCCATTTCCCTAAACATGAAATATATGTGATCTCTCAATAGGTCTTTTTAATTACTGGATCGGTATAAATTTTCATATTTCACAAAAATTTTATCACTAGAGATCTACTGTTTAAATGATATTAAGTCTTCAAGACTTATCATTTCATACTATTTCCATGCTCTTCTTGTAGCTTTCTGACTACCACAATGTATCCTAACTTCCAGCACATATATTGAAGCACAATTATTGAACATACAGTCAGCTCTTTTGACCCCAATTTAAGTATTTGTATTTTAATCAAACACCCACACATTTTTTAACTTTGTAGAAAGGTTCATAACATTTCCATGCATGACTTGCATAAAGTTTCATCTTTGTCTCAAAAAGGCCTGTGATTTGTTGAAAGGACAACTTCCCCACGTAATTTTTAGAACAATCCTAAACTTATCGACGCAACATTTATCATCTATTCATCTATTCATCTATTCATCTATTTGATATTTCATTCTTATGTTCCATGACATCATTGGCATTGGATTTAGTCAAGTAGGATACAATCAATTAATGAATGTTGTTCTCCTCGAATAAACATTCCATGAATACTATCTAACAACTCTTCCTTATTTATTATATTTTAACCACATTTGTAATGTTTTAAAATACTTTAATGATTTCCATGTTGCTTCCAAGTGAGTCTCTATCATTGAGTATGAAAGGATAAAGATTCACAAATGGTCGTGGGATCGATCGTGTGGGATCGCTGGGATGACGAATTTCACATTTTTGTAAAGAAATAAAAGGATAAAGATTATAACACTTTGATAAAGTTCCCATTATTTATAATAACCATATTTATAATATTTTATATTAATTCTATTGGACATCTTTATAAATAAGTTTATTGGAAGAAGCAACTATATATTTCCTCCTTGATATCTACAGGGACAACGATCTATTCCACTCCCGATGATGCTATCAGAGATACATGACGCATTGTGATCACCACTATCAATAAAGAGGGCAGGTGAGGCGCGGGGTGGGGACGGCCACCAGCCGCACCTCCCTGGGCGAGGTCAGCCCGGAGATATCTCCATGTCCAGTTCGCCGGGCTCCATGCCGCCGGGCAGCGCCCACGCGAAACAGTGGGCCATCTGCGCCACTGCCAGCTCCAACGCGAGAAGCCCCAACTGCATCCCCGGGCAGGACCGCCGTCCCGACCCAAAGGGCAGGAACTCGAAGGAATTCCCCTTGAAGTCAACCGCCGCCGCCTCGCCGCCGGGGACGAACCGCGCGGGACGGAACTCCTCCGCCTCCTTCCACACCGACGCCTGCCGCCCGATCGCCCACACGTTGACCATCACCCGAGACCGCGCCGGAACCAAGTACCCCGCCACCTGGCTCTCCTCCGCCGTCTCGTGGAGCAGCAGCGGGATGGGCGGGTGCAGGCGCAGCGTCTCCTTCACTGCACACTTGAGGTAGGGGAGCTTCTCGAGGTCGCTCTCCTGGACCGGCCGGTCTAAGCCGACGACGGCGGCCAGCTCTTCCTGCACACGTCTCATCTCGTCGGGGTTCTTCATCAGCTCCGCCATCGCCCATTCGATCGCCGACGCCACCGTCTCCGTGCCGCCAAACATGACGTCCTGCATGCGTCAGTATAATAATTTTTAATTAAATTTATTGCTTGGTTAACCGAAGTCAAAATCGCTGGACATATTTTGATTAATAAATCGGAAAAAAAACATGTAAATTTGTATCATTTGTCATGCAAATGAAGATTAATTAAAGAAAGAGCAGATATAATTAATTAGGTTGATCTGATGAGACTAATTGACGGAGTTGGTGAAGATAAATGATCTGCTAAGCGAGGTTGGTGAAGATAAATGATCTGCAAGCACTAATATTCAGTTCGAAGCTTTACAAACTATATAAAAAATTTAAAATTGGAATAGATAATGCAGCAATTTAGAATAAGGTTCATAAACTTTCTATTAGTTTTCAGAGGGCATGCACTTAATTACCATGATTATTGCTTTGATGTTGTTTCTTGTCAGCCTGAAGTTACTGGTCAGAAGCTCATCCTTCTCCCCTACTCGAGTAGTATCGCCGGTGCCGGCCTCGTCTAAGAACACGAGCATCTCGTCGACCATGTCGCGATCCGACGCGTCCTCCGACTTCTGATTCGCCATGTGCTCGTCGATAATTTTATCGATGAACCTATCGAGTGATCCTCGTGCCGCCTGCAATGAATGTATAATTTATATATACTGAATAACTAATTTTAGAATGGTTACAACTAATTGATGATCTTTGTACGTACCTTTAGACGCTTGTTGATGCCATGGGAATCGAGCCATCTGAGGGAGGGGATGAAATCGCCGATGTTGAAGGCGGCGAAGAGCTTCGAGAACTCTTGCATAATGGCGATGAACTCTTCCTTGTCCCCGTGGCTTTCCGTCCCGAACGCCGCCCGGAAGATGATGCTCATCGTCATCTTAAACATGAGCTCCCCGAGATTGACGGCGGCGCCAGCACCGGCACCTGCGCACTTCGCCACCGCCCGCACCGCGCCGTCCACCTCCGCCCGCACCGAGGCCCACGACTCCGCCCGCTTCTTGCTGAATAACCTCATCACACACAGCTTCCGCGTCTGGCGCCAGAACGGGCCGTAGTGCGCGAACGCCATGTCGGCGCGGTCGTACGTCAGGTACGTCACCGCGATGGTCGCCGGCCGGTTGGAGAACACGTGGTCCTGCTCCTGCAGCACCTCCCGCGCCACCTCCGGCGTCGACACCGAGAACGCATGCCGCGCGCCGAGGCGGAGGTGGCAGAGCCCCGAGCCGTACCGCTCGTTCAGCCTAGCCAGTCCCCGATGCGTCAGCTGGTCCATCATCAGCATGTTGCCGATGATCGGCAGCGGCGTCGGCCCCGGCGGAAACGCCAGCCTTCTCCGCCTCCGTGTCGACCTCAACAACATTACGAGAACCGCCAAGGGAACGAGAAGACCACAAGCAAAACGCAGGCGCTCGACTTCTTCAAGCTTAAGCCATGCCATGTCTAATGACGAGCTTAATTAATAATATAATTAAACGTGTAACTAAAAAATGTCCTGAGAAGCGATTATATAGAAACAAGAAGATGCCGAAGGGGAATTAGATCGATTTCTCCTGTATTGATTTAGTCGTGGTAGTTGAGATATCGAGAACATGGATGACGCATCGATTGTCGTACCGGCGGGGACTTGAGTGTCTTAGTGGGTTTGATCGTAGGGAAGTGGGTGAGTTCACTAGTGACGATGCGGTGATGAAACTCGACGTCAGCCCTTGACAAGTCCCGTGCATGATGCCAGAGTCCATATGTAAATGTATTTGTGGACGTTACTGATCAACTAATCACATTTTTAAGTGCATTTAACAATTTAATGTTGCTAAAAGCTTAGGCCTCACGATTGGACAAATGGGGACAATCGATTCCACAATTGAAACAAAAAATTGACCTTTAAGTTTAATCTTCAAAAGCAATTAAGGTTCACAATTTGGAACTGTTTGTGATCTACGGTTTAGGATGATTATTTATATTTATTTTTTTTTAAATAAATATATATATATATATATATATATATATGAAATAAAATAAACGTAATCTAAGTTGTTTATCTAATTTTTAGATATTAAAATATTCTACTTTATTCTCTAAAAATTATATTTTTTTACTCCTTTTTCAGGTCACCTAATCTTCCACCCTATATCAATATGTTTTTATCTAATATTAATATTATTATATTTTAATATGACAAGATATATATATCTGATAAGTATAATTTTTAATTAATTTTACATATTCGATTATGTTCACTATATATATATATATATAATTTTATTATTGAATAAAATATATTTCTTAATAAATTATTATTAAATATATTATATAAGTCAAATAATTTTTATAAACTCAATGAATTAATCATTAAATGGATAAAAATAAAATAAATAAATTTTTAAAGGACACATCTAAAATTTGAGAATACCTAAAAAACATACCTAATTTTTATTTTTGTCAAATGATGTATTTGATTTCTATTTTATCTCTCTACCAATAGACTTTCCTGTATATGAATGTAAGTTGTAATATATTATTTTTGAAACATAACTGAGTTGATTACGACAGAATAGATTTATAGAAGAGTAAGTTGCAATGTGTTTTAGACAATCAGCCTGGGCCATCTGCTCCACGTCCACGGCAGAAAAATTGGCCTTGCAAACATTTCAAAGGCCGACACTCAGACTATGGTGTTTTCAACTCATCAAACAATTGTCAAGCTAATTCCTTCGTAGGGGAGATTATAATGCAGCCAACCCCATCTTCTGAAACCCATCTTGCTTTATACAATTTCTCTATGACGAGAATAATGAAAGCAAGGGTTTTTCCCAAGCCTGTCTTGGCAGCGTCGAGGATGTCGCGACAACAGAGGGAGTGGGGCTGTGTAGCTCGCTGAATCTCGCTCATCTCCACGTACTTGGGCGCAAGGCCGTCCTTGGACTTCTTAGATATTGTTGGAAGCTGCTGGAAGAATCGGACGCTGACGTAGGGTGAAAAGCCACCGTCCTTGGTGCGACCAGAAGGGGCATCGGGAGGAGGAGGGGTTGCCGCGAGGGGGTTGCTACCCGGAATCGGGCTGACAGGCCTCGATCCATGAGTCAAGAAGTTTTATTTGCTGCTCCTCCGAGAACCGCCGTTGTTTGCGGAAAGCATGGCTCTTAGTCTCGGGGCGGCGCATGGAGGTTCGATTTAGGATAAGGGTTCCAGCTAAGCTTTCGGTAGCAAGGGAAGAGAAGGGAAGCGGTGGCGACGGCGGCCAAGCGAGGGATACGCAGAGGGTTTTT
This sequence comes from Curcuma longa, assembly GCF_044706935.1. NCBI lineage: Eukaryota > Viridiplantae > Streptophyta > Magnoliopsida > Zingiberales > Zingiberaceae > Curcuma > Curcuma longa. The sequence continues at coordinate 7,775,482 of NC_133875.1, forward strand.
CCTACAGCTTTATCGACTTATCACCGTCGCTATTTTTATTTTATCATTTAAATATTCTTATAATAAAAAATTCCATCCACCGTATTAAATGAATAATTTTTATATAAAAAAACTTAAGAAATTTAACTGAAAACTCAATATCTATGTATCATTCCTTTCGACTATTATGATAAAAAATTTAAAAATAGAATTAAAATTAAGATAAAAAACCTTATAAATTTCACGTCATTATACACTGAATTATTTTCATAACTTTTCTATATAGATGAAGAATCTCTTCTTGAATATTATAAGTACGGTGTGAGATTTTCTTAGTCAAAATCTATCTATTACGATCATAATCATAATCACGATGATTGTCCATCGGGTTATGATAATTAAACTCTGATACCAATTGACATCAGATGGAATAAAAATTATCCTACGGATAATATTGATTCGGTGGATTAATTGTGAATACCGAAATCAATCTTTTAAAATTTATTAATTTAAAAAATATCAAGAGATATAAAAAAATAAATAATACTGTCAAAAAATATGATTAATTCAAAAAACTTCTCACATTAATGAAACATATAAATTCAAAATCCTAAAATAAAATGAAAGGAAGAAAAATCTTAACAGTAAAAAAATCCTAATAAAAAAATAATCTTAACAAATACAAAATCCTAAAAACTATAAACGACCTCAAAATCTAAAAATATAACAAACAAAATAATTCTAAAAACAATAAAATCTTCCAATTTTTCTACATCAATATTTTTTTAATATAAATTATTCTCATAAATCATATATTATGAAAATTTACATATAAGTAATCCTGTTTCAGCAAAAACAAGGCCATAAAAAAATTGGGCTTTCAGTTTAGCTCGACAAGTCCAATTTGAACCGACTAGACCAGTCCAGCTTTAAAAACATCTTTGCTTCAGGTTTCTGGTTATCAACCAAGCTCAGACAATGTATTTGCTTACTATTTAGTCGTCGTATCCTTGTGTTTTTTTCTCTAAATTTGGTAGCTTCTTGAGTAATTGGAGCACCAACTACAACTAGTGAGACAAAAGCTTGAATAAATAATAAAGGGTCAAAAGTAAGTTCAGTATGATTAAAGTGTGACACAAGAAGAAAATTTTACATTAAGAATGAAGAAAAAAAACCTCGTGCCAATTGTGTCCTTGCTTCATCATTCCACTTTGTGAATTATTTGCAAACTAAACCACGAAGGGGACATCATTTCAAGTTATAGGATGCCAAAATGCAGTCTTTCCAGTAGAAAAATAAAAATCACTATCTGTAAAATTGTCATTATGAGTTATTTCATATGATCAATTTTTTAATGAGATTTTCCACTTTTAGACTGTGTATACTTAGTGAGAAAAGGTGGAACAAGAAATTTTTAGTTGCTCTAGGAGGAAACTTAAGAGAAGCATATTATAGCTACTGGTCTAGGTCATATATGTGATTAGAAATAATTTAGTTGTGGACTCGTCCGCGGTTGGTAAGTGATTGTGGTTTGTACATGGGAAATCAAATGCAAAGACTGTGTTTGTAGAGTTTCTCTCAATTTGAGATTGGTCTAGCATATTGGATTTGCTCAGTCAACTCATTCACTAATCAATGACTTGAATCGGTGGGATAATGATATGGCATTGCAGATCATGTCCCGATGCATTCCTTCATGTGATAGATATATCTTTTTGATGTTTCCGGGATATAATTGAGTTGGTTATGACAGAGTAGATTTGCAGAAGAGGATAAGAGTTCGAATCTTGGCGAAGCTGAGACAATATCCTTCTCCGTCGTAGTCAACTATAACTTTCTCACAAATGGTCGGATGGCGGATTCCACTTTTTACAAAAAAGATATACCCTTTTGAGTGTTAGATGCACTCTTTCTGATGGTAGACGTCTCTTCCATAGCATTGTCATTACTTTACTATAGTCCACCATTGGCTTGTACGAATGTCAACATGCTCTTTTAGGTTAGTTAGTTTATCCCTTTGGATAAGAAAATTAAGCTCAAGATGAGAGCAGCGTTCTCTTTTAAAAATATTATTTTACTTGGGTGTTTACAATTGATTGACAATAGCTTAGAAAAAAAAAATACAATGATCTACAACTCAAAGTACGAGCATTCTAAATTTTAAGTTGAAACTTTCAAAGTCTTAGAACTCTTTAGAGAGGAGAGAGAGAAGAACTCAAGAGGAGAACACACAACTTAAAAATTAAGTAATTTGAGCAAGGGTAGAGCGGATTAATTTGGTCATTTCTCACCCTTTACTCATTTATAGGTCGTGCCTTTCTATCATAGGAATGGATTGAAGTAATTACTTCTATGTGCCTCAAATTTTATAACTTAGTTATCCCTTTTGAAATCATAATCTTGGGATTTCAAACAACATGGTTGGGTTACCATAATCAATTTATCTGATGGTTTTATTTCCCTATATATGAAATATACTTGATCTCTCGGTAGGTCTTTTTAATTAGTGGATCGGTATAATTCTCCATTTTCTATAGAAATTTTATCACTAGAGGTCTTCTGCTTAAATGATATTAAGTCTTCAAGACTTATCATTTCATACTATTTTCATGTTCTTCTTGTATTTTTTTTGGCCATCACAGTGTGTCCTAACTTCTAACACATATATTGAAGCACAATTATTGAATATGTTGGTGCAGGAAGCACTAGATAATCAAATCATGATTTTGATAATGGAAAAGAGTTCAAGTTAAGCTTATGAAGTTTAGTAATGAGCTAAACTGAGTGTGCAGGTAGATAGAAAAATCCTAATTGTGGCTAGGCAAAAGGAAGTCATAGTCTAGAGTACTAGGCAAGCAAGTCCTAGTCTGGAAGAGTGGGACAAGGAAGTCTGGTTAGAAGGACTGGGCAAGAAGACTTGGTAGATTAAAGCACCAGACGGAAAAGTCTAAGCGGATCTAAAGGATTAGACATCTAGCGGTGGAAGTCTTGGAGGTCGAGGGTCAGATGTTGAGCAAAAATTCAACCAGATTTAGAGGACCAGATTGGCAAAGATAAATTCTCTTGAGAGAAGTAGATGAGGACGCATTCCCTAGAAGAGAATAATAGACGACTGTCTGACCTAGGGTTTCATTGGAAGCCCAAAAGTCAAGACTAGATAATTGATAAACTGTCTATTTCCTATTTTATATGTACTGGACTAACTTTGTGATGTAGGAAATGAAGGATCGAAACTTTGAGTTTCTGGTGCCCCTATCTAGATATGGGCGACAGGAAGGTCCAGGTGTTTGAAATGATTCCAAGCGATCAGATGTCAGCTGATCGAGCCAGCAAGACAGATGAAGTGGTAAGTTTTCAGTGGTCGGAACACCTCAGCCTCCAAGCGTCTAGAAAGGCTCTAGGCGCCCGAAGATGAATAAGGCACAACAAAGTTAAAATTGATCTGACAACCTCCACATCAGCATGGAGGTGCCCAGAAGGGATCTAGACATTCGGAAGATGCCGAGTCAGCATCGGAAGCAGATCGACGGAATGACATGGAGGTATCGGGAAGGAGTTTTAGGCGTTTGGATCAGCCTATATAAGCAGTTGTGAGAGAAAACCCTAGACACTCATTAATGCTACCTCTACGACCATTCTGCGTGCCACTGAAGCACTTAAGATGCTGTCGTCATGCCGGGAAGCTGCACCGACACCTATGCACATCTTCTATTCTATTTGTCGATAATTAATTTCTCTTAATTTTGTACTTAACTCTGTAGGATGGTAAAAGTTTATCGGTCCTCAAATTCTGTAAAAGTGAAAACTCTCTCTTGGAAGAGGAGAGTTTATTAGTGGATTATTTATCGAAAATGGTCAAGAACCGTGAGCCTTGAAGTAGCAACTAGTGGCTGTGAACCAAGTAAAATAAATTTGTCACCGTTTATTTTTCGTTGCAATTACTTTACTCTGGTTTTTATGAAGTTTTTCTGAACTTGTTAAAAAGTGACAAAATGCAATATTCACCCCCTCTAGCGTTCATCTCGATCTTACAATTGGTATCAGAGCGAAGGATGTTTGAAGTTAGTGCAACCACTAATCGAGCAAAATTTATTTTTTTTATCGCTCTAATTTATTCCGCACTGCTAATCCAAGATCAAATCTTGGGACAATTAGAATAAGTTATTCCGCACTGCCGATGATCGGCAGCGGCGTCGGCCCCGGCAGAAACGCCAGCCTTCTCCGCCTCCGTGTCGACCTCAACAACATTACGAGAACTGCCAAGGGAACGAGAAGACCACATGCAAAATGCAGGCGCTCAACTTCTTCAAGCTTAAGCCATGCCATGTCTGACGAGCTTAATTAATAATATAATTAAATGCATAACTAAATAATTCCCTGAGAAGCGATTATATAGAAACAAGAAGATGCCCAAGGGAATTAGATAGATTTCTCCTGTATTAATTTAGACGTGGTCGTTGAGATATCTATTTTGTAAAAGGTAAAAAATTCGACATCCTGATCATGATCCCCACATCGAGTCGCAATCAACTCTTCTGTAAAAAAAATAAAATCTGCCACTTTAATAATCCCAAACGATTAATTCCACGATCAATTGTAAAAAAATTAATTAAAAAATTATAATTAATTACGATAGAATAAGTGAATCGTGATCAACTCGCCTATATATCTTAGAAGCGGTAGTTGATATATCTAAAACATGGATGGTTGTACGGCGGGGCCTTGTGTCTTAATGCATTTACTGTTCAACTACTCACATTTTTAAGTGCATTTAACAATTTAATGTTGCTAAAAGCTTAGGCCTCACGATTGAACAAATCGAAATAATCGATTCCACAATTAAAAAAAAAATTGACTTTTAATTTTAATCTTCAAATGCAATTAAGGCTCACAATTTAAAGCTGCTTGTGATCTACGGTTTAGGATGATTTAAGATTATTATTTATATTTAATATGAAATAAAATAAAATAACTTAATCTTATTTAAGTTGTTTATTTATCAATAGCTCACATAATTTTTAATTTTTAGATATTAAAATATTCTACTTTATTCTCTAAAAATTTTATTTTTTATTCCTTTTCGTGTCGAATGCCTAAAAGACGCAATTACATTTTTTTTTCCTATAGGACGCACTTAATTTCCATTTTATCCCTCCACCAAGGCTAACTTTTTTTTTTTTCATTTTCTCTCTACTTTGCATGCAACATTTTCTTTCTTCTTTTTTTTTTCTCTCCTTTTTTATGCATCATCTTTTCTCTGATCATATCCATTCCAACTCCTGTAAATTTTTGTAATGTCTGAGAGTCCAAGAGTGTCCTTCGTTGTCATCGTAAAAGATTTCCAACACTGTTCAAAAAATTTAGAAAGTTTCAGACTTTGTGTCAATTGACACGGGCCTATAACTTTGCGTAAAAGATTCAGGATCAAGATTTCTCACCATCTCCCTTTTACACACTCATCTCTTCCAACTTATTGCAAGTTTTCAGAAATTGAAGTCCTCTAGGTCCATCAATGAATTTCAATCAAAACTGATTGATGGATTTAAAGAGCTATGATCGGGCTCATTCCAATTTTTATGAATTTATTAGGTGAATCTGAGTCCAAATAATTCATTGTTTATTATTTTAGGGTCCTCCAACAATGCTCAAAATGATTTGATATTTTCAGAACACTGTGATGTTGGTTATAAAAGACCAACACCACAATGCTTTGGAAGAACCAACACTTTGGTGTTGATTTCAAAAGCTTCAGAAATCAACATCACAATCTGTACTAGTTGGTATACAATCATAACTTTGTCTACATGCTTTAGTGTTGGTGTAGGAAGCATCAGTCTACCTCCAGGGTTTCGATATTTGATAATATACCTAGTTCTGATCAATTTGACCAAGGGTTGATCCAAATAGAACCTAATATTTGGATGTGAGTGAAGTCTTAGTCAGTTGAACCGGACAAGAAAAAGTCCTAGTTGGAGGCTAGGTAGGAGAAGCCCTAATTGGAGGCTAGGCAAGAGAAGTCATAGTTGGAGGTTGGGTAAGAGAAGTCCTAGTAAGTGAAGTTGGACACTAAGTTCTAGTGAGTGAAGTTGGGCAGGAAGTCCTAATTTGTGAGATTGGGCAGGTGAGAACTCTACTAAGTGATTAGTCCTAACTAGAGATTAGGTAAGAGAAAATCTAAGCAAATCAAGGATGATCGGATATTTGACAGGTGGGAAGTCTACTGAGTAACTAGTTCTAATTGGAAATTAGACAAGGATAAGCCTAGTAAGTTAGACCTATAGACTAAGGCTTAGGTAAGCCTAGTAGGTTAGACAGACTACAGTTAAGCTATGTTGCTTATTTGTGTGTATGATAATCTTGCAGAAACTAGGAGCTGGAAGCAAGAATGAGACAACATAAGAGAAGCAAACAGAAGTACCCGAACTAAGCTTGGAGTCAACCCAGGTCAAACCTGGTTGAACTCACTTTTAGTGCCCGGATCATGCTCCGTGCGCCTGGACGGTCCAGGCACCTGGGGCTGGTCCAGGCGCTCGGATCAAGAAGACTATCCTCGATAAAAATCGACAGAATCAGATCGGATTGGATTGGTCCAAGGTGCCCGGAAAGGGATCCGGATGCCTAGAAGCGTCTTTATAAGGCCCTTAACGTGCAACACAAGGAGAACCCTAATTTTATACTACTCTATCATCCTGCGGTCTTGCGGAACGCGAATGACATCCTGCTTGTACGACTGAGAAAGCTCCAAGAAGGGTGTGCTGTGCTCAGGACTTCTGGAACGACCTACATGAGAGTTTGCTAAATTTTAAGTCTTATTATTTGTACTTTCCTTTTTATTATTATTTGGACTGTAAGACAGGTTTCTTCACCTCCGGAAAGGAGACCATTAATGGACGGGCGCCTCTCGCGCATAGGCCGTAGACGCACTAACCCTGAGGGATTAGGAACCAAGTAAAATTAGCATATTTATGTTTTGTTATCTAATTCCATTGCTAGCTTTTTGATATAACGAACTAATAAACGAGCGCTATTCTGCCCCTCTCTAGCGCACATGCACCGATTCTATAATTGGTATCAGAGCAGGTCTGCTCTCAATAGGATTAATCACCACGGGAGCAAAAAGACAAAGATGAAGAGGGAGAGAGGTAGGTAATTATTTTAAAGTTCGTTTGAAACTGCATACATGTGTTTTAAGAGTAGGGAGAGAGGGCGCAATAAAAATCAATGCCCTACTTGTAAGACTCAGACGGTACCATCAACAACAAAGGAACAACCGATGCCGGAACCTGACGATACAAAGAGCACATCATGTGCTTCAAATGCCAAAAACTCGGATACTACAAAAATCAATGTTCGAAGAAGAAGACAAAGAACGAGTCAAAATCGGAATTAGGGGTTACAATTTCGATAAGTGTGATAATTTATGAAAATGACCTTAGAATTTTGCATAATAGAGTTACTTTTGTTGATAATTTAGATAATTTTGAAAGTTCAAATAAATTAGAAAATATAAAAATAATAATTTGAATAATTCAAGTTCAAATAAATTTCAAATTAATTAAAAAATATAAAATTAATTAATTGGACTAATTCAAATTTAAATAAATTAGAAAATATAAAATTAATTAATTTGATTAATTTAAAATTATCTAATATGATCAATTCAAATAATTTAAAAAATTTAGAATTATCTAATTTGACAAATTTAACTAATTTAAAAAATTTAAAATTAATAAATTTGAAAATATCAAATAAATTTAAAATTTTAATTAATAAAAATAAATTAACTAATTTGAAAAATTAAAACTTAAAATCTTATTAATAATAAAAATTTACGTAACTTCTATAATTTAATTAATAATCTGAATTAAATAATAATTTAACTAATTCAAAATTTAAAAAAATTAATCAATAAAAATTTAAATATAATAAATTCTAAACTTAATCTAGATATAATTAAAATAAATAAAAAATTAGATTAATTCTTTAACCTATTCAACTAAGATAATGATAAATTAAAAATTTTAAATTTAATTAATTTAGTTAATTCAAAAATAATTAATAGTCCAACCAACTAAGATAAAATTAATAATCATCTTGATAAATCTAATAATTTAAATTTAATTAATAATTTAAAACTAAATAATCAAGATAACCTTAATAATGAGATAAATTCAAAACCTAGGAAGATAAATTCTAAAATTAATAATCTAACCACTAAAAACTTAAAATTAAATCTTAAAATTTCTTACAATAAATTTTTAAACTTTAAAAATACTAATTTAAATTTAAATATTAAAAATCATAATTTAAATATTAAAATTAATTATAATCGTGAACCTTTTAATTATGAAATAATAAATAATTTAACAAATTTAAAATTAAAATTTAATTTTAAATTTTAAAATTTAAGAAAATAAATTTATCAATTTTAACAAGTCAAATTTAACATTTAAGAACTCAAATTTAAATAATAAAATTAATTATCATCAAATTCCATTTAATTATGAAACATAACTTAATTCAAATTACAAATTAAATCAATAATCTTTAAAAAACTTAAGAAAAATAAATTAATAATCCAAACAAATATAATTAAAATTTATAAAATTAATTATAATAAAATACTTATAATTATGAAATTAGTTAAAATATTACCTAATAAAATAAAATTTTAATAAAATTTAAAATATGTCGAAGTAGATTGACGCAGATCTACACAAAATATATCAAATTGATAATTTAATATATTATTAAAAATTAAAAATTTATTTAATTTGATTGACTCATGCATACTTGTCATGTATGATTTAATTCCAAACTTTGGTGGTCGGTGGAAAACTTCCGTGGGACCCTAATTTGGCCACCCCCAGGGATTGAATCCATGAGACTGACTGGGATTTATCATTTTTTTTTAATTCCAAACTTTTAGCTCTTCTTTCATAGTATTGCTTGAAGAATAAAGAGCCACTATTGAGGGTAAGTGATGGAGAAAGCATCATGTACATTCCAGTGTCGCAGTCTAAACATCCCAAGGTATGACAAAAAAGAATAAAGATCATATAATAAATTTGTTTTTTTATCTAGTAAAAAACGGACATTGTAAAAGTTGTATCACCATGCCAAGACGCAAGGGAAAAAAAAGAAAGAAAGAAGAAGCTCATCAAGATAACAAGGGAAAAGCTTGGATTGAAAGGGAATTTGTTAAAATTTTCAATATATATATATATATATATATATATATATATATATATAAAGGAATGCTATACTGCACAATGGGTATTTACGCGACCCGTGCGCGACAGCACCGACCCCCAGCCACTCCCGCAGCCGTCGCCACGCCTTTCGGCCACGGGAGACCGCCGGACCAGGCCCGATCGACGGCCCACTCGTCGGCGCACCGACCGGCGTCGGATTCTGGCCTGATTGTGGCCTGAATCCGGCCGAATTCGATCGGAAACCGTCGGTGAATCGCAGACCCGGCCACTATGGGCCAAATTGCGATCGATTTCTGGCCAAATCGCGGTCGGAGACCGGCCGAGGAAGGATCGCCGGCCGTCGGCGATCCTTCCTCGGCTGGTCTCCGACCACGATTTGGCCGGAAACCGACCGCGATTTGGCCGGAAATCGATCACGATTTGGCCCACAGTGGCCGGGTCTGCGATTCGCCGGTTTCTGACTGAATTCGACCTGATTCCTACCACAATCCGGTGCCGATCGACGCACCGACAAGTGGCGCGTCGACTGAGCCCGGTCCGGCAACCGGTGGTGGCCGGATGATGAAGCGGCAGCGACGGATCAGGCGCTCGCGGCACTGTGCATTCCCACTTTTGAACAGTCTGATTTTCGCGATCACGTGTAATGGACGGTGATCCCGCTGTCGCGCACGGACGCGTATGAAGTCGGCGCGCAGCATAGCATTTTCATATATATATATATATATATATATATAGAAATGCTATCCTGAGCACCGATCTCCTGAGCACCCGTGAACACCTCCATCCTGACCGTTCATCTGATCGCGCGCTCAAGTTCAGCCGTCCAAAAAAACGCGATTGCATAGTATTTCTCCTCGGACCTCCGCCGCTTCCCGCCGCCCGTTCATCGCCGTCCGACCACCGTCGGCCGCCGGACTGGGCCCGTTGGAACCGCAACTCGCCGGCGGTCCGGCGGTGGCCGGATTCCGGCCGCGATTTGGCCGGAATCTGGCCGGATTTCGGCCGGAATCCGGCGACAGACACTGTTGGCCGATTCCGGCCGAAATCGGCCGGATTCCGGCCAAATCACGGTCGGAGACCGGCCGCGGTCGACGCGCCGGCGCCGGGCGCGTCGACCGCGGCCGGTCTCCGACCGTGATTTGGCCGGAATCCGGCCGATTTCGGCCGGAATCGGCCAACAGTGTCTGTCGCCGGATTCCGGGCGACAGCGGCGCCAGCCACTGCTGCCGTGTTTCGGCCGGAATTCCGGCCGGATTCCGGCCCAATCCGGCCGAAATTCGATGTCGGGATGTGCGCCGTCGAGTTGCGGTTCCAACGGATCCGGTCCGGCGGCCGGCGGTGGTCGGACGGCGATGAACGGGAGGCGGAAGCGCGCGAACGTCGGAGGAGTGCGCACGGGGTGCTCAGGAGATCGGTGCTCAGGATAGCTGTTCTATATATATATATATATATATATATATATATATATATATATATATATATATATATATATATATATAAAATTTAATTTACGCAACTTATTGCATCATTTGTATTTTAGTTAGAGGAATTTTAAAAACTAACCAAGCAAGCAGAACACGATTTAGAAAGGTTACAAATAGAATAAACTTAACAGCCCCATTTAAAAAAAATACTCATAAACTTACATGATAGTGATATTTTCATAAATGTGAAATTCAAATTTCACTTTTTTTATAAAAAAATAATTGATTCTAAACTTACAAAAGTTATTTTTTGTAAGATAGTGATATCAATTTAATCTTCATTTATATTTTTTGATTTTTTAAATTTATATCTCATATAAGATATTTTTTAAAAAAAGCTATAATCAATATTTATATCATCTAACTGTCTATTTTTAGAAGAAAATTATGATTTTTTTATTATTTAATAGTAGTTTAATCAAAATTATTGTATGAGTTTACTTAATCACACAAGTTAGACTAATTGATGATTTTTTTTTTTTGGGGCAAGACAAGGATGTAATAGGATTGAAGAATCATACCCCCGAGATAACAATTAACAACCAGGGGCGGATGTATTAAGGGGCCCGGGGGGGCCATGGCCCCCCAGTCCAAGTTGAACCTTTAATGTGTTTAGATTAAACCCTTAGGGTTACTGTTAATAGGTTTTAGGGTTAATGGGTTGTTGATCTATTGGATCCTAAACCAACCCGATAAGCCGATAAAAAAACCTAGAAATCGCGAGTCTGCCTTCGTTGGGTCTCGATCGTGCCTCCGTCTTCTTCGTGTCTTCGTCGGGCGCGGCGGCAATAACTTCAGCTTGGATTGCCGGCGATCTGCAAGGTGGCTGAGGACGTCAGTGAGTGAAGGGTGGATTGGGCAGTGCCGGTAACAGGGTCAATCGGTGGCGGCAGTGGCGTGAAGGGCAGACCGGAAGAGTCGAAGAGAAGAAGTAAATCGGGTGAGTTTCAGCCGAATAGCTTGATCTCTAGGGTTTTTCAGGTTGTGATTTGAGTTCTTTTTTGGTTTCCACTTTCCAGGGCTTGGGTGGTTTGATCATCGAATCAGAGAGATTGGTGGGTGTCGATCACAAGGAAGAAGAGAAACGCCGGTAAGGCCTCAGGTACTCTGTCTAGGTGCTTGTTATTGTCCAGTTGTTGCCTTTGAGCCTTTCTCACATTTACCACCATTATATATTCATATATCTTTATGCAGGAATTTGTCTCATTGGTTTTTTTTTCAAGGAACTGCAGATAATGTAGACTTTAATTTACTGTCTATTAGTCTATAGTCTTTATTTTTAAGAGAATGTTTCTTGGTCTGGATTACACTTCTATCTTACTGTTGTTATCTGGAGGTAAATTTTCTTCAGATTTATGTAGACAACAGAATGATACTTGTACTGTATGTCTGAAAGGAAAAAAGAGGAATTTGATATTGATCATGCTGATATAAAAACTTCAGTGAAAATAGCTTTGAAGCTAGATCCATATACTTCATTTTTTTACTCTTTTGTAAGAATTGAGGTTATTCTTTTTTTTTTATGTAATGATTATATTATGCTATGTTAGATTTTTGTGCTAAGGATTATAAATGTTAATTTAATTATTCTTTATTTTTTTATATAATTATTTAAGTGATTAAGTTTGTACTTAGGTCCTTGATATGTATCTTTGGGCAATTCTTTTGTTCAAATGAGTATATCGTTTTCATTATATGACCCCCCCCCCCCCCCCCCCCAATATGAAATCCTGGATCCGCCCCTGTTAACAACCTTACTCCAGATCAACAGGTCATGCTTATATATAGCAAACTCCAAGTCACCATACATATCCTTATGTATACAAAGATCTAGGCCAAAAGATCGACTTTTTCCACCAGGTCGATATGTCAACAGGTAGGTAATCTCCAGCTATATATGCTAAGGGCGAGCTCAATTCAGCTCCCCACTCGGCTCCTGAGTTCACCACTTAGAGCTCGAGTCCTAACTTCTACATACAATTTCAACTCTCGAGTTCTCCATCCAACTCAATCTCTCAAACTCTTCACTTGTAGTCATTTTTAGAAGTCTTCCATCAAACTCGGTTCCTCGAGTTCTCTGGTCCTAAGTTGACATAGGCCACGATCCTGGCAACGGTCCCACCATCAGCTAAATGATTGAATTTTTCAAAATTAAATAATAATTAAATCAAAATTAGCAACAGAAATGATTGAAACGATCAAAGAGGGAAAAAACCCCCTCTTTTCTTATCGATCAAGATCACAAACTCTATAAGTTTCTCCCTCCTCTGACACTTATAAATACGCAGGCAGGTATGTATTTACAATTTCAAAATCTCTCTCTTGTTATTTTCCACTCACATTTATTTCCACTGCCTCCGGTACTTATCGGAGTCTCACGGCAACGCTGACACTCTCCCTCTGCTTGCATGTGTGCAGTTCGAGTCCAATCTCCCTGGGATAATCGATATCACTATAGTCAAGATCGATTAGAGTGATCAAATTCGAATTGATTCAAATTAAATTCGATATTTGATCAATATGTTAGTTAGAGATTAAGTAGGTAAGTAGGTCAATACAAATGGAATAATTGACGGTTGAAAAATTCAAGTGGATCACGATTGAACGAATACTTGACATGCAAAAGGAAGTCCAAATGGATTATGGAAGACCGGATATTTGGCATAGGATGAAAA
>NC_133875.1:7788934-7799785 GCF_044706935.1 Curcuma longa
AATTTAAATTTAAAAAATTTAAATTAATTAATTTAAATAATTCAAATTTAGATAATTCAAACTTAAATACTTTGACTAATTCAAAATTATTTAATTTGACAAATTCAATTAATTTAATTAATTTAAATAATTCAAAAATCATAAATTAACATATTAAAAAAAGTCAATTAATTCTAATAATTTCATTAATAAAAATGAATTAAATAATTAAAAAAATTCAAATCTAAATTTTATGAATATTAAAAATTCACTTAATTTGAATAAATTAATTAATAAATTTGACTTAAATTATAATTTAATTAATTCAAAATTAAATTTAAAATTTAAATATAACTAATTCTAATAAACATAATTTAGATATAATTTAAATAAATAAAAAATAGATCAATTTTTAATCTATTAAACCAAGATAATGACAAATTGATAAATTTAAATTTAATTAATTTAATTAATTTAAAATAATTAATAATTCAACCAATCATGATAAAATTAATAATTATCAAGATAAATCTAATAATTTAAATTTAATTAATAATTTAGAATTAAATAATCAAGATAACCTTAATAATGAGATAAATTCAAAATCTATCAAGATAAATTCTAAAATTAATAATTTAACCATTAAAAACTTAAAATTAAAATCTAAAATTTTCTTACAATAAATTTTTAAACTTTAAAAATACTAATTTAAATTTAAATATTAAAAATCAAATTTAAATATTAAAATTAATTATAATCGTGATACCTTTTAATTATGAAATAATAAATAATTTAAAAATTTAAAATTAAAATTTAATTTTAAATTTTAAAATTTAAGAAAATAAATTTATCAATTTTAACAAGTCAAATTTAACATTTAAGAACTCAAATTTAAATAATAAAATTAATTATCATCAAGTTCCATTTAATTATGGAACATAACTTAATTCAAATTAAAATTAAATCAATAATCTTTAAAAAACTTAAGAAAAATAAATTAATAATCCAAACAAATATAATTAAAATTTAAAAAAATTATAATAAAATACTTATAATTATGATAATTAATTAAAATATTACCTAATAAAACAAATTTTAATAAAATTTAAAATATGTCGAAGTAGATTGACGCAGATCTACACAAAATATATCAAATTGATAATTTAATATATTATTAAAAATTAAAAATTTATTTAATTTGATTGACTCATGCATACTTGTCATGTATGATTTAATTCCAAACTTTGGTCCTTGCCCAAACTTCGCGGACTCTGACTCGGCCACCCCCAGGGATTTAGTTCATTAGACTGACTGGGATTTATCATTTTTTTTTATTCTAAACTTTTAGCTCTTCTTTCATAGTATTGCTTGAAGAATAAAGAGCCACTATTGAGGGTAAGTGATGGGAGAAAGCATCATGTACATTCCAGTGTCGCAGTCTAAACATCCCAAGGTATGACAAAAAAGAATAAAGATCATATAATAAATTTGTTTTTTTATCTAGTAAAAAACGGACATTGTAAAAGTTGTATCACCATGCCAAGACGCAAGGGAAAAAAAAGAAAGAAAGAAGAAGCTTATCAAGATAACAAGGGAAAAGCTTGGATTGAAAGGGAATTTGTTAAAATTTTCAATATATATATATATATATATATATATATATATATATATATAAAGGAATGCTATACTGCACAATGGGTATTTACGCGACCCGTGCGCGACAGCACCGACCCCCAGCCACTCCCGCAGCCGTCGCCACGCCTTTCGGCCACGGGAGACCGCCGGACCAGGCCCGATCGACGGCCCACTCGTCGGCGCACCGACCGGCGTCGGATTCCGGCCTGATTGTGGTTGGAATCCGGCCGAATTCGATCGGAAACCGTCGGTGAATCGCAGACCCGGCCACTATGGGCCAAATTGCGATCGATTTCTGGCCAAATCGCGGTCGGAGACCGGCCGAGGAAGGATCGCCGGCCGTCGGCGATCCTTCCTCGGCTGGTCTCCGACCACGATTTGGCCGGAAACCGACCGCGATTTGGCCGGAAATCGATCACGATTTGGCCCACAGTGGCCGGGTCTGCGATTCGCCGGTTTCTGGCTGAATTCGACCTGATTCCTACCACAATCCGGTGCCGATCGACGCACCGACAAGTGGCGCGTCGACCGAGCCCGGTCCGGCAACCGGTGGTGGCCGGATGATGAAGCGGCAGCGACGGATCAGGCGCTCGCGGCACTGTGCATTCCCACTTTTGAACAGTCTGATTTTCGCGATCACGTGTAATGGACGGTGATCCCGCTGTCGCGCACGAGCGCGTATGAAGTCGGCGCGCAGCATAGCATTTTCATATATATATATATATATATATATATAGAAATGCTATCCTGAGCACCGATCTCCTGAGCACCCGTGAACACCTCCATCCTGACCGTTCATCTGATCGCGCGCTCAAGTTCAGCCGTCCAAAAAACGCGATTGCATAGTATTTCTCCTCGGACCTCCGCCGCTTCCCGCCGCCCGTTCATCGCCGTCTGACCACCGTCGGCCGCCGGACCGGGCCCGTTGGAACCGCAACTCGCCGGCGGTCCGGCGGTGGCCGGATTCCGGCCGCGATTTGGCCGGAATCTGGCCGGATTTCGGCCGGAATCCGGCGACAGACACTGTTGGCCGATTCCGGCCGAAATCGGCCGGATTCCGGCCAAATCACGGTCGGAGACCGGCCGCGGTCGACGCGCCGGCGCCGGGCGCGTCGACCGCGGCCAGTCTCCGGCCGTGATTTGGCCGGAATCCGGCCGATTTCGGCCGGAATCGGCCAACAGTGTCTGTCGCCGGATTCCGGGCGACAGCGGCGCCAGCCACTGCTGCCGTGTTTCGGCCGGAATTCCGGCCGGATTCCGGCCCAATCCGGCCGAAATTCGATGTCGGGATGTGCGCCGTCGAGTTGCGGTTCCAACGGATCCGGTCCGGCGGCCGGCGGTGGTCGGACGGCGATGAACGGGAGGCGGAAGCGCGCGAACGTCGGAGGAGTGCGCACGGGGTGCTCAGGAGATCGGTGCTCAGGATAGCTGTTCTCTCTCTCTCTATATATATATATATATATATATATATATATATATATATATATATATATATATATATATATATAAAATTTAATTTACGCAACTTATTGCATCATTTGTATTTTAGTTAGAGGAATTTTAAAAACTAACCAAGCAAGCAGAACACGATTTAGAAAGGTTACAAATAGAATAAACTTAACAGCCCCATTTAAAAAAAATACTCATAAACTTACATGATAGTGATATTTTCATAAATGTGAAATTCAAATTTCACTTTTTTTATAAAAAAATAATTGATTCTAAACTTACAAAAGTTATTTTTTGTAAGATAGTGATATCAATTTAATCTTCATTTATATTTTTTGATTTTTTAAATTTATATCTCATATAAGATATTTTTTAAAAAAAGCTATAATCAATATTTATATCATCTAACTGTCTATTTTTAGAAGAAAATTATGATTTTTTTATTATTTAATAGTAGTTTAATCAAAATTATTGTATGAGTTTACTTAATCACACAAGTTAGACTAATTGATGATTTTTTTTTTTTGGGGCAAGACAAGGATGTAATAGGATTGAAGAATCATACCCCCGAGATAACAATTAACAACCAGGGGCGGATGTATTAAGGGGCCCGGGGGGGCCATGGCCCCCCAGTCCAAGTTGAACCTTTAATGTGTTTAGATTAAACCCTTAGGGTTACTGTTAATAGGTTTTAGGGTTAATGGGTTGTTGATCTATTGGATCCTAAACCAACCCGATAAGCCGATAAAAAAACCTAGAAATCGCGAGTCTGCCTTCGTTGGGTCTCGATCGTGCCTCCGTCTTCTTCGTGTCTTCGTCGGGCGCGGCGGCAATAACTTCAGCTTGGATTGCCGGCGATCTGCAAGGTGGCTGAGGACGTCAGTGAGTGAAGGGTGGATTGGGCAGTGCCGGTAACAGGGTCAATCGGTGGCGGCAGTGGCGTGAAGGGCAGACCGGAAGAGTCGAAGAGAAGAAGTAAATCGGGTGAGTTTCAGCCGAATAGCTTGATCTCTAGGGTTTTTCAGGTTGTGATTTGAGTTCTTTTTTGGTTTCCACTTTCCAGGGCTTGGGTGGTTTGATCATCGAATCAGAGAGATTGGTGGGTGTCGATCACAAGGAAGAAGAGAAACGCCGGTAAGGCCTCAGGTACTCTGTCTAGGTGCTTGTTATTGTCCAGTTGTTGCCTTTGAGCCTTTCTCACATTTACCACCATTATATATTCATATATCTTTATGCAGGAATTTGTCTCATTGGTTTTTTTTTCAAGGAACTGCAGATAATGTAGACTTTAATTTACTGTCTATTAGTCTATAGTCTTTATTTTTAAGAGAATGTTTCTTGGTCTGGATTACACTTCTATCTTACTGTTGTTATCTGGAGGTAAATTTTCTTCAGATTTATGTAGACAACAGAATGATACTTGTACTGTATGTCTGAAAGGAAAAAAGAGGAATTTGATATTGATCATGCTGATATAAAAACTTCAGTGAAAACAGCTTTGAAGCTAGATCCATATACTTCATTTTTTTACTCTTTTGTAAGAATTGAGGTTATTCTTTTTTTTTATGTAATGATTATATTATGCTATGTTAGATTTTTGTGCTAAGGATTATAAATGTTAATTTAATTATTCTTTATTTTTTTATATAATTATTTAAGTGATTAAGTTTGTACTTAGGTCCTTGATATGTATCTTTGGGCAATTCTTTTGTTCAAATGAGTATATCGTTTTCATTATATGACCCCCCCCCCCCCCCCCCCCCCCCCAATATGAAATCCTGGATCCGCCCCTGTTAACAACCTTACTCCAGATCAACAGGTCATGCTTATATATAGCAAACTCCAAGTCACCATACATATCCTTATGTATACAAAGATCTAGGGCCAAAAGATCGACTTTTTCCACCAGGTCGATATGTCAACAGGTAGGTAATCTCCAGCTATATATGCTAAGGGCGAGCTCAATTCAGCTCCCCACTCGGCTCCTGAGTTCACCACTTAGAGCTCGAGTCCTAACTTCTACATACAATTTCAACTCTCGAGTTCTCCATCCAACTCAATCTCTCAAACTCTTCACTTGTAGTCATTTTTAGAAGTCTTCCATCAAACTCGGTTCCTCGAGTTCTCTGGTCCTAAGTTGACATAGGCCACGATCCTGGCAACGGTCCCACCATCAGCTAAATGATTGAATTTTTCAAAATTAAATAATAATTAAATCAAAATTAGCAACAGAAATGATTGAAACGATCAAAGAGGGAAAAAACCCCCTCTTTTCTTATCGATCAAGATCACAAACTCTATAAGTTTCTCCCTCCTCTGACACTTATAAATACGCAGGCAGGTATGTATTTACAATTTCAAAATCTCTCTCTTGTTATTTTCCACTCACATTTATTTCCACTGCCTCCGGTACTTATCGGAGTCTCACGGCAACGCTGACACTCTCCCTCTGCTTGCATGTGTGCAGTTCGAGTCCAATCTCCCTGGGATAATCGATATCACTATAGTCAAGATCGATTAGAGTGATCAAATTCGAATTGATTCAAATTAAATTCGATATTTGATCAATATGTTAGTTAGAGATTAAGTAGGTAAGTAGGTCAATACAAATGGAATAATTGACGGTTGAAAAATTCAAGTGGATCACGATTGAACGAATACTTGACATGCAAAAGGAAGTCCAAATGGATTATGGAAGACCGGATATTTGGCATAGGATGAAAAATCCAAGTGGATCATGTAAGATTAAACACTTAGCAAGAGACGAAAAATTTAAGTGGATCATAGTTGACTAAACGCTTGACAATGCAAGAGAAAGTCTAAATGAGTCATGAAGAATTAAACACTTATCACAAGACGAAAAATCTAAGTGGGTTATAGTTGATCGGGTACTTAGTAATTGAAAGTCCAATAAAAAATTAACACGAGAAGTAACGTTCAAATGGATCATGAAGGATCAGACACTTAACATATGGATGAAGTCCTGACAAGTCAAGAGTAATCGGATGTTAGGCCATGATGAAGTCACAACAGATCAAGGTTGACCGGCTAATGGACAATAGAAAGTCTTAGTAAGTTGAGATCAACCTACTAGGCAATGACGAAGTTTCGATAGGTTGAGATTGACCAGATGTTAGACAATGGAAAATCTCGACAGATCAAAAGTGACTAGTTGTTGAGTGAAGGAAGTCTTAGTATGTTAAGGTCAACCGGATACTAGGCAAGACAAGTTCATAGCTTTAAAATGGCTGAATACAGGGTATCAATCGACTAATGCAAGTATCAATCGACCAATACTCTGAAAAAAAAAGAAAGACTTATGTTTCTAGTTCAGATCGAAATATCAATTAACTGATGGTTATATCAATCCACTGATATTGACTAGAAATCGAATAGAAACTTATCGATTCAACTATAAGACTCGATTGATAGCATCAATCGATTGATGTTTGATACCAATCGATTTATAAGCAAGTCTATTCAAATACGAGATTCGACTAATTGTTATCAGTCGATTGATCGGACATATCAATCGACTGATGTTCAAATAATCGACAAAATCAGACTGATTTTAGAAAGTTCGGAGGTCATTCAATGGCAGGAACAGTATCAAAAACCATATCAATCGAGTGATCGGTAAGATCAATCGATTGATAGGTGAAAATCAGCTCCGATCTAAAGGCTTTAAAACAAGGATTTTGAGTTATTTTTTCACCGTCGATTCTTGAAGGTTTGAGAATGAAGTGCTGGTACATTTCCAGACCAACAAGAGGTAATTCCAAGCAATAAGAAAACACTCAAAGTAAGATTCGTGTAAAGTAGTTTACTTTCATTGTATTTGCATTTGTATTTATTTTCTTGTATTATTAGAAAAAACTTATTGTAAGAGGCTTCTCCGCCTCCAAAAAGCATCTGAAATGAAAAAGATTATAATGATGGTAGATCACTAAGAGTAGACTTTGGATTAGTCTCCTTAAGAGGCGAATACAATGTAAAATCCCAGAGTTGTGCATGTGACATCATGTTTAAGTCAAGATTTCTACTGCACATTCAAACGATGAGCCCACAATAAAAAAGAGAAGCGATCGGAGCTATTCATCCTCCCCCTCTAACTCGCACGGGTCCTAACAAGTGGTATTAGAGTCAAGTTGCTCTTCATTGGATTAACCTCCGTCGGAGCACGAGCTAGGGTAGGAGATAAAGTCTCAGATTTTGAAAGAGTCAAATGGAGTCCAAAGATGGACTTGAATACGACATTCGAGTTCTACTACCATTTGGATTGCTTCGATCATTGGAAATCAAGAATGAAAAATTTCTTGATAATAGATATAGAGCAATGTTTGCTCTAATGGAAGGATTTGAAGCTCCAAAGATACAAAAGAAAAACATCTTCGGAAGAACAAATGGAATAAGGAACAAGTTCAAAAATTTGAGGCAAATGAAAAGGTAACAAAATTACTAGTTAATATTTTGCCTAATAATATTTTATGAGGATAGGTACATATTAAGATGTTAAGGAGCTATGGAGCAAGTTGGCCAAGTTCCATGAAGATTCGTCATCGACACAAAGTGAAGACGAATCCAAGGAGGAAGATTCATTGACACTAGATCACGATGACTCAGAAGTTAAGAGGTGCTCAATATTCGAAATGAAAGACGAAGAAGCATTCGGAGCCAATGGAGATGAATCATGTGCTACCCCAAATCATAAAGGTAGATCAATTTCAATTCATAAAAATAAAAATCATTCATGTGTTTTGAGTGTAGGAAGAGATAACACTTTAAGAGTAACTATCCCAAATTGATCAAGAAGAAGCACTTACTAAACCACCCAAGGCTAGAGAGAAGCCGAAGGAAGCCAAACCAATTGTATAGAAGAGCCAAGAGCACATTGCTTCACATGCAACCAAAGAGAATATTACTAGAATCAATATCCAAAGGGAAACATCAAAATAAAAGTATGGGAGGAAACTCAAACTTTGAGGCCGTTTCAAAGGTACATTTAATAATGTTATTCATTTACATTTTGATAAAATGCATGCTAGACATAAATTTTATGAATTTAGACTTTATTATCATGAAAATAGGAAGCATAATAATTCTAAGGACAAGTATACATCATATCATTCTAGAACAACTCTACCTAAGAATAGGAAGGTAGATCATAACCTAGGCAATATCCATAAGTATTTTAGGCATATGTCTAGAAAAAGAAATATCCAAGACAATCATGAAAAATCTAAATTTGAGGATTTGGAGGTAGAAAATCAAGTTTTGATATCAAAACTTAATCAATTGGAGAAGACCATTGAGAAAATGAAAAATAAAATTAAAGGGCCCAAGAAGCAAAACCTAGATTTGGTTAGACAAGAACCATTTAAGGATATGATGGGTTTGGGATATAAACTTAAGTCTAAAGAAAGTGTGTCCTCATACCATAGAGTTCCACATAGTTATGGAACTAACTCTAAGTCTAGGAGTCAAGTCACGATTACAAGGGAAGTTATCCCTAGAGTTGATCATGAGGAGACTAGCTTGACTCAAAGAAGTCTAGAAAAGTCTTGAGAAATGTACCTAAGGAAATTATCCATAGTAAATACCTAGTACACCCAAGGAGCTCAAATAGGTATTGAATTCCTGAGTATGATCTCTTTACACTAGATGAGTATAGAATGTGTTAATCCTAATTGAAAGGGTAATTAACTCAACCATAGTGAAGTTGGTATTTTAGGACACTTTCATGATTTTGTAATATCTTGAGAATGAAAATTCAAATCTTATCTTGGAAGATTTTTATAATGTGCCAATAAGAATTTGAGGTATCGAGATTAATCAAATTGGCATAAATAGGATAGAATTATAAAGTGTATCATGGGTTTTTGACACACTCGAGGGAAATAGGACCGCCTATATCAAATCGTGTATTTGACATACTGATTAATTGATAAAACTTAGATGAAAAATCTAAGAATTTATTTTATGTTACAACTATCATGCTTGTGTGCCCTATCACATATCATTACATTATCATACATTCATATTATCATGAAAAGTAATACATGTCATGTCATATATACATCAAGTTATGATAGATTTCTTATTGAAGTTATGCATTTGATGTATGTAGTACTCATTTACATGCATTATTTAAAGTATTTATAATTAAGGGCAAAAATGATATTGATTGACATCTTAGGTAGAATGGTTAAATTTTAAAATACCTTGATAGATATGCATAATCCCTTAGTTTATGAAAAATCTACTTTACATCTCGTAAGACTATAGGATTAACTTATGTATGTATTAAGATATATTAGATACAAGTGAGATGTTAGGATGATAAACTAAATTCAAGATGTTGAATTGATACATCAAAACATATGGATTTTACTTAACTAATCTGGAGAAAGTTAATGTGCAAGTCATGTGCATTAAGCTCATAGATCATGGTTGAAAATTAAATTTAAAGATGATTTTAAAAATATTTTAGAAAACCTTAGTAAAGTCTATTTATTAATAGAAATCATCGTTGACTAAGTTGATCAAAGTTAGAGTGAAACATTGAAGTTTTAATATTTTTAATTTTATATCATTTTTAAAAATAAGATATATTTTAATATAAAACTATTTTCCTTGATAGTATTTGACATAAGTAATATCTATATAAAATTATATGATTTTAATTGTAGAATTACTTATGTATTTTTTAAATTCAAACTAAAAATTATAATTATAATCTTTAGTCAATCAATCGACTGTTGTCAGTCACCGATCAACTGATGATTGTGTTTTTCACTAAAATAGATTTGTTTTAAGTCATTTAAGCTCATCTCTATATATCATAACTATCTTTAACCCTCTGATATACTTGGATAATCATTCAAAAGTAATTTTCTTGATAAAAATGAAAAAGGGAGGTTAAAAAGAGAAGAATATGGAATTGAAAAGGAGGTTTAGATTCAAGATTGAATCTTTAACATCATAACTTAGATTTTGAATTTTCTTAAGGTCTAAGAACTTAAAATCATTGTTGGTGCAATGATTGAAGTTGAAACATGTTTTGAGGGGGAGGTCCTTCTTAAAGACATAATTTCTATATTAAAGGAGAAGAATGCAAGATTTTGCAGATAAGTGAACGAATGAAGGATTGTATGCTCAAGGTTGAGCATTGAATATAATGGAAGGTATAGAACTTCCATTGTGATGTTGGAAGTT
Organism: Curcuma longa; assembly: GCF_044706935.1. NCBI lineage: Eukaryota > Viridiplantae > Streptophyta > Magnoliopsida > Zingiberales > Zingiberaceae > Curcuma > Curcuma longa. The sequence goes on from NC_133875.1 coordinate 7,799,213, forward strand.
TGGAATGGAAGAAGAGAATGAATTTTCTTAAAGGTCTAAGAACTTAAAATCAATGTTGGTGCAATAATTGAAATTGAAACATGTTTTGAGGGAGAGGTCCTTCTTAAAAACATAATTTCGATATTAAAGGAGAAGAATGCAAGATTTTGCAGATAACTAAACGAATGAAGGATTGTATGCTCAAGGTTGAGCATTGAGATAATGGAAGGTAGAGAACTTCCATTGTGATGTTAGAAGTTTGGAATGGAAAAAGAGAATGGATTTTCCAAATGGGTTTTTGACGTGTGTCAAAGGGAAAGAATGAAGGGTTCAAATTAGAAAACCTTCATTCATGCCTTGGTATGAGAAGTAGGATGTTGGGCTAATAAGTTCGCTTAACTTAAACATATTATCAAACTCAAAAAAAAAAGAGATTGTTGGTGTAATCGATTCCTGATGATGGCTTTGACCAACTTCGAGTTGACTCAAGTTGGGGTTTTGATGTTTGATCAATATGTTAATTAGAAGTTAAGTAGGTCAGTGTTGACTATGTTGGGATATATACTATAAGCCTAGCTTTTTGTTTGAACATTT
>NC_133875.1:7799885-7829858 GCF_044706935.1 Curcuma longa
GCTAAGGATTATAAATGTTAATTTAATTATTCTTTATTTTTTTTATATAATTATTTAAGTGATTAAGTTTGTACTTAGGTCCTTGATATGTATCTTTGGGCAATTCTTTTGTTCAAATGAGTATATCGTTTTCATTATATGACCCCCCCCCAATATGAATCCTAATTCGCCCCTGTTAACAACCTTACTCCAGATCAACAGGTCATGCTTATATATAGCAAACTCCAAGTCACCATACATATCCTTATGTATACAAAGATCTAGGCCAAAAGATCGACTTTTTCCACCAGGTCGATATGTCAACAGGTAGGTAATCTCCAGCTATATATGCTAAGGGCGAGCTCAATTCAGCTCCCCACTCGGCTCCGCGAGTTCACCACTTAGAGCTCGAGTCCTAACTTCTACATACAATTTCAACTCTCGAGTTCTCCATCCAACTCAATCTCTCAAACTCTTCACTTGTAGTCATTTTTAGAAGTCTTCCATCAAACTCGGTTCCTCGAGTTCTCTGGTCCTAGTTTACATAGGCCACGATCCTGGCAACGGTCCCACCATCAGCTAAATGATTGAATTTTTCAAAATTAAATAATAATTAAATCAAAATTAGCAACAGAAATGATTGAAACGATCAAAGAGGGAAAAAACCCCCCTCTTTTCTTATCGATCAAGATCACAAACTCTATAAGTTTCTCCCTCCTCTGACACTTATAAATACGCAGGCAGGTATGTATTTACAATTTCAAAATCTCTCTCTTGTTATTTTCCACTCACATTTATTTCCACTGCCTCCGGTACTTATCGGAGTCTCACGGCAACGCTGACACTCTCCCTCTGCTTGCATGTGTGCAGTTCGAGTCCAATCTCCCTGGGATAATCGATATCACTATAGTCAAGATCGATTAGAGTGATCAAATTCGAATTGATTCAAATTAAATTCGATATTTGATCAATATGTTAGTTAGAGATTAAGTAGGTAAGTAGGTCAATACAAATGGAATAATTGACGGTTGAAAAATTCAAGTGGATCACGATTGAACGAATACTTGACATGCAAAAGGAAGTCCAAATGGATTATGGAAGACCGGATATTTGGCATAGGATGAAAAATCCAAGTGGATCATGTAAGATTAAACACTTAGCAAGAGACGAAAAATTTAAGTGGATCATAGTTGACTAAACGCTTGACAATGCAAGAGAAAGTCTAAATGAGTCATGAAGAATTAAACACTTATCACAAGACGAAAAATCTAAGTGGGTTATAGTTGATCGGGACTTAGTAATTGAAAGTCCAATAAAAAATTAACACGAGAAGTAACGTTCAAATGGATCATGAAGGATCAGACACTTAACATATGGATGAAGTCCTGACAAGTCAAGAGTAATCGGATGTTAGGCCATGATGAAGTCACAACAGATCAAGGTTGACCGGCTAATGGACAATAGAAAGTCTTAGTAAGTTGAGATCAACCTACTAGGCAATGACGAAGTTTCGATAGGTTGAGATTGACCAGATGTTAGACAATGGAAAATCTCGACAGATCAAAAGTGACTAGTTGTTGAGTGAAGGAAGTCTTAGTATGTTAAGGTCAACCGGATACTAGGCAAGACAAGTTCATAGCTTTAAAATGGCTGAATACAGGGTATCAATCGACTAATGCAAGTATCAATCGACCAATACTCTGAAAAAAAAAGAAAGACTTATGTTTCTAGTTCAGATCGAAATATCAATTAACTGATGGTTATATCAATCCACTGATATTGACTAGAAATCGAATAGAAACTTATCGATTCAACTATAAGACTCGATTGATAGCATCAATCGATTGATGTTTGATACCAATCGATTTATAAGCAAGTCTATTCAAATACGAGATTCGACTAATTGTTATCAGTCGATTGATCGGACATATCAATCGACTGATGTTCAAATAATCGACAAAATCAGACTGATTTTAGAAAGTTCGGAGGTCATTCAATGGCAGGAACAGTATCAAAAACCATATCAATCGAGTGATCGGTAAGATCAATCGATTGATAGGTGAAATCAGCTCCGGTCTAAAGGCTTTAAAACAAGGATTTTGAGTTATTTTTTCACCGTCGATTCTTGAAGGTTTGAGAATGAAGTGCTGGTACATTTCCAGACCAACAAGAGGTAATTCCAAGCAATAAGAAAACACTCAAAGTAAGATTCGTGTAAAGTAGTTTACTTTCATTGTATTTGCATTTGTATTTATTTTCTTGTATTATTAGAAAAAACTTATTGTAAGAGGCTTCTCCGCCTCCAAAAAGCATCTGAAATGAAAAAGATTATAATGATGGTAGATCACTAAGAGTAGACTTTGGATTAGTCTCCTTAAGAGGCGAATACAATGTAAAATCCCAGAGTTGTGCATGTGACATCATGTTTAAGTCAAGATTTCTACTGCACATTCAAACGATGAGCCCACAATAAAAAAGAGAAGCGATCGGAGCTATTCATCCTCCCCCTCTAACTCGCACGGGTCCTAACAAGTGGTATTAGAGTCAAGTTGCTCTTCATTGGATTAACCTCCGTCGGAGCACGAGCTAGGGTAGGAGATAAAGTCTCAGATTTTGAAAGAGTCAAATGGAGTCCAAAGATGGACTTGAATACGACATTCGAGTTCTACTACCATTTGGATTGCTTCGATCATTGGAAATCAAGAATGAAAAATTTCTTGATAATAGATATAGAGCAATGTTTGCTCTAATGGAAGGATTTGAAGCTCCAAAGATACAAAAGAAAAACATCTTCGGAAGAACAAATGGAATAAGGAACAAGTTCAAAAATTTGAGGCAAATGAAAAGGTAACAAAATTACTAGTTAATATTTTGCCTAATAATATTTTATGAGGATAGGTACATATTAAGATGTTAAGGAGCTATGGAGCAAGTTGGCCAAGTTCCATGAAGATTCGTCATCGACACAAAGTGAAGACGAATCCAAGGAGGAAGATTCATTGACACTAGATCACGATGACTCAGAAGTTAAGAGGTGCTCAATATTCGAAATGAAAGACGAAGAAGCATTCGGAGCCAATGGAGATGAATCATGTGCTACCCCAAATCATAAAGGTAGATCAATTTCAATTCATAAAAATAAAAATCATTCATGTGTTTTGAGTGTAGGAAGAGATAACACTTTAAGAGTAACTATCCCAAATTGATCAAGAAGAAGCACTTACTAAACCACCCAAGGCTAGAGAGAAGCCGAAGGAAGCCAAACCAATTGTATAGAAGAGCCAAGAGCACATTGCTTCACATGCAACCAAAGAGAATATTACTAGAATCAATATCCAAAGGGAAACATCAAAATAAAAGTATGGGAGGAAACTCAAACTTTGAGGCCGTTTCAAAGGTACATTTAATAATGTTATTCATTTACATTTTGATAAAATGCATGCTAGACATAAATTTTATGAATTTAGACTTTATTATCATGAAAATAGGAAGCATAATAATTCTAAGGACAAGTATACATCATATCATTCTAGAACAACTCTACCTAAGAATAGGAAGGTAGATCATAACCTAGGCAATATCCATAAGTATTTTAGGCATATGTCTAGAAAAAGAAATATCCAAGACAATCATGAAAAATCTAAATTTGAGGATTTGGAGGTAGAAAATCAAGTTTTGATATCAAAACTTAATCAATTGGAGAAGACCATTGAGAAAATGAAAAATAAAATTAAAGGGCCCAAGAAGCAAAACCTAGATTTGGTTAGACAAGAACCATTTAAGGATATGATGGGTTTGGGATATAAACTTAAGTCTAAAGAAAGTGTGTCCTCATACCATAGAGTTCCACATAGTTATGGAACTAACTCTAAGTCTAGGAGTCAAGTCACGATTACAAGGGAAGTTATCCCTAGAGTTGATCATGAGGAGACTAGCTTGACTCAAAGAAGTCTAGAAAAGTCTTGAGAAATGTACCTAAGGAAATTATCCATAGTAAATACCTAGTACACCCAAGGAGCTCAAATAGGTATTGAATTCCTGAGTATGATCTCTTTACACTAGATGAGTATAGAATGTGTTAATCCTAATTGAAAGGGTAATTAACTCAACCATAGTGAAGTTGGTATTTTAGGACACTTTCATGATTTTGTAATATCTTGAGAATGAAAATTCAAATCTTATCTTGGAAGATTTTTATAATGTGCCAATAAGAATTTGAGGTATCGAGATTAATCAAATTGGCATAAATAGGATAGAATTATAAAGTGTATCATGGGTTTTTGACACACTCGAGGGAAATAGGACCGCCTATATCAAATCGTGTATTTGACATACTGATTAATTGATAAAACTTAGATGAAAAATCTAAGAATTTATTTTATGTTACAACTATCATGCTTGTGTGCCCTATCACATATCATTACATTATCATACATTCATATTATCATGAAAAGTAATACATGTCATGTCATATATACATCAAGTTATGATAGATTTCTTATTGAAGTTATGCATTTGATGTATGTAGTACTCATTTACATGCATTATTTAAAGTATTTATAATTAAGGGCAAAAATGATATTGATTGACATCTTAGGTAGAATGGTTAAATTTTAAAATACCTTGATAGATATGCATAATCCCTTAGTTTATGAAAAATCTACTTTACATCTCGTAAGACTATAGGATTAACTTATGTATGTATTAAGATATATTAGATACAAGTGAGATGTTAGGATGATAAACTAAATTCAAGATGTTGAATTGATACATCAAAACATATGGATTTTACTTAACTAATCTTGGAGAAAGTTAATGTGCAAGTCATGTGCATTAAGCTCATAGATCATGGTTGAAAATTAAATTTAAAGATGATTTTAAAAATATTTTAGAAAACCTTAGTAAAGTCTATTTATTAATAGAAATCATCGTTGACTAAGTTGATCAAAGTTAGAGTGAAACATTGAAGTTTTAATATTTTTAATTTTATATCATTTTTAAAAAATAAGATATATTTTAATATAAAACTATTTTCCTTGATAGTATTTGACATAAGTAATATCTATATAAAATTATATGATTTTAATTGTAGAATTACTTATGTATTTTTTAAATTCAAACTAAAAATTATAATTATAATCTTTAGTCAATCAATCGACTGTTGTCAGTCACCGATCAACTGATGATTGTGTTTTTCACTAAAATAGATTTGTTTTAAGTCATTTAAGCTCATCTCTATATATCATAACTATCTTTAACCCTCTGATATACTTGGATAATCATTCAAAAGTAATTTTCTTGATAAAAATGAAAAAGGGAGGTTAAAAAGAGAAGAATATGGAATTGAAAAGGAGGTTTAGATTCAAGATTGAATCTTTAACATCATAACTTAGATTTTGAATTTTCTTAAGGTCTAAGAACTTAAAATCATTGTTGGTGCAATGATTGAAGTTGAAACATGTTTTGAGGGGGAGGTCCTTCTTAAAGACATAATTTCTATATTAAAGGAGAAGAATGCAAGATTTTGCAGATAAGTGAACGAATGAAGGATTGTATGCTCAAGGTTGAGCATTGAATATAATGGAAGGTATAGAACTTCCATTGTGATGTTGGAAGTTTGGAATGGAAGAAGAGAATGAATTTTCTTAAAGGTCTAAGAACTTAAAATCAATGTTGGTGCAATAATTGAAATTGAAACATGTTTTGAGGGAGAGGTCCTTCTTAAAAACATAATTTCGATATTAAAGGAGAAGAATGCAAGATTTTGCAGATAACTAAACGAATGAAGGATTGTATGCTCAAGGTTGAGCATTGAAGATAATGGAAGGTAGAGAACTTCCATTGTGATGTTAGAAGTTTGGAATGGAAAAAGAGAATGGATTTTCCAAATGGGTTTTTGACGTGTGTCAAAGGGAAAGAATGAAGGGTTCAAATTAGAAAACCTTCATTCATGCCTTGGTATGAGAAGTAGGATGTTGGGCTAATAAGTTCGCTTAACTTAAACATATTATCAAACTCAAAAAAAAAAAGAGATTGTTGGTGTAATCGATTCCTGATCATGGTTGACCAACTTCGAGTTGACTCAAGTTGGGGTTTTGATGTTTGATCAATATGTTAATTAGAAGTTAAGTAGGTCAGTGTTGACTATGTTGGGATATATACTATAAGCCTAGCTTTTTGTTTGAACATTTATTTTAAAATAATTTAAAATGAGAATCACTTTGGTCAAATGTTTGTATTTTATATTCTTATATATATGTTAATGCAGTTATCCACTTAATTTATATTGTAGATAACATGGTGTGTGGTGCCACACAGAAGATCATGTTATCAGTTCCTTATAAATTATAAATAGTAGCTCACAACTAAGATGGATTGGGACAAACCATTGGAATGGTTGTAATGTAATTGGTATTAGTTTATCTTGACTATAAAATTACACTAGTACACTTTATGTGTATTGAGTAGGACCGTTTGAGGTCGTTCGATTTATACTGACTATATAACAAGCACATATAATCGAACTAGACATCTGTTGTTATGGATGTACATGCTCTTAATCCCTATATAATAACAAGCACATATATTTAGTATTTATTTCTTTGACTTATCAAAGGGTGAAGATTTATTCGTTAAATAATAGGCCCGATGAGTTGGAAGATAATGCTATGTATATGGTGTGTTGTTGATTATAGAAGGAATATGTGTCCTAATTATTTAGGCTGATGATGTCCCCTTGAGGAGCTCATAAGGATTATCATGTAAACCCTGCAGGTGGACTTAGTCCGCATGATAATAAAGTTGAGTGGTACTACTCTCGGAATTAGATGTTAATTAATTGAGTTGTCAGTAACTCATTTAATTAATAGACATATGATATCTTAAACACAGGGAGATTAATGCACTCATAATAAGAAGGAGCTCATATTGTAATATGGGATTGGTGCGGTAGTTCAATAATAACCCTTTAGTGGTATGAGTTATTATTGATGGACTTGAGTTGGGTGTTCAGGGAGAACACGGGAAGCCCAAGCCCATCAGGAGGCCTAAACCAATTCCTCCTCTAGGTCCCTATTGTAGCCTCTGGATAAAGCCTCGTATCCACCCAATAAGATTCTGTTAGAATTCTGTTAAGAATTTTGTTAAGAATTCAGTTAAAATTCTGTTAGAATTCTGTTAAAAATTCTATTAGAATTCTATTTAGAATTATATTAAGAATTCGGTTAACAGAATTCGGTTAATCTTAAACAGAATTATGTTAATTTTCTTATCCAACAAAATTATGTTAATTTTGTTATCCGATAAAATTTTATTGAATTTTATTATCCAATAAAATTTTGTTATCCAACAAAATTATATTAATTCTGTTATTTTTTTCCTAAACTTTCTAAGATGGCAAAACTATAAAAGGAGAGGAGAGGGGGTGGCTCAAATACAACTAATCTTGCTCTTGATTATTATTTAGGGTCGGCGCCCCCTATTCCCCACACCTCCCTTATTTCTTCAAGCTAGGGTCGGCGCCCTCTTCACCAAGCTTCTCCTTCTTTGCTTGCTAGGGTCGGCGCCCACTTCATCCCCTCTTCTCCTTGTCTTCCTTGCTAGGGCCGGCACCCAAGAGAAGAGGAAGAAGAAGAGAGGAAGAGAAGAAGAAGGAGCGCCTAAAGACAAGATAATTCTCCTCTAATCCCATTAGCCCCCTATTCCCCACACCTCCCTTGTTTCTTCAAGAGGGACGGTGCCCTCTTCACCAAGTTTCTCCTCCTTTGCTTGCTAGGGCCGGCGCCCACTTCATCAAGAGAAGAGGAAGAAGAAGAAAAGGAGGAAGAAGAAGAGGAAGTTTTTCCTTTTGTTGCCATCGGTTTGGAAGAAGGGAAAAGGAGTTGGGTGGAGTTCATCTTGGTAGATCGTCGCCCACACGACGTCCAAGAAGAGGAGAGGAATACAGCAGAAGATCAAGAGGTCTTCGGGTAACGAACATCTTCTACACAATCTACAAAGGAAAGGTACAAACTATTTTATTCCGCTGCATAGTTATTTCTTTTGTATCCTTTTATATGGATCCTGAATACCAACACAAGAGTCCAACGATCTTATGCTTCGATCAAGGTGTGCTTCGATTGGTCAAGAACTTGCTTGATCAATCAAGCACATATCTGATCGAAGATGTAGGTTGCTTGGAAAGGTTCCGTCCCTGTATAATTTTTGTCTGGCAGAAGTTGAATAGGACGAAATTCCAGGCACCTTCAGACTAGATACTTAACGGTAAAGAAGTTCAAGTGGATCATGGTTAACCGGACATTTGGCATACAAGAGAAAGTCTAGATGGGTCATGGAAAATCGAATACTTGGCATGAAATGGAAAGTTCAAGTAGATCATGGAGAATCGAACAATTGACACGAGACGAGAAGTCCAAATGGTTCACGATTGATCGAAAACTTGGCAATGCAAGAAGAAGTCTAAGTAGATCATGAAGAATCAGACACTTAGCACAAGATGGAAAGTCCAAGTAGGTCACGATTAACCGAACACTTAGTGATCGAAAGTCCAATAAGAATTGGCACAAGAAGTAAAGTTCAAGTGGATCATGAAGGATCGAAAACTTGGCATATAGATGAACTCCTAGCAGGTCAAGGGTGACCGGATCCTAAGTAATGATGAAATCCCAATAGGTCAAGGTTGACTGGATGTTTGGTAACGAAAAGTCATAGTGGGTTGAGGTCAACCAGATACCAGGTTGAGGTCAACCAAATACTAGACAATGACGAACTTCCAATAGGTTGAGGTTGACCGAATGTTAGACAACAGAAAGTCTCGACGAGTCAAGGGTGCCTAAATGTTGAGTGAATGAAATCCTAGTAGGTTGAAGTCCACCGGATACTAGATAAGATGAGTTGTTAGCTTTAGAATGGCTGAAAATAAAGTATCAATCAACTGAAGTAGATATCAATCGACTGATACTCTTAAAAAAGAAGGAAGACAACTATTTTTTATTTGGATCGAAATATCAGTTGACTATCAATCGATTGATATCAATCAGAAATTGAACAGAAGTTTATCAATTCAGCTTTGAGACTCAACTGATGGCATCAGTCAATTGATGTTTGATATCAATCAACCAACGTCGTTCAGAGTCAAATAAAAGCAAGTCTATTCGAATGTCAGTGAATGGGTTCAAATTAGAAAACCTTCATTCATGCCTTAACATGAGAAGTAGGATGTTGGGTTGATGAGTTAGTCTAACTTAAACATATTGTCAAACATCAAAAAGGGAGAGATTATTGATGCAATCGACCCTTGATTAATATTGATCAGGTTGACCAAGCTCGAGTTGACTCGAATTGCGATTTCAATATTTAATCAATATATTAGTTAGATGTTAAGTAGATCAATATTGATTTGATATTTAATAGTGGAGAAGCCCAAGTGGATCACGATTGACTGAACACTTGACATGCAAGAGGAAGTTCAGATGGGTCATTGAAAATCAAACACTTGACATGAGATGAAAAGTCCAAATGGGTTATAAAAGATCAGACACTTAGTACGAGATGAGAAGTCCAAATGGGTCATGATTGACTGAGCGTTTAGCAATACTAGAGGAAGTTCATGTGGGATATGGATGATCGGACACTTGACACAAAATGGAAAGTCCAAGTGGGTCATAACTAACCAGATACTTGATGATCAGAAGTCAAATAAAAAATTAACATGAGAAGTGAAGTCTAGATGGATCATGAAGGATGAAACACTTGTCATATGGATAAAATTTTGGCAGGTCAAGGGTGACTGATGTTAGACAATGATGAAGTTCCGACAGGTCAAGGTTAATCAGATGTTAAGCAACGAAAAGTCCTAAAATGTTGAGGTCAATCGAATACTAGGCAATGACGAAGTTTCGACAGGTTGAGACTTGATCAAATGTTGGACAACAAAAAATCTCGACAGGTTAAGGGTGATTAAATATTGAGTGAAGGAAGTCCTAGTAGGTTGAGGTTAACAGGATACTAAGCAAGACGAGTTCTCAGGTTTAGAATGGCTGAAAATAGGATATCAATCGATTGATGCAAGTATCAATCGACTGATACTATGAAAAAAGAAGGAAGACTTCTGTTTCTGGTTCAGATCGAAATATCAATTGACTGATGGTTACATCAATCGACTAATGTTGATAAAAAAAATCGAACAGAAACTTATCAGTTCAACTGTGAGACTCAACTGATGGCATCAATCGATTAATGTTTGATATCAATCGACTGGTGTCATTTAGAGTCAAACAGAAGCAAGTCTATTCGAATGCGAGATTTGATTGATTGCTATTAGTCGATTAATCGAACATATCAATCGATTGATGTTCAAATAATCGACAAAATCAGACAGATTTCAAAAGGTTTAGAGGTCGTTCAATGGTAGAAACAGTATTGGAAACCATATTAATTGACTGCTGGATAAGATCAGTCGATTGATAGGCGAAAATCAATCCCGACCTAAAGACTTTAAAAGAAGGGTTTCGAAGAGTTTTTCATCGTCGATTCTTAGAGGTTTGAGGATGAAGTGTTGAAGCATTTCCAGACCAACAAGAGATAATTCTAAATAATAAGAAAATGCTTAAGGCAAGATTTATGTAAAGTGGTTTACTTTTATTATATTTATAATTATTTTCTTATTGTGTTCTTGTAAAAATTTATTGTAAGAGGTTTCTCAGCCTCCAGTAGATATCCGAAAAGGAAAAAATTATAGTGGTGATAGATCGGTAGAAGCAAGTCTTGGATTAGTCGTCTTAAGAGGCGGATATTAAGTAAAATCCCAGAGCTGTTTATGTAGCATCAAGTTTAAGTCAAAATTCTCGTTGCGCATTCAAATGACAAACCTACAATCAAGGCGAGAAACGATTGGAGCTATTCACCCCACTACCCTCCCCCTCTAGTTCGCACGAACCCTAACAATCTCCACCTTAACCACCCAATCTATCCAGTAACCTCCTTGGGTAGATCAACTCTTAGCTCAGCATTTATCTAGCAACTGATTACACGCATTAATGAGATAAATTAGATAAAATACACCAAATAAGTTGTCTTTTAATAATAAATTAAAAAGGTACGTTTATCTTTGATGATTTAATAAAAAAAAATAAAAGTAGCCTTTAGATTTTTTTTTCTATCGTCATATTTATTGTTCATCTGATGATTTTTTTTCTTGTAATGTGGTTATTGGTATTATAGAGCAACATATGTGGTACATATTATTTTTTATAAAAAGAATATAATGGGAATACATCTGCAGTATTTTTATATGATTATAAATTTAAGTTTTATTATAGACATCAAACAATACCTCTACATCTACTAACCCGCAAATAATATTATTACTAGACCGTCTATTAATTTCAATAGTCATATTGATTATTCATCTGATGATTTTTTTCTTTTTTTCTTGTAATGTGGTTATTGGTATTATAAGCAACATATATATTATTTTTTATAAAAAGAATATTATGTGAATATATCTACCCGTATTTTTATATGATTATAAATTTATATTTATTATAGAGATCAAGTCATACCTCTACATCTACTCACCCGCAAGTAATGTTGTTACTAGACCGTCTACTGATTTCAATCGTTATATTGATTATTCATCTGATGATTTTTTTTCCTTTTCTTCTTGTAATGTGGTTATTGGTATTATAGAGCAACATATATGTTATTTTTTATAAAAATAATATTATGTGAATACATCTACTAGTATTTTTATATGATTATAAATTTAAGTTTATTATAGAGATCAGGCCAAACCTCTACATCTACTCACCGCAAGTAATGTCTACTGATTTCAATCGTCATATTGATTGTTCAACTGATGATTTTTTTTCTTTTTTTCTTGTAATGTGGTTATTGGTATTATAAAGCAACATATATGTTATTTTTTATAAAAAAAATATTATGTGAATACATATAGTATTTTTATATGATTATAAATTTAAGTTTATTATAAAGATCAAGTCATACCTCTATATCTACTCACCTGCAAGTAATATTATTACTAGATCGTTTATTTGATTTCAATCGTCATATTGATTGTTCATCTGATGATTTTTTTTCCTTTTCTTCCTATAATATGGTTATTGGTATTATAGAGCAACGTGTATGATACATATATATTATTTTATATTATGTAAATACATCTATTGGTATTTTTATATGATTATAAATTTAAGTTTATTATAGAGATCAGGCCATACCTCTACATCTACTACTCACCCGCAAATAATATTATTACTAGACCACTGATACGAATGTGTTTAACGAGAAAGCTACTGCAATTAGATCTAAGTCACAATCTCAGTATTGAAAATTTAAATAATTTATTAGAAGTAGTTCATTAAATAGCTTTGTCATTTTATGATGCGTAAACTTTAAATACTTTTTTTCATAATCTTATTTTCAGATGGACAAATTAAAGAACCTATCTTTTTGCCTGTTTTTAAGGATCAACATGTGATATGATGACCCTTAGAAAAAATTAATATATATTTTTCAAGGGTAGATGTGTATTGATTTAACTGTCTGTTTCCCTTCTGCAACTCTGCTGTAACTGTCTGTTTCTCATACACATGATATAGAAGCATTCAAAGGAATCTCAATTTTGGAACTCTAGTGATTAATTCTTATATTTTGATATTAAGATATCAAAGAATAACTTCCATTTGATATATTGAGTTTGGTAACATCATCTAAAATTGTGTTTGTTTTAAATTACTATTCTTTACATATAATCTCTGACTTGTACCTTGATTAAAAAGTATTAATTATATATATATATATATATGGTCAATCCATAGTATTTATATACTGAGTTAGATTATATATATTATAAATCTATAGTATTACTATATTGAGTTAGATTATGTTGTATGCGTATATATAACAATATAATATTGTGTTAGATTATGTTGTGTATAAGCAACTGCCATTCCTTGCTCATCATCTTTAGCTTCAGCTTCAACCACTAATTATGTTTAATTTTTTCATCTCAATAAATTAATTTGTTTAATCCAACTAGTAAATAGCTTAAACTCAAATTAATCATCATTCACTCAGCTAAAAGTATAAACTTCCTTTGTTGATCACAGTTCCTCCCCTGTAACACTAAACTAGATGGCTTTCATACGAGCGAGAAGGTTTTGCTTTTGCCGCTACGCTTCGTGGCGTTTTAACAAAATCAAGACGAGAATAAACACTTCGACGCCCACGATTATTCCGAAGGTTGCAGTTTGAAAAGGTGGAACTTTGTGATACTACGCGAGATTTCCAAACTTATCACTACAATGGAGATACGATAGTTAATTGTAAGGAAGAAATGAAAGCAGAAGAACCAAGATGATGCAACAAGAACGAGAACAAGAAGGTAAAGACTCATTATCTATGAAAGTAACAATAAACATATACCTAAGGAACAAATAAAGTAGAAATATCTGGGAACATCTTTCAATCAAAATTTATCACCAGTCATACGAAGTTCAAAGGATTTTTCATTCAAAGCCTCACTTCACCTAAATGGATGTACTTGATATAGGAAAGGAGTAATGATGTTTCAATATCCGACAGTAATTTTTAGAGGCAATACTTATTTGATATGCTGACCATTATGACTGTAGAAATTGTGGATAACCAGTGTAATATCATTTGAATGGCGAGAAGTTAAGCGGTGGGGATTCACAATAATATAGTGGCTAGATTAATTAGATTGGACACAAACAATATATGATCATGTGTTAGGCTTACAAAAATTGGCCATATATATAGACAGAACATGCAAGAAAAGAGGGGGGAAAGGATCAAGAGTAGATGCGAACCCAATATGTTTTCAGCTTATGGATGCCAACATCACTGCACGAGGTAGGCATCTAACGAAACATTGATATCTATAGACTCGAAACAACCTTACTTGCAAGCACTCGCTCCCGTCTTTCAATATACGCAAGAGGGAACCAACCAGCTTTTCCTTTGCATTCACCTTCTGCCCAACCATTATTTGAAATCTGCAAGTGAACAATCAGATCAGTACGTGAAAACGATTGGACACTAGTAGGATTGTCCGTTTGAGAATTACGTGAATGTATCAATTAAATAACAAAGGCCTAGTGCATTGCTTTTTGTCGTTAAGCAATGGGAACAAGTAAACAAAAATGAAAATAAGAAACATTTGATGGAAATGTTCAGATTGTGCAGGATTGCGAGCACCTGTTTGCATAGCTAGGGGAAATTATGAATAGAACTTAGAGATCACCTAGTAAGATTCAGCCTGTGTGAATTGGCGTCCATAGAATAATATCATCAAGACTGTCGACTATACATACAAAGTAACACTACCAGTGTCACCATAGTAGAAAATATGGCATCTTATTTGCAGTTTGTATGCTTTAACTATTAACTGAAAAAGAACCAGCATAAGAAATAATAAGACACAGATTAAACCTTTTCAGAGTTTTTCAACTGCTCTGTGAACTAGACATGATTGGCATTCTAAATCTTTTCATAGTTTACTAAATTATAAGCTAGAAATACAGCAAATGCTGCATCTGCATCGTAAATGTAATTTATCTTCCAACTCACTAGGTCTGGTGCTTTGTTTCAGGGTGGCAGGCATAGCACAAATTAGCCAAAACTCAGCATTTTAGGTTCATCGGAATGGTTATTCCATTATTGATAATTCTGATGGAGTACTATTAGTGCCTTTGATTCAAAGAATAAACTCAGAACTCATGAGAAAATAATATTATTTCCTTTCAATCTAGCATTCTTGCTTCCCATTCCTCCCATCAACCTACATAAATTATTATTGCGGCCTAATTGTTATTTTCCGTAAGTATCCTTTAAAAATATCCATTTCCTTCCCCATGTTGATTGGACTCAGCCTAGCTAAAAGTAAATATACTCCATCTTGGATCTAGAAATTTAACATGTTGTCTGCAACACTTTTACAGTAAATGGCAATGTCAATGTCCAACATAAAGGGTGGTTGGTGGGTGCTTTGTTCAATGCAATGTTGAATAACATTGCTCCAGCCTATTACTTGCACAATATCTGCAAACCAAGCATAGAGACGAGAATAAAACCTTTATTTTATTTCTTCAATTAACTACAGAATTTCATTCATACTCTAGTCCTATTCTAATTCATTCCTTATGAAAGCTGTCAATGTTAGCCACCAGTCTGCATGGTTCTAGCTGAGCATCAGTTTAGAGGCAATTTAAGGAGTTATGCCTTCAACCAAATAAGTTTCATTTAAATCCAAAAAAGAATTGAAAATTAATCAAATGTGACGTGGATAAACAAGATTTGTCAATTGATCAAACTAAATTGAATAGGGGCACCCAATTACACCAGGCACTTTCTATATCTGTTATCTTAATCCTTGAATATTAAAAATCAAATTCGTTTGTCACATCATGATACAGCATGACTAGATAAATTAGAAAGTTTAAGAGGAAATCATATGCCAAGCCACTTAATATCGCTTTAAATCCAAGGTTGTGAAATTGTGGCTCATATCATGGAGCACATACATAAATTTTCAAATTATGAATAGTGTCAAAATTGTGAATGTGTTAAAGGATTTTTTTAATTGTTAAGTGTATTCAATTATGAATCACATGATTTGGCTAAAATTTGTAACAAAAATCCCTGCTATATCCCAAATATATAAAAACCAAACCTATCTGATAACCTAACATGAACAATGAAAGATGTTGATTAACATTTTCATCTTTCTTACAATTTTAAATGAAACAAAATGACAATAGGACATTTGATGGGAAATTCTTCAAAAATAGGATTGGTCATTGTTAACTCCAACATGGTTCGACTTCAAGTCTAAATAGCATAAACATGGTTGAAGAGAGGAAGAGAAGATGATTTCAACATGTTAACACTTTTTGCTCCCCATCCTCCCATCAAGACAAACGAGATCCTTCCCTGAGAAAAAAATCAAGTGCAGCCTTTCCCTCCCAATCGCCATTGTTGGGGTTCGGACTTCATCCTCACTAACTTTTCTTTTTCAGATTCTTACAGCCTCACTGACTCTTAAGTCTACATGGGGGAAAGATTTCTTTTTCTATGTGAAAGTCCACCCTCTTTGGCTTCTATTTTTATCATACAATAAAGATTTACCATTTCTTTCTTGGATAGTGATTTGGGTTTCATTTCCAATGACATGAATTATTTTTTTATGGGTCAAGTTAATTTAGTGAAATTTAATTTACAGAAATTTATAGTGGTTTTTCTTCCTTTAAAAAATCAGATAAATGACTCATATCAAATAATATTGAATTGAATTGAATCAAATCATCAGGGTTCCTTTAAGTTTTGGATCATTAATGCATGTATCATTTTACATTCAATTTGTAATCTATTGTGATATGAAACATGAATTCAACAATTCAAATGTGTTTAAGAAAATGATCTCATCTATTTAATGTAACAGTATCCATGCAGCAGACCTGCCAACCAACACGGTCATGCATTTTTTCAAAGAAATTGTTTCAGCAATTCAAACCCTTCAGGTACCAACAAGCAAGCAATCTTATCATTGCTGAAGAATGAATAGTGCATACAACATAGGAACTGAGAGGGAAAATAGTCAAAACATGTTATCAGCATTATGAGACCAATTCTAGAGCCATCTTAAAATAAGATTGAATAAAAAATTGAAATACAATCAGAATGATAATTTTCTATACCAAAGTCACATTCATATTGTTAATTTCACTATTTGGGCATAAATTCTTACTAAAATAAACCTGCATTTGCATAATACACATACCTTGCGCACAACTACATAATCACCAACAGACAAGTTAAGCTCCACTTCTGTCTCAGCTAAGTATGATTGTATAACCTTGCAGAATGAAGAGAATATATGAATACAGTGAGCACAACAACAAAAAAGAAACCATAACCTAACTTCATATAGATGGACATATAAGCCACTTGGCTACCTCGGCTAAAAAGAATTGCACATTTTCAGTTGATGCATCAGAAGTAGAGTCAACAAAAATGCCATTGGCTTCTTCATATGATGGTGGAGGTGGCATATAGTTTTCTGCAGCAGGACTTGGAGATGCTTCAATTCTTTGGCGCTCCGACAGCATCTGTAAATTGGCCAATCAGCAAAGTTGAACAATTTAGTTTCTGTTTTCCATGTGAAAAAATTGTCATCTAAAAATGTGCACAAGATACAAAAAAAAAAAAATATTATATATAGAAATAAGAACAAGGGTTACCTCTGTTTCAAGTTGTTCAAGAATTTGTAGGATTTTCTGATGGTAAGTACGCTCTAACTCAACCTTAAGAGGAGAGAATTTTGTTAATTGACATGAACCAAAAGCTGGTAATTGACAGTCAACTGCATGGAAGAAATAGGGCAATACCATGGCAATAAGCCGTTGTAAGGTTAATCTCTGTTGTTGGGCTTCAACTGCAGTCATTGCTGCAACTGCTTCCTTACCTAGAACTGCCATATTAGATTTTAGTTCTTGCAATTTGGCCTCAGCAGCTTCTAACTTTGATATGTAGTCACCACCAGCTGCACTTTCCCTTACTTTAATTTGGCGTTTTGAAACTTCAATTGCCTGATAAAATTCAAACACATCTTCAGATAAGAATTCCTTGTGGAATGAATTTTCTGGAGTCGTAAACAAAACTTTTCACTAAATTAACGTTATTATTTTTTCTACAGGAATAGAGATTCATTAATTGAAAAAAACACATTGAAGTGACTTAAAATGGTAAGGGCCTTTCTATCAAACTTAGAAAGTTATGACTCCCATGAATTAGACTTCTAGTGTCAAAAAAAGCCAGCAATTCACTGTTTAGTGTTGCACGTTTTAAGGAACTTAATTCCCAACCACTTGCAAAACTGGTAGGTAATAATGGTGAAATTTAGGAATGGAACAAATCAATCCAAGATAAACCTAGAACAAGATGTAAATTCAAATACGAATAGCTGCTTGTATTTATTTGTATTCAAGATAATTATCCAGTGGAAGTGGATGGTTATTTTGCCAATCATTAGGAATGTCTTCTAAAATTGATTGGTTCAGCTTATAGTATATGATATTTCCTTTTGCATGCTTTGACAGTGAGGCTTCACAATATACGCTAAAAAACAAATCTTATATAGCTGCCAGAAATGGAAACTTGCTGCCACCTGTGATTTTGGTGGATCGTTTGGCATGTACTTTATAATAGCTCTCTGCTTACTCGTGATCTCCTCGCCATGTGTGAATTCCCCTTCTGAAGTAGCACCCCAAGCCTTGCTGAGTCCTCTTCCGCTGCCTGGGTCAACCACAATCACCTTATTATGCAAGTTTTGCCAACATCTGGGTGTCAATGAGCTAAAGATGAGGGATTAGCAACACAGCCAGCCCTATGCTCTTTTGTCTCAGTAGTGGGTGACCCATCATCGTTGTTTTCTCCATAACCTTAATTTTGCATATCGTCTATTTGAGCAATGACAATACCAACCCCCCCCCCCCCCCCCCCCCCCCCCCCCCCCCCCCCCCCCCCCCCCCCCCCCCCCCCAAGAATGATTTTTGCATGCATAGTTGAAGAATTTCGTGTAGATTCAAGGTAGCTGCATTGACTCGATGTGAGTCAACTTATTCCTTTTCCTCCTTCAGTTGAGCCACAGTTACCAGGTTATGGAGGAATCAAAGATTATATATTTTCAACTTGATTTATTGAATTGTATCTAAACTTCCTTGTCCTTCTTGTTTAGGGCAGAAGATTCAAGGGAGATAAATGACATCCTTGGACCAACCTTTAGCGGTCAACAAGGCTCCTTTAGCCTCAACTCTTAACTAGAGCGAAGATCATCGAATTACAGAATCACTGGAAAGTGATAAGCTGTGCTCATAATTGCTTAAGAGTTCAATCTTTTAATTTTGTGATGTGATATATGATTATGGAGGGTGCGTGTATTGGAGAGAAACGTGAGATGAGTATGATGAGTGAAATGTACCCATTGCGGATTATAAAATTATGAAATGAAGATTTACAGTAATATCTAAGGAGAGAGGTTATGAAATGAAGATTTACAATATATCTTTGACAATAATGGCTCGTAGTGACTCTGGTTGATAATCTAACATATGGAGGGCCCTTTTCTCTTTTTGGTTCATTGCTTTTGTTGTTTCTTATGTGTTGGACTTTACATATATTGATCGTGTGTTTACCTCTGTTACTTATATATGTGTTGAACTTGTACATAAAAATAGCATGTTTACTTTCTTTACAATGTTTATCTTGATATATGTTTAGATTACATTATTCTCTTGATACAATATGTTTAGTGATGCTTTTCTGTCAGGAATGATGCATGCTTAGTGTTTATCCTTTTACTAATAATGATGCATGTTTAGAGATTTACATTGTTATATGCTTCTAAACTTAATATGTTGTATGTTAACATATTACCCTAACATAAAAAACCTATAGTATAATAGTTGCACTTGGAACATAAGATGGGTTAACATATAGTGGGAGGAGTTCCACGCATCTCAGATTCATCCCAAGAAGCTTTTTAGCCAGTGATTAGAGTGCCTTCAAAGACTGAAGATGGGGCATCTAATGATTATTATTCTTGGTGTCTACTATAATATCATTTGACTTTAGGGTTACTTTGGGACACATGTCACTTCAAGTCATTGATGTCTAACTGAGATATCACATGTCTTCAGAGATATAATATGGTGTGTGGTCGTCCAAGCTGTTGATTCCTAAGCGAGGTATTCCATGACTTCAGGATATGAAGGGCATGTCACAATTTGCATGGTTGATGCCCAAGTAGGGGACAATGTGACCTAATGACAACATTATATTGGAGAGACATCTATTGGTCAATAGGGGTGTTTCACTCGATGATGATGAGCTATTGGATTGAGCATGGAGTAATACATGATGTATGGGTTGAATCTTACCTGGTTATATTGATGATTAGATTTGCTTTCGCATTGAGGCATGCTCATTTATCTTTCTTATTTAACTATTGCTGACCTTTTGTTTTCTCGTATTGTGAGGCTCCCAAACCTGTTTTATTGGCATCCTACATCTGTGTTTACTTCCAGATAAATTTGAGGAAATTATGGAGGTGTTGAGTCAGATTCTTAGGCAAATTTTTTACCTTTGCTACTCTAGGACATCACTGCTTTAGGAGGGAGTTTTTGCACAACTTAGAGTTTTCCATTAACTTATTGTTATTTACTTTCTCACTTTTATTTTCATATTTGTGGCACTTTTTGTACATTATTTGTAGCACTTGACCATATGATGTTGGATTATGCTTCAGTAATTTCCATTCAAATTAAGTGTTCTTGTTTCATAATTATACATGATTGTGTGTGTTGCTCTTATTCTATAGTCATCACATGTGGTTGTATTATGAATGTTGTTTGGTGCCTCGGTGATACAATCCATTGGCTGCTACAAAAGTATGTGCCACTATAGTTGTTGTGTTATCAGAGTAAATTTTTATAGCCTTGGAAAGAGGACTTACTTGGGGCATGACGTAATAAATCATACAATGTGTTTTTCCTATGGTAAAATGTCAATGAAAGAAACACAGTGGAGAGATAAGTGGGCAGGGATTCCAAATCTCTACACAGTGGAGAGATAAGTGGGTCGGGGTTCCAAATCTCTCCATTTCATTGAAGAGAATCTGAAGGAGGGAAAGAAATAGGGAGAGAAATGTTTATCTTTCATTCTCTCGTTCATAACTCAGTCCAATGAAACCCATTATCTTTAAAAAGAATTAAGACAACTTTTTCCATATTTTATCTTTTGCACAATTTTTTTATTAAATTTTTTAGAAATACAATTGATATAAATTCCTCCAAATGAATGACGGGAAGAAAGTTTTATATATTTCCTTCCTCAAATATGTAGGGGATCACTCTATCGCATCAATTCTACCCTACTTCTATCTCTCTATTATTCTTTCTTCTCCAATTTTTTATTACATAGAATAAAAATATCACTTGCATACATTGACCTATTTATATTCTTTCTTCTTACATATGCAAGGTTATTTGGGAGGCACCACGAACTAAGAAATGTATGCAAATATTATGTATGATAAAAAAATCACTTATCTAAGCATATTTAGCAGTATTTTGCATCCCTTCCCTTGTTGATATTTAGCATTTTGTCAAAGATTGAAAAATTATCAAGTCAATAACTGAAACCTGAGTTACAAATGACAATTTTAACAAGAAAGAATAAAAACATTCTGTGACCAAAGCTTCAGAAAATACTGATGGCATACAAGTAAATGCATGATGCATATACAGATAATTTAACTAGTTTGCAACAGTCTTACCTGAGCTTCAGCTTCTTGACGCACCCTATCGTATCTTTGGGCAAGGTGTCGAGCATCTTCCAATGGAGCACCCATTACCATAGCTCTTAATGGCTCTGCAACCTGGCAAGGGAAGATCATGAAAAATTATGTGCTCGGTAGTCAATATACATTCAGAGCATGGCATTGTTCAGATAGTGTCAGAAAGCTTTCAGATTTGATGTTGCATAGTCGATGGGTATCTAAAGCAATCTCACAGCACAACTCCCATAGCACACTCATGCCTTCTTATAAATCTCAAACTATAGAACGTGTACAACTACACATTGTAGGACTTATGCATGTGTACAAGTACAGGGATTATAGGAAATCAACTAAGGTAAAAGGAAATGAACAACAAAAATAGGGATTGCTGATGCATACAAGTTCTGATCGTTCTCAAAATAGCATCTTAATAAAAATCACAAAGAATCACAAAAAAAAAGAGTTATGTTGCGACAGATGGAAAGTACAAGCAAGCAAGCGAGGCAATCTGGAGTTGGGCTCAATATCACTCAACAAGGCACCAGGATGATCAGTGTACCTCATTTGGCACCATGGGAGAGGAGAATATTGAGAAAAATAACTCTATTGTTTATTGAATGAACAGACAACAAGATGTGAATCTCTTATAAACTCTACAACAACTTGGTCTCACTAAGACTCGAGAACAACTATACTAGGTGTACAAGGATGAGTAGAAATTGAAATAAAATAAATTATATGTAAAACAAGTTGATAAAATGTAGAGTGTGGACAGTTTTATGTTATCAAATTAGTATTTAAAGATGGCCTATCTAGGAGAAAGGTTTCTAAACTGAAGCTGGGCTAATAACAAGTCTGAAACTTCGGTTATCCCATCTAGGAGGCAAAAGAAGAGCAGAACTATCAGTGCTTATTTTCTGTCTTTATGTAATAAACACACTTCACAAAGACTTATCTTATAAATTAGAATGTGCCATCCTTCCATATCTGAGATTTCTCAGAAACCTTTTTTGCTAACTTGCTACCTAGGCATCCATAGAGAAAATATCCAAAGCACATTCACCAGTCTATCAACTGTTTGTCAACAATAGGTTTTTAATCAGAACACTTAGTGCAAGGAGACATAGAGCAAAATAAGACATTTTGGCTGCACAAGTCTTCAGAAATTAAAAATGAAGAACAATAATCAATTAGGAGTATCACTTTGACTGGAATTTAATTTCACTTGAAATTTACACAAAGAAAAAACTAACAATGATCTCTATAGTATTATGATGGATGAAAGAAGATTCCACTAAACAAAGTGATGCGGAGATAAGGGTCCATGTGACAGACCCTTAACTCGGTCAACATAAGAGCGATGCCGCATAACCCGGGATTTGGTTGGCATATCAACTACCAAGCCGACTCGACTAGTCAAGTCGCTGACCTCCCGAGGAGTCTTCCCAACAAAAGCCAACCTCCCTGAGGAGTTTTCTCAATAATGTCGATCACTCTCGATGAGTCTTCCCAACAAAGGCCGACATCCTCTGAGGAATCCTTCCAATAAAAGCCTACCTCCCGCAAACCCACTATTGTGAGTGGAGGTATGCGCATCCACTATTCTTCAACCTTTTGCTACTTTCCTACTGGGCTCCCCATTTTTCTACCCCTAGAGGTCTAACTTGAGCGCCACAATAGTTGAGCCAAGGTCCACCTTAGCCTCCATTCTAACTCTCATCGAGTTTTGCAGAGATTCGCAAAGCTTGTTCTTCACTAGATCATTGGGAGCTCTCCAGTTGTGAAGGTCATCCACCGGTGGCTCACCCCTCAAGTCTCAAGCAGGAACAAATTAGCATCACATGTAAGAATCTTGAACTGAGATGTTGAGATGGCTAACACCGAAAAAACCATCGAGAATTGCAACCCCGCCAATGAAAGAGGACAGGGTCACACTATCACCATGACCCAAGGCGACTTCAACCAATTCGTCACTACCACGATGCAAAAGATATTACAAAGGTAGCTTAGCTCGGTTATACAAGGCAGCTCAACTAGACTGCTTAACTCAGTCACTCAATTAGACTACTCAACTCGACTGCTTAACTTAGCCGGTCAACTCAGTCACTCAACTAGATTGCTCAACTAGACTGCTCAACTCGGCTGCTCAGCTCGACCATACAAGGCAATCCAGTCTTCTAGGCAACTATGTTATCCCACAGTTCATCCGTCATTGCTTGGCAACTTGAGATTATCAGATCAAGTCATCTCGATAGATAAGTCTGAACTTAAATTTTTTAATTTCAATTCAAAATATATCCCCATCTCCAGTAAAGAATGTCCAATATTTATTTCCTCGGTCTCGTACCATGACATTTATCAACAATTGTCCTTTTCAGGGTCCAATTTCTCCGATTTCGGACCGTAGCGTCCATCAGCAATTGCCCTTTTCAGGATCCAAATTTCTCCAGTCTCGGACCGTGGTGTCCATCAGCAATTACCGTTTTCAGGGTATAAATTTCTTCAGTCTTGGACCGCGGCGTCTATCAACAATTGCTCTTTTCAGGGTCCAAATTTCCCCGGTCTAGGACAATGACATCCATCAGTAATTGTCCTTTTCAGGATCCAAATTTTTCCTGTCTCAGACCACGATAGCCATCAGTAACTTCCCTTTTTAGGGTCTAAATTTTCTCGGTCTTGGACCACAATGGCCATTAGAACTGCCTTTTTCAAGATCCAAATTTTCCTGATCTCAGACTGTGGCGTCCATCAGCAATTGTCCTTTCAGGGTTTAAGTTCCCATGGTCTCAGACCAAGGCGTCCATCAACAATTGTCCTCTTTAGGGTTCAAATTTCCACTGTTTCAGACAGATGGAGTCCATCAGAATATCCTGCAGCTAATTACTCTTCGAGTCGAACATTATCGCAGATCAAGTTATCCTCTCACTGACTCCACAAGTATTCAAGAATCGTGAGATTGAGGTTACTATTCTCTCTCAACTCAGACATAGTAGGGAATCAAGCTATTCTCTTTCTGACTTCAAGAGTATTCAAGAGTCATAAAATCGAGCTCACTATTCTTTCTCGACTCGGACACAGTCACGAATCGAGTTATTCTCTCTCTGACTCTATGGATATTCAAGAGTCATGAGATCGAGCTTACTATTCTCTCTCGATTCGGATATAGTCGCGAATCGAGCTATTCTCTCTTTGACTCCACGGGTATTCAGGAGTCGTGAGATCGAGTTTACTATTCTCTCGCAACTCGAACATATTCGCGAATCAAATTATTCTCTCTCCGATTCCACGGGTATTCAAGAGTCGTGAGATCGAACTCACTATTCTTTCTAGACTCGAACACAGTAGCGGATCGAGCTATTCTCTCTCTGACTCCACGAGTATTCAGGAGTCGTGATATCGAGCTTACTATTCTCTCTCGACTCGGATATACTCGCGAATTAAGCTATTCTCTCTCTGACTCCATAGGTATTCAAGAGTCGTGAGATCGAGCTTACTATTCTCTCCCGACTCGGACATAGTCGTGGATCTAGCTATTCTCTCTCCGACTTTATGGGTATTCAGGAATCGTGAGATCAAGCTTACTATTCTCCTTACTCGAATATAGTCACCGATCGAGCTATTCTCTCTCCGACTCTACGGGTATTCAAGAGTCGTGAGATCAAACTTACTATTTTCTCTCGACTCGGACATAGTCGTGAATTGAGTTATTCTCTCTCCAACTCCACAGGTATTCAAGAGTCCTGAGATCAAGTTTACTATTCTCTTCCGACTCGAACATAGTCACAAATCGAGCTATTCTCTTTCCGACTCCACGAGTATTCAAGAGTCGTGAAATCAAACTTATTATTCTCTCCCGGCTAGAACATAGTTGTAGATCGAGCTATTCTCTCTCCAACTCCACTGGTATTCAAGAGTCGAGAGATCGAGCTTACTATTCTCTCCCAACTCGGACATGATCACAGATTGAGCTATTTTCTCTCCCACTTCATGGGTATTTAGGAGCCGTGAGATCGAGCTTACTATTCCCTTTCAACTCGGACATAGTCGGGGATCGAGCAATCTTCTCTCCAACTCCACAAATATTCAAGAGTTGTGATATCGAGCTTACTATTCTCTCCCATCTCGAACATAGTCGCGGATCGAACTATTTCTCTCCCGACTTGGATATAGTCGAGAACCAAACATTCATTCTCCCTGTCCAGATGTTCATCAGCATTGTATCTCCTTTGCCCCGAGCAGAGTTGCCATGTTAGGTCTAAAGTGTTCATCTCATCTCTAACAAAGTCATATGTCTATCAACAATAGAAGATTTCTCCAATCTTTGGCACCAATAGTCCAGTCAGTAGAACTTCTACCTCCTTTGACTAAACTTGAGAGAGATCCATGTCACGAGCCCTTAACTAAATCAGCATAGGAGTCATGCGGCACAACCCGGGACTTGGTCAACATAGACTCCACATGGCATGTCAATTGCCAAGATGACTCTATTAGCTGAGTCGCCAACCTCCCGAGGAATCTTCCCAACAAAAGCTGACCTCCCCTGAGGAGTCTTTCCAATAGAGGTCGACCTTCCCCGAGGAGTCTTCCTAACAAAGATCTATCTCCCAAGGAGTCTTCCCAACAAGGGCACACCTCAGCTCAACTCGACTATGCCGACCTCTTCAGCTCAACCATTTCAGCTCGGTCATGCCAACCTCCTCAGCTCAACCACCTCAGTTCGACCATGCCGACCCCCTCAACTCAAACCACCTCAACTCGGACATATCGCCCTCTCTAGAGCATGGTGATGACATGGTATTCTAGACGTGGGATGATGTGACTTGTAAAGTGTGGCGAAGGGACACCCCCCATACCTATGTGTGGTGTCCCATCGATTCAGGATGTGGCGGATGGAGAGCATGGTCAACAAGACATAGGATGGCATAACCCCCAAAATGTGACAATGAGACATCCCTCGTACCCATACATAGCATCCTATCGATCAGGACATGGAGCACGTGGGCACCATCTCTCACCTAGGGGGAATGTATAAAGGCAAGCCCACTCTTGTGGGCGGAGATATGCGTATCAACTATTCTTCAACCTTTTTGCTACTTTCCTATTAGACTCCTCATTTTTCTACCCCAAAGGCCTAACTTGAGCGTTAGAGTGGTTGAGGCAAAGTCCGCCTTAGCCTCCATTTTAACTCTTGTTGAGTTTTGCAAAGATTCACAAAACTTATTCTTCATCAGATCATCGGGAGCTCTCCATCTGTGAAGATCAAGCAAGAACACAAAGTAAATCTAGGATCTCTTTAAGAAAAAGTTTAGGCATAACCCAAGAATAATACATAGACAGAGATAGAGCAACCAGACTTGAAATGGGTTAAATCATTGTTTGAAATGTTGTACCATGTTGCATGTAACAATTGAAACATATCATTCTTTGGGGTATAAATGAGCCAAGCCAAGCCAAGCTTACCTATGTTCAAGCTTATTTATTTATTTATCGAACTTGTTCAAGTTTGTTTATTTACTTATCAAACTTGTTTAAGTTTATTAAACATATTATTGAGATTGAGCCGATATTATTGAGATTGAGCCGAGTGAAACTCAATTTTTCTTATTTTTAACTTATTATGAATAACTTTAGATTATAAAAATTTATAAATTTTATATATTTTAATAAAAAAATTAAGAAATAAATCAATAATTAAATTTTAGTTAAATTAAAAAATAAGTTTATTTATAAATTTATCATGAACATTAACGAGCCAAGCGTACTAGTGTTCAAGTTTGTTTATTTTATATATTAATAAGCTTTATTGGTCTAAACACCAAACTTGTTCACAAATATTCAATTCATTTACAACCCTAATTGTTCTGATAAATTACTGAAGATACCACTTGGCAGAGCTAGTGTATCCTTCCTATTTTCGTCGCTTTTCTCCTTCAACCTCCAATATGTCACTGACTCCATGCATCGAAATGTCGACACGATACCAAAACCAAAACAATATCGTTCTAATCGAAGACAAACTCATTAGAGATTTTGAACAATGGACCAAATAAATTTAGAATTTGTCCATAAACATGGACAAACTAGATAGTGAAAGTATTCATAATTTCAAAAGAATAAAATCTAAAATAATGAAAATAAAGATTGTGAATTGATTACAACCTTTAAATTCACAGTATATAAAACAACCCAATGCACAGAGCTCCCATCAATACAAGGTTCCGGGGAAAGATCAGACCACATTGGATCTATTGAACGTAATCTTATCCTGCATTACAAAAGGTTGTTTCTGTAACTCGAACCCATGACCACAAGGTCACACGGCAATAATTTTACCATTACATCAACTGCCAAGGCTCCCCTTCTTTAAATTAACAGTATCAAAGAGCAAAATGGTTTAACAAAATCACATTGTTATTTGAACAGAAATACACTATGCGATGGAATGGAGCTAACGGACTCCTATGAACCAATAAGCTGAATTCCTTCAATCCACAATCATTTATATAAGAACTGCATGAAATGATCGACTTAATCAGAGAATAATTGATCCACAAACCTGGGTCCCAAGAGCTCTCGATAGGTTAGCAAGTTCATTCACCATTTGAGCGCGAAATCTAGCATAACATAAAGCAGCCTTTGATAGTGTATTCCCACTAGTACAGGTATTCTCGGCACCATATTTCCGACTATCCTCAGACAATTTATTGCCTAGATTTTGAAATAGATTAGAAGTTGAATGAACTCTGCAAAAGTCAGTTTGATTTTTCCAAATAATAATAATATGAATATGAATAAACAGGAGGAAGAAACACAAAAAACTTAAAATAGTACCTATATCAAATTGTTTGGATCCTGTAATCATATAACCTTCCACACCACGCACTATATCCCTTTGAAAATGCTGTGAGAAATTGATTCAGAGGCTGTCACCTAAAATGGAAAGAGTCGAAAATGGGGGAAGAAAAAAAGTAAAAGGCTTCCAACCTTGGCAGCCCGGGTTGATATGTAAAGCTTTTCTAATTTCTGGTGCTGCTGATATGCTGCTGAATCTGCAAATACATTATCAGAATTCCCATATGCAGCACCTCCAAATTGCTTGAAAACAGCCTGTTGAAGCAATTGAGGATGTTACATATCCTTAACATGCTATTAGCAGGTACCTGACTTTTTATAGTTAATGTGAAAATTTTGCAGAATATGTTGAATCATAACTAGCTCTGTGAAAGTCTGATTTAATCCACAAGAAGCTATTAATCATGTCAGAAAAAGAAAATTATGTTGAGTTAACCAAAGAAATCACTGCAATAAAAGATGGGGAAGCTGCCCTCTAGAACAGAATCTCCCATGACCATAAACATTGTGGCGGAAAGTTGAGTGATGAAAGAGGTTGAGGTAAGAACAAAAAAGTAAAAAGATTATCAATGAAAGAGTATTTAAAAAAAAACTTATGTCGTGCAAGGACAGAGATTAGAGAGTAGGAATAATGTTCTGAGTCATGGCCCCTTCTTTACAAAAGACTAGTTATTAGCAATATACCTGATTTCAATTGCTAGATATAAGATTAAGGGACAAATGCATACCTCATTCTTTCTGTGTTGGTTTAGAGTTCCAAGGAACACAGATTGTTCAAGATTAGAAATATCTGCTTCCAAAATCATTGCCCATTAACTTTTGGGATTATGATAATGAGATGCTTTTCTAGAAAAATGTACCAACAAAAGCAGAAAGGCATCATTACTAAGTCCCAACTCCCATCAATCACGACCATAACTCGGCCGCCTTGACAAAGAAGCACGAAGGCCTCGACCACCAATTTTTTCTTCATCAGGTTAAAAGCACGTAACAACGGACGGAAAACCGAGCCAAATACATCCAAAGAAGAGGAAAACTGCTCGACTTCGATGAGTCAATCGATGCCCTAGATATAGCTATACTGAATCGGCTTGAATCCAAAGCCTCCTAGACGCGAATCCGAGCGAGGACACCCACAAACAAACGAGGGAAGGGATAGGAGGACTACCTGCTGCTGACGGGCGACCTGATCCCTGAGTTTGTAAGCATGCTTCCTGATAGCCTCCATTCACCAAGGGAAAAAGATCGCCGGACGATTTGGCCGGAAGTCTACGTTGGAAAGGCAGGCCGAAATCTCCGATCGGGAAAGGGAGGACGACGCCGAGGCTGGGATCTAAACGGTTTGCCTTATTTCTTAAGCACTGCGTTTTCCTGGAATTTTTAATTAATTATGGCATTCAATTCGTTTCGTAGGCTGCGGTGGGGACGGGATGGTGATGTGTCATACGTGGGACCGACAGGATACTTGGATACGACCCACTGTCACCCATCAAACTGATCAAACATTTATTCCTTTTCTTATGGATTAGTTATTCAAATTTCAAATAAATTCTGATAGCGTATTTAAATCAAAGATATCCACGCTGTAAAAATTCTTATTTTTTTTAATTACACATAATTATTTAAAAAATATTCATATTAATTTAAACGTTAATATATATCACATACATAAAAATATAAGATTCACATGTATCATATAAATATAAGATTATATATCATATATATATATATATGTTGCGCAGTATATCAAATATATCCATATA
>NC_133875.1:7829958-7952098 GCF_044706935.1 Curcuma longa
TAATATAAAAAATTATAAATAAAATAATTTTTTTAATAAAAAAATCATCTTATTCATGGAAAAGGAAAAATATTATGTGAAGAACAATAAAGAATTTAAGAATAAACATTACTGTTCCCCAAACTCACACTCAACAAACATCTCCAAAACAAAAACATAATTGGCACGCAAGACACATGTATGTAGAAATCCAAAATATAATAAATAAATTAAAATCCATTTCAAAATCTTGGCATGCAAGACATATGTTGTCTGTAGAAATCCAATTCCAAATCAAACCATGCAACTGAGGTGTTCCGATGTAGGCTTTATCTCATACTCCCCCACCATTCTTCTAAAGCATTCTCAACCTTTTTCAACCATTCTTTTGTGGCTAAATCCTATTAGAAGCCCGACAAAAGCAACGTCGTCTGGCTTAACTCCAGATGCCACCATTTCATTGAAAAGAACCTCTGTGTCTTTTGCTAGACCATGCATCCCATATCCAGAGATGATGGCTGTCCAAAAGATCAAAACTCTCTCAGGCATATCGTCGAACGTTGTTCGTGCATCGTTGATGCTACCACACCAATCATACATGGTTATCAGAGCTGCACCCAAATGGATGTCGATATCCATGTTGACCTGCAAGACTTGCTCATGAATTCATTTCCCTCGTTGGAGAGACCCCAAATGGGAACAAGCTTGCGGGACGCCTACCATCGTCATCGCATCAAATTGCACTCATGATTGCTGCATTTGGTTGAAAATGGAAATTGCTTCCTCGGACTCCCCATTTGAGACATACCTAGTAGTTGAAGGTTGCAAAAAAAGCAAAGGCTTATTATCAGGCCAACCTAAACCTAGCCATCTTTGCCGCCTCCTCTCATCTCACTATGAGTTTTGATATATTTTGCATTTCTTTTCTCCAATTGCTCTTTCTTTTCACCTCGCTGATCCCTGATCTGCTCTCTCTCTCTCTTTCCTAGTGAGTAGAAGGAAAGATGACTGCAGATGTCGAAATGAAGGAGGTTCAGACACTGTCTAATTCTGTCGTACCTGCCGCCACTCTTTCCGCTCTGCAACGTGCGAATGATCACCTCTTGTTTGAACCTCTGCAATTTATTGATATTTTCTCGATTTATTGAAATATATCATGGTTTTCTGTTGGTTATGGGTTCAGATTTGAAGGAGATCGCTGCCCTAATTGAGACTGGTGCACAGGCCAAAGAGGTCAGGCGTACGTACGGGCGATACGTCTTACGATGATACTTCGCAAGAAGCTGAAGGCGCCGGTGGTCTCTGCTTTTCTTGGTCATATCCTAACTACGGGGTCAAAGGCTTTTGCTAAGCTATCTTCGTTTCCCCCTAAGATAATGAATTGAGGTTGCGGCGTCGGGGAGAAAATGAATTGTGCGAGGTTGCGATGCCGGGGAAGAAAAGGAATTACTGTAGCCGCGTTTTCTTATTTTCTATTTATCAATCACAATTTTCATTTTCCATAGAAAATGATATTTTATCATTTTCTGGTTTCTTAGAAAATGACTTTTCATTTTCCAGAGAATGAGATTGGAAAACGCAAACCAAATAGTAATTTCTAGAAAATAAGAAAATAAGAAAATGAAAATGAGAAAACACCAAACCAAACACTACCTAAATTTATCCATTTCTTTGAAGACAATTTAAAGGGGGAAAATAGAGAGAGAAATGTTTATCTTCTATTCTTCCATTTACAAATGAGTCGATGAGACCAATTTAATTATTGTAAAAACATTAAAACATCTTTTTTATATTTTCCTTTTCATTATTTTTATTATTAAAGTTTTTGAAAAATAAGAATGATAAAATAATGGTTAAATTTGCCTATAAAATCCTCCAAAGAAATGGTGTGGGAATAAAATTCTATATATTTCTTTCCTCAAAAGTATGAGAGAATCACTCTATCACCTCTATGCTGCCTTATTTCCATCTCTCTCTATTTTTCTATCTCCAATTTTTCATGGCATAAAGAGTAAAAATATCACGTGTATACATTGAAATGATATATATACATACATGCTATTTGGGAGTCACTAGGAACTAAGAAATGCATGCAAATAAGTTACAACTTTATGTATGATAAAAAAATTTAACTTATCTAAGCATAGTTAGCAGTGTTTGCATCCTTGTTGATAACAAGCTTTTTGACAAATATTGAAATTTATCAAGTCAATAAATAAAAACTTGAGATACAAACAACAATTTGACAAGAAAGAATAAAAACATTCCATACCCAAAGCTTCATAAAATACTAATGATATACTGGTACATGCATAATACATATATAGAGAATAAGGAATAGAAGATAATTTAACTAGTTTGCAACAGTATACCTGAGCTTCAGCTTCTTGGCGCATCCTATCATATCTTTGGGCAAGATGTCGAGCATCTTCCAAGGGAGCACCCATTACCATGGCTCTTAATGGCTCTGCAACCTGGCAAGGGAAGAGCATGAGAAATGATATGATCAGTGTACATTTAGAGCATGTAGCATTGTTCAGTGTCAGAAAGTTTTCAAATTTGATGTTTGCATGACCAATGAACTTCTAAAGCAATCTCACAGCACATCACGCATAGCATTCTCATGACTTCTCACTCAAATCTCAATACATGGAACAGCATATCACCAGTGCAGAACTGATGCATGTGTACAAGCACAGGAATTATAGGAAATCAACAACTAAGATAAAAAAAGGAACAAAAAATAAAAACTAGGGACTGCTGATATGTAAGAGTCCTGATAATTTTTAAAATAGCATCTTGTAAAAAAAAATCACAGAGAATTACAAAAACAAGAGTTTGTGTAGCAACAAAGGAAAACTACAGGCAAGCACACAGCACCAGGCAACATGGTAGAGAAGAGAGTATCAAGAACAATAAACTCTATTTTTTTTTTGGATAAAGTAAATATTATTAAGGAGTCAAGAAAAGTATGTACATACTAGGTGTTCAAAGATTGAAACATATATGTTTGGATCTTGATGAACATCCTATCAATACTTGGCACATTGTTATCAAAATTATATCAATTCCTAGCTTGCCATATGAGATATACCATGCACGACATAGCCAAAAACTGTGCCTTAGTGAGATGGCAGCTTCCTCGGAACATCCTCTTGAAAACCCGCAGCATTCTCCTTGTTGTGCTTATCTCCTGTCGTATTCCCAGCCATGTCCACACTTTGGCCTATAGGACCATGCTGATCGAACACCGAATGAAGGTGTGATCGAGTGACTCATCCGTCCCTTGACATATCGGGCACGTTTTGCATTGCATATATGGTAAATGATACTTGGATCGCAATAGTCCATGTGCAAGTAGCCTCAAGGTGAAGATGTGCTTTAACATGAGGTAAGGCTTCCAAATGACAGTGGGCCATAGCTAAGCACTGCTTCTCAAACAGAAGAATTCATAGGCTTTGGAAGGTCTCTGCTAGTCTTGCGCATACCAATCGGTGAGCAATGTAGCAACCTGCTCCAGTGTGCCCACGTGTACAAGAAGGTCATCCCGAATCTACAACAATCTTTTGATGAGTGGAGAATCAAAAGCCTTTGTTTGTCACGCCTAAAGGTTAGTTCGCCCCAAGTACTGATGATTAATCCACCGGACCCAAATCGAGTCCTTTCGCTAAATGTTCCATAGAGCACGACTGAGTAGCACCGAATTCCACGCTCGAAGATCTCTAACCCCATATCCAAATCGAGTCCTTTCGCTAAATGTTCCATAGAGCACGATTGAGTAGCACCGAATTCCACACTTGAAGATCTCTAACCCCATATCCTCCTTCCTCCTTCGAAAAGCACAATGCAGCTCAAGAGATAGGGTTTGGATATCCATACGAATGATTTGCAAATGGAGTACAACTTGTCGATGACCCCACTCGGAACCGATAGTATAGAGAGCCAAAAGCACTAGATGCCTTATGGTCCGTTTACTTGGAGGTGCGGAAAGAGAAACTGTGGAAAGTTTTCCTCAGTATTCATCCATCCGTTGTTTACTTTTCTAAATTTGTATGAAGGAAGAGAAAGTTAATCCATCAGTGGATTAATTTTTTGCCAAACTTGATCCCCTCCAAATCGGGCGGAAAAGGAAGGATGGAAAATAAAAAGACAAAATTGCCCTTCCTCTTCCTCGCTTTCATCTGGTTCTTCCTCCTCTTTGGCCTCCCATCGCTTCGTGATAAGCTGCAGCGCCCATCCTTCCGGCGACCACCGTGTTCTCGAACCCCTCCGGCAACCATTCCGATATCTCTCCGGCGTTCCTCACGACCCATATGAACTGCCGGTCGGACGCCTCGAGACCTCACGCGACCTCAAGAAATGATCGGCGCTCCCCGAAGCGGCGTCGACGCTCCCCGAAGCGGCGTCGGCGCTCCCCGAAGCGGCGTCGGCCACTCTCCTGATCCATCTGCGGCAGAGCAGCGAACGCCACATGCGGTCTGGCCATGCGAGGAGAATCGACATCTCCGGCAGAGACCAGCTCCTAGGTCTGGCCCGGAAACCTCTGATCAGACGACGAGCCAGCTGAGGTTGGGACGGGAGGAGGCTGTAAAAAGGGTTGTGGAGGTGTTGTCTTGTTCGGGCGGCGGGCAAGGCCCCGGGAGGGGAAGAGGAGGTAGAACGATGACGTGGGGAAGAGGGAGAGGCGGAAGATCCGGGGGGACGAGGGAGAGCGGAGGAACAGGAACTCAACATTGGCATTTATCTCGGAAACAATGCTGATGGAAAGAAATTGGAGAAGATGCTTGGAGAAGAGAAGATGAATCTACTAAATGAAGCATTTGAAGAGATGAGCTTGAGAGCTCTGCCAGCTTCTGAGCAGGGGAGGCGGGGGCAGCTTCGACGCGAGGAAGAAGAAAGGGGCATTTTAGATAATTTCATTTTCTTTCCTTGATCAAGGTAAACAAGGCTTCACGGACAAGGGAGAGGATGGATTTTATTCACTTTCCATTCCTTTTCCTTATCCCTAGGTTTGTTTCATCCATCCATCATCCACTCTTTCAAGTAAACTGAGCATTAGAGAACCATCTTCACCAACTCCAACTTTCCAACATAGGATAGCATATGTCTCGACTAAGAGATTAGTCGACCCATAATTACCTCTATCAAGGCTCATAGTTGGTTGTACATTGCTTCTCAACCACCAAGGGGATGCCAAGATAATAAAAGGGGGAAACTCCCTATTAGAATCCGGTGAGCTTCAGCAATCTGTCCCGCATCCAAGCATCGACACTGGCCATATATATTTTCAATTTGTGCAAGTTGGCCCGTAGTCCAGCAACATCATCAAACTCCCTCAATCAATCTACAATTAGCGTGATGGTGGATTCATCCCCCCTCGTAAATAAAATTACATCATTTGCATATGTCAAATGTGTGATATATAGGATGATGATAAACCTCAGTTGCGACGCAAAAACCAAAGAAGTCTAAAAAACACCTCAAGGCAAAGCCCGAACAACAACGAAGAAAGAGGGTCGCCCTGTCAAAGGCCTCTTGCTCCCTTGAAGTGTTCGTATACTGCTCCATTAATGCCCACCAAGAAGGAAGTGGTAGTAACACATTCAATGATCTAATCCATATAAAGTTGCGAAAAACCAAAGCCCTACAAGGCAGTCTTCAAGAAGGTTCAATTTACCATATCAAATGCCTTTTAAAGATCCACTTTGAGCACACACCATGGAGTTACCCATTTCCTTGAGTATTTCTATAATAACTCTTGCGCAAAATGTATGTTTTCAACTATCGATCGTCCTTGAATGAAGGCCACTTCAACTGGATCAAGTATGCTATCAATGATCGCTATCGACCTTGCTACCACTATTTTGGAGATTACCTTGTACACAACCATGGAGCACAATATCAACTGATAGTGTGTGACACTCAAGGCATGGGCAAATTTAGGGATCAACATCATGAGCACATGATTCTATTATTTCAACGGGCGGCTAGAGGAAAAGAACTCCAAGATTGCTTGCTGCATATTAGGCCCGATAGTCTCCCATGCCACCTTGTAAAATTTTACGCCGTATCCATCCAAGCCTAGAGCTTATCATTGTCAATATCAAATATCAAAGAGGACGAGGCCCTACTGCTGGACCTCACTGATCATCAAGGATCATCGGGCCTGTTCTAAGCACGTTAACATCCAAATTGGCACACGGTACACTCATCCCCAATTGACTTTTGTAATAACCAATGAATTGTGCAGCGGCCTCTATAAATTTATTGTGCATTCACCGGATGCCTTTGTGATTGCCACAATGGTGTTCGTTTGTTATTGTGCTTGACAAGATCATGAAAGAACTTTATACAACAGTTGTTGTTCTTCAAATACACACAGTTAGCTTGTTGCTGTAGGAATAAACACTCTGCCATAGCTAGCATGTTGGTCCGTGCTCGAAGATTTGTGTCGTAGTCTGATGGTTGATCAACCCTTTCCGATATTCCACACTACATCTCCTCTAGTTCCTCAGCATAAAACGCTTTCGGCGAGATATGCCTGAAATGTTGCTCATTCAAGAGTCTCAACTTCGGCTTCAATCAGGATAGCTTCTCCTTGAGGATACACTGTGTCATACCCCCTACCGGCTCTAACCAAGCATTGACTACCATGCCTTGGAACTGCTCATGTAGTGTCCACGTGTTATAGAATTTAAAGGACCTCTTTGCTAACTGCACATCC
The DNA here is from genome assembly GCF_044706935.1 of Curcuma longa. Lineage (NCBI taxonomy): Eukaryota > Viridiplantae > Streptophyta > Magnoliopsida > Zingiberales > Zingiberaceae > Curcuma > Curcuma longa. Next base: position 7,836,662 of record NC_133875.1, read on the forward strand.
ATGAGTAATGAGACGATGTAGCAGGAATGGTCCAAGAGGCAACCGAGTGGTAGGAATTCAGCATATCGGAAGTCTTCCACTATCCATTGAGTGTTCGCCATTGTCAGATACAATTTGCAAGAGACCATGTCATTCGTCCAAGTGAGACGACACTCTATCAACTAGAGATCCACTAAATCACTGTTGTGATCAAGGTTCTCAAAATCTTGCAGCTCATAGTTTATCATTGGTAGGCCCCCAACTTTGTCCTCAATGGTCAACTGTGCAATAAACTCTATCGTTGATTGTATGAATTCACAATGAGATGAGAACGTCTTTTATAAACTCAACAATAACTTGGTCGCCATAAGACTCAAGAAAAACTATATTAGGTGTACTAGGATTAATAGAAACTGAAATTAAATGAATTATATTTAAATCAATTAGATAAAATGTAAACTGTGAATCAATTTTTATGTTATTAAAATAATCAAAAATAATCTATTCATATTCGTGTCACGAATATTAATGATGTTGATGTTCTCAAAAATTTTGCTTCAACCAAACCTATCAGTCAAAAAACTCATGTCACAAAAGTTGTTGCCTTTACTTACCAAAGTATAACTTAAAATCACCCAACTGCAAATTCCCCATCAAAGGAACAAATTGTCAACGCAAACCTAATACAACTTACCCTTTATTCCATACACATAATCCAAATAAAAGATGCCCTTAAAATTACATCCTCCTTGGAGAGATAATTAGCCATGCTGCTACAAAACCAGCAAGGTTATGATAGCCCTAGTAGGAGATGTAACTGGCAAAGTAGAGGATAAGACAAGCCCTCCCAAGCTGATCCAACATCTTCAAAATCACATGTCATTCAATGATCATTGGATGACTCAATGTGAATATAAACAGGCTATCTGGCAGGAATATGGTTAGGTGAAGAAGAGACTCTGATATCTGAAACTCAGAGTCTTGATGGTAGACCAGATAAAGTACTCAGCAGCAAAGGTATAATATTTGTGCTGGAAGTAAGGAGTGCAAGTTGTGCACGGTTGCACCAAGGTTTTACCACCCTCATATGGCCTGGTGAGTTGTGGTACCAACTACCAACTGCATCCACAGAATCGATGACAATGAATGTTGATGACATAGCTGAAAAGTGAACTCACCCTACCCTGTTAGCACCAAGACAGTCTCAACTTTCAAACTGCACTTTAATGCTGATTAACCACAAATTTTGCCGAGGACATAAAACTTGACTAACAATTGTTATTCATGATTAGGAATAATATATCTAAAAGAAATCCAGATAAACCTATCTGAGAAAGGTATCCTGAACTGAAGCTGGGTAATTTCAGGTTCTGATACATGTGTGAAAAAAAGGGCAGGACTCTTAGTGCTTGTTTTCTGTCTTTATGACTTCATTTAATAAACATACTTGACAAAGACTTAGCCTACAAATTAGAATGTGCAGTTCCTTCTATATTTGAGATTTTTTCGAAGGCCTTTTTTTTGCTAACTTGCTACCTAAGCATCCTTGGAGCAAATATCCAAAGCACGTTCACCAGTCTATCAATTGTTTGTCAACAGTTCTTTTTATCAGAACACTGTGTAAAAGGAGGGGAAAAAGCAAGAAAGAATTGCTGACTGCACATGTATTCAGAATTTAAAATAAATAACAATGATCAATTAGGAGCATCACCTTGACCGAAATTTAATTTCACTTGAAGTTTACACAAGGAAAAAAGTTTAGGCATATCTATAAATAATGCACAGATAGAGACAGAGAAACCAGACTTGCAACGGGTCAAATGTGTTATGAATTTGTCCATGTATACTGACATATAGATGGTGAGTAGTCAAAAGAATAAAATCCATAAGAATGATAATAAAGATTGTGAATAGATTATAACCTTTACACTCACAATAGAAAGGAGGAAAAGGTTTCAAAAAACCACGATGTTATAGAAATGGAAAAAATATATATGTGAAGAAGCTAACTGACTTCTATGCACCAACAAGTTCGATGCCTTCTATCAGCCATTTACATAAGAACTGCATGAAATGATTGATATAAACAAGGAATAGCTGATTCACAGACCTGGGTACCAAGAGCTTTCAATAGATTGCCCCGCTCATTTTCTATTTGAGCACGAGCTCTAGCATAACATAAAGCAGCTTTTGATAGTGTATTCCCACTAGTGCAGGTGTTTTCGGCACCATATTTTCGACTATCCTCAGACAATTTATTGCCTAGATAAATAATAATAATATTAATAAATATGAATAAACAGGAGGAAGAAATACAAACAACTTTAAAAATTACCTATTTCAACTTGTTTGGATCCCGTAACAATATAACCTTCCACACCGCGCACTATATCCCTTTGAAAATGCTGTAAAAAATGATTCACAAGCTTTTATCCAAAAAGGAAAGATGCAAAAATGGGGCAAGAAAAGAAATAAAAGATTCCAATTTCCAACCTTGGCAGCACGGGTTGATGAATGAAGCTTTTCTAATTTCTGATGCTGCTGATATGCTGCTGAATCTGCGAATGCATTATCAGAATTTCCATATGCAGCACCTCCAAATTGCTTGAAAACTGCCTGTTGAAGCAACGAAAGATGTTATATATCTTCAACATGCTATCAGTAGGCATCCAATCTATTGTAGTTGATGTGAAAATTTTGCAGCATATGTTGAATTTATGAAGTGGCCCCTATGAAAGTCTAGATAAATCCACAAGAAGCTATAAATCATGTCACAAAAAGCAAATTATGTTCAATTAAACAAAGAAGTTACTGTAACAAAAGAGGGAAAAGCAGCTTTATTTTTTGCAAATTCTTTTGGTGAAAAAAATAAAGAACGACACTCTAATAATTGATTCTTCAAGCAAATAGAATAGAATTCTCACATGACCACATCAATTGTGGCAGAAAGAAAAGTGAAAAAAACTGAGTTAAGAAATAAGAAGTAAATAAAATCAACAATCAATGAGTATTTAAAATTTTTTTATGTCTACAAAGAGATGCAACCCAACTTGGTAGATATAACATATAATTGTGAATTACCATATACAGTTTTGTATTCTTGCACCCAAAAAAAAGGCAAGGATAGAGATTAGAGAGTAAGAATATTGTTCTAACTAGTTATAGCAATTCCCTTCCTGATTTCCATTGCTAGATAGAATTAAGGGGAAAAAATGCATACCACATTTCTTCTATGTAGTTATAGAGTCTCATGGAACACAGATTGCTCAAGATTATAACCTTGAAATCTATGAAATAATAACTCCAAAAAGGTAGTCTACTCTGCTTTTATAATCATTGCCCATTCATCAAGATTAACCTTTTGGATTATGATCATGACAAATTGTGAGCACCCATTTTCTTGTTAGCTAGAACACAAAGACGCTTTGCTAGAAAAAAAATGCACCAATAAAAACATAAAATGGTAAAATTCCAACTCCCAACTTCCGTCAATCACGCCACGACGACTCGACCTCCTGGAAGAAGAAATAAAGAAGGCCTCAACCATCAATACGCAGCGATGAGCAAACGCGATCTTCCCTCGATTTCTTTCAGCAGGTTAAATACACGAAAACAAGAGATTGGAAAAGAAGAGGTAACTGTTTGACTTTGATGAGTCCGTGGATGCCCTAGATACAGTGCATCCGCTTGAATCCAAAGCCCCTAGAGGCGAAACAAAGCAAGAGCGCAATAGAGATAAAAAGCTCCAAATAGGTGGGTTACCTGCTGCTGTCGGGCTACCTGCTCCCTGAGTTTGGAAGCCTGCTTCCTGATAGCCTCCATTCACCAAGGGGAAAAGAAGCGCCGGAGGAGTTGTCCGGAAGTCTACGTTGGTAAGGCCGAAATCTCCGATAGGGAAAGGATGAAATCTCCGATAGGGAAGGGAGGAAGACGTCGAGGCCGAGATCTGAAATCCTTTTACCTTATTTGTCAAGTACTGCGTCGGTTTCCATGAAATTTTCAATATTCATAATTATCGAAATAATTAATTATACAAATTCAATTCGTATCAGGCTGCGGTAGCGGTAGGGAAGGTCAACGGGATTGGGATATATCACTACATGGGGAAGAAAAGCATACCGAGACATTAATATTCGCTAGAGTTGTCAAACAGGTGAATCCAGTGACGGATCCAGACTAATTTTTCAACCGGGGCTCAATTTTTTTAATATATAATAAATATATATAAAAAAAATAAAAATACAATTAATAATGATAATAATAAAATTATAAAATTATGCGCATACCAATAAAAAATTATTTTTTTATATTCGAACTACTACCAAGTTGCGTACAAACAAGAAGAGACAATTGTGTCCTACGAGTATTCATTTGCTGAAAATGTTGTAAAATTTGTTCATTTTCAATTGTGACAAAAATCTCTTTTTCGATGTATACAACCAAACTGTAATATCCTAGAAATTGTAGGGTTTGAACTAACCCATTTAAAGATTCAGTCCTAATTAGTTCGAATTAATTGGGTTGAAACCTAAATTAGCCAAACCCATTTAGGTTAAATAGGTCAGATCTAGAATTAGGTTAAGACTATGATAAAATAAAGGGGATGAGAAGATTCGTCTCGCTAAGACGAATCAAACAAATTTGGGTTAGATCAAATCGAAAATCGTTTGGTTAGTGAACCAAACGAATCAAGATTGAACCAAACTGAACCAGCTTGATTTGGTTCATACTGGAAGAGATTTTGATAGAATAAAATGGATAAAAGGATTCGTCTTGCGAAGACGAATCCAACAAAACTTGTTTGAGTTAAATCAGAGGTCGTTTGATTAGTAAACCAAGCGAACCAAAATTGAACCCAGATTATTACAGTAATCGATTCAATCGTTATAATAAATCTAGATTTTTTAAATTGGTTTAGCTCTGTTATTGCGCTGACTAACCCACCATTACTGTATATTCCTTTTTAAATCAGGAAATCGATTCTTTAATCCCGATTCCCCTCTCCTCTTCTCTTCTTCGTTCCTTTGCTCCTTCGCCCGCTGCCTCGCCGCCATCGACGCCACTGCTGCCGCCGGATCACCAACGCCTCCTCCCGTCCTCCTCACACGAAAACCACCGCAACTCTGCCCCCCCCCCCCCCCTCCTCTGCCAACGCCGCTGCCCCTCCTTTGCTGACGACGCCGCCGCTCAACGCTGGACGCCATCGCCTTCCTCCTCCTCGCCGCTGCACAGGCCGCCGCCGCCACCCCGCCGCTGCCATAGCCCATACGCCCTTCTCCTCTCGCAATGCCCTGTTGCCTAGCTGCCGCCGCACGCGCTGCTCAGAGACGCCGCCTCCTTCGTCGGCAAGCCTAAGGACAAGTTGATTAGGGTTTTCTTTAGTAAGTATTTTGATTTGTTGTTGGGATTTGTCAATTCCCCTAGCTTGTTCTACTCCAGTATTAAGAATTTACGAATTTGGTTCTGTGGGATCTCGGTTGGGCCCGGAGGATGGCGGAGGAGCAGCGACGATGGACCTCCTCCAAGTGCTACCGCGATCTCAAGGGGGGCTCAAGCCCCCCCCCTCGCCCCCCTTTGGATCCGCCACTGGGTGAATCTATGATAAAACAAGCTAACTCATGATAAGTCGATTATACGACAGAGTGAGATAGATCGACTCATCAATTTGACGAATTAAAAAATTTTCAATCTAATTCAACTCAAGGTGGACCGCAGGTTAGATGGGTCAACCCACAGGTCTATTAAAAATATTAAAAATATTAAAAATTTTAAGTTTAAATTATAATTTAAATTGATGAAGTTTAAATTTTTAAGTTTGAATTATAATTTAAATGGATCAAACTCACTAATTCATTAAGTTTTCTACTTTAATTTTAAATTTTAAAATAAATAAATAAATTTTCTCAACCCGCGGGCCAATCCAAACCCGCCGCTGGCCAATCCACGTGAGTCGTAGGCCTAGGCGGGTCAATCCATCTGAATACATCTTAAAATGAGATGATAAAATTTTAATTCAATCTGTCTAAATTATTTGACGGGTAGACCAATCCGGCAGATTAACTCAAATTGACGGTTATAATATTGGCGTATAAGGAGCAAATTACCGTGGTAAAAAAAAACAAGTTTGAATAGCTTAGGCAGTTATGCATGAAGTGTTCAAGCTTATTACATAGTTTTAATATAGTTGATAAAGATCTAAAGTTAACTTTATATTACTGTACTTAGATTGTGTATTAAGTATGCAAGTGTAGATTTTGTACACTAACATTATAGAACAATGGAATAATTCGATACATATTAGTATAACTTTAAATGAGTCAAAATTGATTAAATATTTAATTTTAAAAAAAAGTCTACAAGTGTTAATAGATATGAAAGTGCAGGGCTTGACTCAAGTCTATTTGAGACCCTAGGTAAAAAAAAAAGTCTTTGACATTATATTTTTAAAAAATTCTTCATCCTTTTTCATTCGAACTTAAGATCGATAATGATGAATTTAAAAAATTACAGTAAATCTAGGCTAGAATAGTATAGACTTATCAGTGTATTAATAATTAGAGTAAATCTAAACTAGAATTGTATAGGCTTTAATGGTGTAATTATTGTCATTGATTTTTCTTATTATTTTATCCTAGATTATTATCATTCTTATTTTTGCCTAGATAATATAAATATATAGAGATGTATGCTCCTTTGTAAATCAAGTTTCTTATCAATCTTATATGGTATCAGAGCCTTGCAAATTAAATCTGCTTTTCTGCCTTGGTTCATTCAAGATTATCTCAAACAGTTATTTTTTGTCTGTTCCTATCTTCGTTGTCACAATTGATTTGTGACCCGATTGGTTGCTCTGGTTAGTAAATTTATTTCTAGTTCGCTCTGATTCATTAGGAGTTATCTGTGTTGATATCTAGTTCTTGTTTTAGGCTAATTGATATGGATAAATCTGAAATTTCTCGCCCTATTGGTACTATTTTGAATGGTTCTAATTATACATTGTGGTTTCAACGCATTAAAAGTTTTTTAATTGGGTGAAAACTCTGATGTATTATTATTGATGATATTGTAAAATCAATTCGTGATATAAATGAAAATGATGCTAAGTATGTTGAACGTCTTAAGGATTAGGATAGTAAAAATCATTACATTATTACTTGATTTTGCAACACCTCTATTTCATCGATTCATATTCAATTTGCTGACTTTGATACTGCAAAGGATATTTGAGATTTCTTGATGAATCAATATAAAACTGTTGATCTGGCACATTATTATCAACTGCTCACCACTCTTAATACCCTCAAGCAAGAATCAGGACAATTAGTTAATGACTTTCTTGTCATTATTCAACCTATATGGAATTAGTTGACTCAAGTCAAAATCAGTGATGATCATCTCAGTCTTATCCAAGTTCTTATGGCTCTTCATCTTGAATATGAATCGTACATGTTGTTCTGCTACATCGTAATCCACTATCTATCTTGGATACTACTATTAAAGAAATTTTGTTTGACAAAACTCGTGTTTATTTAGTCAAGCCTCATTCATCAAAAGTTGCTCTTGCTATTACTCAACCCCGTTCAACATCAGGCTCCTTCTTCTGCAAGAACTGTCTTATCTTTGACTATACGTTTGCTAATTGTCCAACTGTTGAGTGCAGATATTATCACAAACATGGTCATATTTTAGAAAATTATTCAACTCGCCAATCTCACCCTAAAGGAGATTGGACAAAATCCAAGTATTCTTTGAAGTCTGGTTCTTCTGTTGTTGTCGTTGTTGCCCCCTCTAATGAGTCCTCTTCTCCCTTTATTACTATTAGTGATCAGGAAGTTATTCTTAAACAGGTGATGTCTTCCTACTCTCCATCCTCCACTGCCTTAGCTATCACTCTAAGTAATTTTTGGCTCCTTGATTCTGCTTGTTGTAACTATATGACTTCTCAATTTTCTCTACTATCTAAACCAACTCCTGCTAGTTCTTTTCCCTCTAACCAAACTGCTAATGGTAGTTGTATGTCCATTACTCATACTGGAACAACTAATACTTCTACCCTTTCTCTTCCTGATACTTATTTTGTTCCTAATTTAGCCTTAAACTTAGTCTTTATTGGTCAATTATGTGATCTTGATCTTACTATTCTTTTCTCTCCTCTTGGTTGTCAAGTCCAAGACCTTCAGATGGGTTAGATTCTTGGAATGAAATGCAAGGTGGGAAGATTATTTGAGCTAACATATCTTCACATTCCTGTACCATAAAAGATTTCTGCTTCTACAACCTTCCCCTTGATATACCAATGGCACCTTCGTCTAGGACATGCATCTGCTAATAAAGTTCGATCCTTGATTTCTAGTGGATCATTAGGACTATCTAAATTTAAGTCTTTTAATTGTTTACACTGTCAATTAGCGAAACAATCTACCTTATCTTTTAATAATAATAACTCTATTTGTGACACTCCTTTTGGTTTAATTCACTTCGATATTTGGGGTCCTGCTCCTACTCCCACTGAATGGTTATCGATATTATATTTTATTTATTGATGACTATTCTAGATTTACATAGATATATTTTCTTAAACATAGATCTGAATTATCTTAAATTTATATTAACTTTGCTAATATGATTAAGACTCAATTTTCTTGTCCAATAAAATTTTTTCATACTAACAATGCAATGGAATATCCAGATGTCATTCTTCTCCAGTTTCTCAAAAAATAAGGAACCATTCTCTAGAGATCTTGCCCCCATACCTTCTAGTAAAATAGCCGAGCAGAGTGCAAACTGTTGGGTTGCAAGGGTGCAAACATAGTCTCACATCTAAAACACAGGAAAAATATCATGGATTAATTAAAATGATGGAAGATATCTCCATTGGTATGAGGCCTTTTGAGTAGAGCCCAAGAACAAAACCATGAGGGCTTAGGCCCAAAGTAGATAATATCATATTATTGTAGAGATATTTTGATTGCATCGATACTAACAAATGGTATTAGAGCGAGGTCGCTCTTCACCGGACTAATCGCCAGAAGAGCCATCATCCAGATCTAACCATGTGGGTTGAACCTTAAAAATAAAGGAAGTGGGTGCTCCCGTATCTGAATCAAGAGGATCAGACACCAGGCAGAAAGTCCTAGTTGTGGCTAGGCAGGAAGTCCTAGTAGGTCGGATGGACCGAGGGACAGAAAGTCCTAGTTGCAGCTAGGTAGGAAGTTCTAGTAGGTCAGATGGACCGGCGACTAGGTAGAAAGTCCTAGTAGGTCGGATGGACCAAGGGGCAGAAAGTCCTGGTAGGTCGAGGATTCGGACATCAAATGGAGGCTTTCCGTTTGAGGGGGGCCTGTGGTCCTTTGTTTGAGGAAAGGATTGTTAGGTTGCAAGGGTGTAAATATAGTCTCACATCTAAAATACATGGAAAAGATCATGGGTTTAAAAGGATGAAAGATATCTCTATTGGTATGAGACTTTTTGGGTAGAACCCAAGAACAAAACTATGACGGCTTAGGCTTAAATTGGACAATATCATGTCATTGTGGAGATATTTTGATTCCATCGGTACTAACATAAACACCATCATATATTAGATTCTGTTCATGCTCAACTGCTTTCTACATCTTGTCCTGAAAAATTTTGGAGAGAAGTTGCTTTTACTTCTATTTACACTATTAATTGTCTACCTACTCCAATTCTTCAAAATATATCTCCTTTTGAGAAACTATATGGTAAAACACCTAATTACTCAAATCTCAAAGTTTTTAGTTGTGCTTGTTTTGTTCTTCTTAATCCACATGTACATACTAAACTAGAACCACGTGCTCATCTTTGTTGTTTTCTTGGGTATGGAACAGAACACAAAGGTTATCGATGTTGGGATCCTATTTCTGACAAACTATGCATGTCTCAACACATCACCTTTTGGGAACATACTATGTTCTCTTTACTGTTGAAATTTCATAATCATTTTCTACTTCTCAGCCATTTTTACTGACTCTTCACTAGAATTTTTTTTCCTTCCATAACTATAGATTCTTCTGATGAGCTTATTGTTTCTAATCCCTCCTCTACACATGCATCTCTAGAATTGACCTTCTTTGAAGATCCTATTCCTCATGTTCGTCGCTCCAGTCGGGTAAAAGAAACTCCTCATCATCTTAGAGATTATAACTGCTTTTCTATTGTTGTCTCTTTGCACGAACCTCACTATTATCGTGAGGATATTACTGATCCTCTTTGGCAGCAAGCAATGTCTAGAGAACTTCACGCCTTAGAGAAAACTCATACTTGGAATTTAGTCAATCTTCCTCCAAGTAAAACTCCTATTGCATGTGATCTACAAGATCAAAACTCGCTCTCATGGTTCTATTGAGTGTTATATAAAGATCGTTTAGTTGCTAAAGGTTATACTCAGGAATATAATATTGACTATGAAAAAACATTTGCTCTTGTTGCTCAGTTGACCTCGGTCCGAAGTGTTTTAGTTGTTGCTGCAGTTAGACGTTGGCCTCTTTTTCCATATGGATGTTAAAAATTCTTTTCTGAATGGAGATTTAGATGAAGAAATTTATATGAACCCGCCACCTAGGTATTCTCATCCTCTACAAAAGTTGTCTTCTTCGTTGTGCTCTGTATGGTCTTAAGCAAGCTCCTCATGCATGGTTTGCAAAATTCAGCTCCACTATTGCACAATTGGTTTTACTTCCAGTTCTCATGACTCTGCCCTATTTGTTCATCGTACTAATAAGGGAGTTATTTTTTTGTTACTTTATGTGGATAATATGATTCTTATAGGTGATGATTCTTTGATCATTTCTGAATTACAAAACTATCTCAATCAACATTTTGTGATGAAAGATTCGGGATCTCTCAACTATTTTCTTGATCTTGAAGTCTCCTCTAATTCTGATGGTTACTACTTGTCTCAATTGAAATATGCATATGATTTGCTTTCTTGATATGGTATCACAGATTCATCTACTATCTCTACATCATTGGACACCAATGTTAAGTTAACTCCGTTTGATGGCACACTTCTTCCTGATCCTACTTCATATCGACAACTTATTGGTGGTCCTGTTTACATTACACTGACTCCCCTAATATTGCTAATGCTATGCACATAATCAGCCAGTTTATGTCTGCTCCACGAACCATTCATTTTATAGCAGTTCTCTGTATCCTAAGGTATGTCAAAGGCACACTTTTACATGGACTCTACTTTTTTCTCATTCCTCGTTAATCTTGTCTAGATATTCTTACTCTAAGTGGGCTGGCAACCCTACTGATTGTCGCTCTACAATTGGCTACTGTTTCTTTTTGGGAAACTCACTCATTTCATGGCGTAGTAAGAAGCAAATAGTCACATCTCTATTTGAATCTAAATATTGAGCTCTTATAGACACTACTTCTAAATTACTTTGGCTTTGTTGGCTACTTGAAGATATAAGTATTACACACTCCTCTCCTACTATTTTGCATTGTGATAATCGTAGTGCCATCCAAATTAATCATAGTGATGTCTTTCATGAACGAACCAAACACATTAAGAATGACTATAATTTTGTTCGACAACATTTCCAACGTAGCACTTTACAACTTGTCATGTTTCTTCTGAAGACCAAACTGCTAATCTTTTCACTAAAGCTTATCTTCCTGGACAGTTTAACTATTTACTTTGCAAACTTAAGTTGGTCTCTATTTTTCCACCTTGAGTTTGAGGGGGGTGTCAGTGTATTGATAATTAGAGCAGATCTAGGCTAGAATTGTAGTGTATCGATAATTAGAGCAGATTTAGACAAAATCGTGCAGACTTTAATGGTGTAATTATTGTCATTGATTTTCCTTCTTATTTTAGCCTAGATGATGTAAATATATAGAGATGTATACTTCTTTATAAATCAAGTTTCTTATCAATCTTACACAATGAGTTAAAATTGATTAAATATTTGATAAAAAAAGTTCTACAAGTGTTAACAGATATGAAAGTCCAGGGCGGGCTCAAGTCTATTTGAGGCCTTGGGCAAAAAAAAACTTTGACATTGTTTAAAAAAAAATTTCCTCACTCTTTTTCATTTGAATTTGAGATCAATAATTGTAGATTTAAAATTTTTTTAATTAATTAAAATATTAATTTTAAAAAATAAATTTTTATGTAAGTATACAATTCACTTAGGCGAAAACAAGTATATTTAGAATTATTTTAAAATGAAGAAAGATAGAAGTATGCCTAATTACTCAAATGAAAGATGGAGAGAATAACCCTTACAAAAATGAACAAAATTGAGGAAATAAAAACAATGAAATGGGACAATAATAGAAAGAATCATGCTCCCATCTCAACTCATTATCATTCGTGAAGCACAAAAAACAAATAAATAAAAAATACATGTACAAAACTCAATACAATCCCTAGAAAATGAAGATCGCAATGAGACTAAATCAGCCATTATCATTTATCAAGAACTAAATGAGCCTTTTTAGACACAAAATAAAAGAAAAAATAATTCATATTTTTCATCACCTAAACCGGAACAGTTCTAAAGGATAGAATGCAGACAAAGGGAAAATAAAAAAAATTAATTGTAAATACATCTAAATAAAAGATAAACTTCATATCTATCAACGAAGCAAAATGGTAGAGGTATTTAACTCGTTATTGATAAAAAATAAAAAAATTCTCTATTTTAATCTACATAATATGGACAAATGCATCAGCATTTGAACTTAATCAAACAAGGAGCATAATAGCACCAATCGGATCAGCGTAACAGTGTTAGGTGCAGTTTCTATTTCCCAAACTCAACGAGCGAGAGAAGCACAGAGAGGGGGGATTTAGAAAAGGGAAAGAGGAGGAACTTGAAAAAAAAACTAACATTTTTATTTTACATTATATGGATAAAAAATTTCTAATTGATGTTCTTACTGATCAGAGGAAATTAAAAACGGTTGGGATACAATCAAAATCTCATATTGAAAATACATGGAAAAGATCTTATGGTTATAAGATGGAGATATCTATATTGGTACGAGACTTTTTGGATAAAGTCCAAAAATAAAATTATGAGGGCGTAGGACCAAAGTGGATAATATCATATCATTTTGGAGATATATATGAATTCCATTGGATTTAATAGTAGTATTAGAGCAGGTCTATATGGTGTCATGTAGAGACCCTCACAAAGGAATGATTGGGGGGTTTCTAGTAAGGAGTCCGTTGGGACCGTTAAGGGGCCGGATCCATTAAGATCCGGACCAGTAAGGGGTCCGTTGGGACCGTTAAAGACGGGCTCCAAGTGGTCCTTTATTTGAGGGGTAGATTGTTGGGATACAATCAAAGTCTCATATTAAAAATACATAAAAAGATCCTGGGGTTATAAGATAGAGATATTTATATTGGTATGAGGCCTTTTGGGTAAAGCCTAAAAATAAAACCATGAGGTGTGGGCCCAAAGTGGCGTTTTGGAGATATATGTAGATTCCATCAAATCTAACAGTGGTATCAGAGTAGGTCTATGTGGTGCCATGTGGGGACCCTCATAAAGGAATAATTGGGGGGCTCCTAGTAAGGGGTCTGTTGGAATTTGGACCAATAAGGGGTCCGTTGGGATGTTAAGGGGGCGGGTATGTTGGGGTCTAGACCAATAAGGAGTCCGTTGGGACCGTTAGGAGGGGCTCCCAGTGGTCCTTTGTTTGAGGGGTAGATTGTTGAGATACAATTAAAGTCTCACATTGAAATATATGGAAAAGATCCTGGGGTTATAAGATGGAGATATATATATTGGTATGAGACCTTTTGGATAAAATTCAAAAATAAAACTATGAGGGCGTGAGTCTAAAGTGGACAATATCATACCATTTTGAATATATATGGATTACATCAGATTTAACAGTGGCATCAGAGAAGGTCTATGTGGTGCCATGTAGGGACTCTCACAAAGGAATGATTGGGGGCTCTTAGTAAGGAGTCCATTGGGACCGTTAAGGGGATGAGTCCGTTGGGACCTGGACCAGTAAGGGGTCCGTTGGGGACGTTAAGGAGGGGCTCCCAATGATCCTTTGTTCGAGGGGTAGATTGTTGGGATACAATGAAAGTCTCATATTGAAAATACATAAAAAAGATCTTGGGATTATAAGATGGAGATATCTATATTGGTACAAGGCCTTTTGGGTAAAGTCCAAAAATAATACCATGAGGGCATCGGTCCAAAGTGGACAATATCATACCGTTGGAGAAACGTAACGAGAGAAGGCTAGGATTGAGAGATATTGAAGAGGAATAAATTAGATCTTATAAAATAACATACATAATTAAAAATAAATTTAAAATATTAAAAAAAGAGTCCTTTTATGGCTCTATCCATTGGAACCATAACGAGATCTTTGTGAAATATGAAGCTTTGATCATAAAATGAGATCATGCAAATCTTTTATCACATGGGTCATATTATTTTTCATTCTCTTAAAACTATATACATAAAAATATATTTAATATATTAAAAATAATGGGCCCAATAAAAATTAGAGCCCTAAGCATTGGCCTTCATGGCTTATGCCCAAAGCCAATCCTATTTAAGTCCAACAAGAAGTAAATGAAGTCCCAATAGATCAAAATAAAATGATACCTAATAAATAATAAATAAAAGGAGACTTGAAAGTGAGGTCTTAGTAGACAAGAACTAGTATTACAAAAGTGTTATAGATAGTCTATTTTAAATGATAGTTAATAGATCTGATATTTTATTTATCGTGGATATGTATGTAAGGCTTTAATCTTTATCAAAGAGTAACATTTGATTGTCGTAAAAAAGATCCTAAGGTATCTTAAGGGTATTCTTAACCTAGATCTTAGGTATCCTAGATCAAAATATTTGAGTTAGCTAGTATTCTAATTTTGATTATGAGAGTTGCAAATTGGATACAAAAGACATTGGTAGAGGATGCCAATTCCTTCAATCTTCTTAGTTAACTGGAGTAGTTGAAGGCAATATTATATTAATTTATTCAAAAATAAATTTGAATATATAGTCATAGAAGGGTGTGTAGCTCAATTACTTTAAATAGTGTACATCTTAGAGGACTATAGGCTAAATTATAAAAATATTACAATCCTATATGATAATATGAACACCATAAATTTAAACAAAAAAATCAATGGATTATCCTAGGATGAAACACATTGAGATGAAAAATCAATTCGTTAGGGACCATATACTAAGGGGCGATATAGTATCTGATTATATATAATCTAAGTTGGACCTTTGAAGAGAGTTTGACATGTGTATTATGAACTAAGTATTCTAATCTTACATGACCACTAAGAACGTAGGATGCTTGGAAACAAAGAGCAATATCATAAAAACTAAGCAATTTATCATCGCCTTAGACAATTAATGTATTATAAACTGCGAAACTTTACTTTAGGATTTAGAATTATCTACATGATTACTAAGCCTTATTAGGATAATTCTACAATAAAATTATTCTCAAAAAAGAATAATCAAAAAGTGTCGATCATATTGAATTCAATTATTTTATTAAGGAAAAAAATTCAAAAATAAAAAGTGTCGTGTATATTAGAATAAATTTCATGAATATAGATGTAGAGATATTTTATGAAAAATAATAAATAAATGTAATAGAATAAAATTGATCTTTTTAGATATCCATGCGAATGTAATATACATATTTAATCAAGTTGTCACCTTTATTGCGTGAATGAAATAATCTCAGTAGCAATTTGATTCGGTAGATTTCAACACGATCAAAATGGTCACGCCTCTTTGGTATTCACATGAATACTGTTAAAATTAGCCCTTAGTGTCAATTCGGAATGAGCTGGGCTCGAGTTGGACTCGAGTTAGACTCAAGTCAGCTCAGATTGTGTGAGACTCGAGTTGGACTCAAGTCGCACAAGCCAAATTCGAATTTGATTAAATGTTTATCATGCATGAGATGCATGATCATTAAAAGCTGCATGATCTTCCTTAAAAGAAGAGAAAGATTAGTATGCATGAGATGCATGATCTTTATTGAAAGGGGAAAAGATTTTCTTGCATGAGATGCATGGGAATTGATAAAATATTAATTTCGGAATTAATATTATATTAATTTCCCCCTTCATCCATTATATCTCATGGTGGGCTATAAAAGAGGGTGAGAGGCTCTTGATGAAGAGGTTGTTGGTTGCTCTTGCTCTCCTTCTTCTTCTTCTCTTCCACCTTTGGCCGAACCCTAACTTGTGGCTAGCACCACAGTTCGGTTCTTCTCCATCTCAGTGTTCGTGTGGATACCGTGGAGGCGCGAACACACTGATCATGCTGAGATCCGACGACCTTGAAGGCAAAGAGTTGCTGTCGGGATTGCGAAGGGCACGCATCGAAGGTAACCTCGATTCTAGTAGGTAGAATCGTCAAACGAGTTTGTTTTTCGCATGGATCTTCTGGAGGGATCCTGTTTTCCGCTGCGTTATATGCGGTTTAATCGGTTTTTCGCGCATATAGATCCCAACAAATACATCTTTTGTTCGTCGCACGAACTTAGCCTTTAGAGAAGAACCACCTTCGTTGTAATAGCAACTTGAATGATTTTGCCAAGAGTAAAAGAAGAGGAGACTAGAAGTGATCATTCACCAAATGTATAAAATTGACCTTTTGTACTAATCCAATAAATACAAAATATCATCTAATGAGTACAAAGGGTAATATAATGAATACCAAGAGTTATCCAATGAATACAAAAGGTTTTTGCCTTTTTCTCTCCTTTTTATCAATACTCCATTAATGTCTATTAATGGACATTAATCCTCTTTAGTGGTTGAGTCTAATACAATGAGTCTAATTCGCATTAGACTCAATCCAATAATCTAATAGTTGGATTCATTTGAGTCTAACTCGGATTAGACATAATCCTATAATCTTAGAGCTCATCATATTTTAGTTAAACTAAGATATATCCATCTCCAAATCAATATATTCTTTGTGTGTGACCCAATAGGTTCTCATAACATTGGCAATGTATCTAAAATAATATTTTAGATACATAAGCAATGAATGACATCTAGCAATGCATCATTGCTACCCAAGTGATGAGAATGTTAAAATCCGACCTAACCTTTTTGTGTCTATTATCTTGTATAACTTAGTCATTCTATCCTCAATATTTAGATTGATCCATGAGGCATAGTGTGGCATCACCTTATCAATCTTTGTATTTTTTTATCTCTAAGTAAATTTAACCAAATGAGCTTAATATCTCATATTGAGTTATTTGAGCATGATCATGCATTTTAGTAGTCCTACTTAATCAAGGGACTTACAAATATTATTTCCGTGAGGACGATGGGGCCCATAAGCGCACCCGCTTCATTCTTATCACAACCATCTCTAGCCTATATAAGACGCAGAGTGTTTTCAGTTTAGACACACTTAAGCAATACCAAGTGATCTATTCTGAGGTTTGAGCTTGAGTAGTTAGTTCCACTGTAAATCTCTTTGGAGGTGAATAAATTCTAAGCAGAGTTCTTGAGTTTGTTCAAAATTCCCATCGATTTGATCCTTATTTTGGTATCAGAGCTTGGATTTTGATATCTGAGCTCTATGGCAGGCTAATCCTTAACTTTCAAGGCTAAAGGTGTATGGAAGGGATAGATCACATCTACATCACTCACATCCCTCCACATAATTTATTACATACCTAGTGATAGACTTTATAGTCCACCTTATTATAGGTGATGTTTGTCGATACTAAAGTACACAACTCCGTATGTAGGGAACTGTAATAACTTTAGGTCTAAGGACTATTTATATTAATAGTCATTATGAGAATATTTATGACACTCATATAATGATCCATGAAATATTTTCATGGGGTCAATTCAGTATATATTCTCTAATATATACTTATATGTCAACTTAATATCTTATATTCATGACTTGTGAGATTAAGTCATCAACTGACCTACATGCTAATCTCGCATTAATATTACCCTTGTATATTAAAATTTGACTAGGAGTAGTTAAGAGTAGTATTCTATATATTTTTCTACAACTTCCCACTATCAATTCAACCAATTGATACATTATAAACTAGAACCTATTATTCTATGACATTATTATATTTATTCATCTAGCACAGATCTGAAGTAAATATAATAACCATAAACTTTATTTTTTTATTAATAAAATATGATATAAAAGTTTCCTTATCAATCATTTCATAATTGACTCTAGGGCTAACACTAATAATAATTCATTAACTAGTGATTATTATAAGAATATTTAAGGAATATATACATAAAGCAGGTCTATACCCTTTGAATGACGTAAAAAGTTGATTCTGAACTCGCTTTTGTGTTTATGATATATTCATGATAGACCCATTATTGTGTTTTACATTGTTATAATATAAATTTTTAAAAATATTATTATAGACCTTTATAAAATTATATATGACATTTATATATTCATGATAGACACATTATTGTGTTTTACATTGTTATAATTATATAAAATTTTAAAAATATTATTATAGACCTTTATAAAATTATATATGACATTTATAGGCCTAGGATGATCTAACACTACTATTTGTGATATGTGGAAGAAGTATGTTATGTGATTAATATACAACCACTATAATTCGTCACATTTAGTATTTTTTTCATTTGAAGAGGTAATTATGATGTTTTGGGAGTATGAGTTTTGATTCTTAAGGTTATAATATATTATGTTTTAAGACTTAGTTTTATCTAATTTTTAAGCTTTCCCCTGATTCACCCACCCAATAAATCCGAAAGTACTTGTCAAGTTGCTAAGCAACTGTTGTCTACAGTAAAAAATTCACTATAAAATCTACTCTTACTGTTAGTAGTAGCCCTAGAGCCAATTATGTGATGATTGGCTAGGGACTTTTGTATCATATTCTATTGTTAATAAAGGTAAATTTTGATTATTATATTTACTTCATGTTTGTGCCAAATGACTAAATATAATAATGTCCTTGAGTAGTAGGTTCTAATATACATCATATCAATTAGTTGAATTGATAGCGAGATGATGTAGAGAGCACTACTCTTAACTATTCCTAGTCAAGTATTAATATTTAAGGACAATATTAACGCATGAGACTAACATATAGGTCAATTGATAACTTGATGTCACAAGTCATGGATATGTGATATCACGTTGACACATAGATATATATTAGAGAATATATACTGAATTGACCCGCCGTAAGAAAATTTGATGGATCATTATATAACTGTCATAAACTTTCTCATGTGACTATTGATATGAATGGTCCTTAGACCTGAAGTCACTACGATTTCCTACATAAGGAGTTATGTACTTTGGTATCGTCAAATGTCACCCGTAACAGGGTGGACTATAAAGGTGATCACTGGGTATGCAACAAATTATGTGGTGAAATGTGAGTGATGTAGATGGGATCTATCCCTCCCATATGACAGAAGTGATATCTGTGGGTCCCTTAATCGAATAGGACTATTAAATGCATGATCATGCTCAAATAAGTCAATATGAGATATTGAACTCATTTGCTTGAGTGAGTCTACTCGGGGATCAAGTAACACAAAGATTGATATCGAGGATGACACGGTTTATATCTCATTGATCAATCTAGATATCGATGATAGAAGGGCATCATTATACATTATAGTAATCACGAAAAGGTTAGGTCAGATCTTGACTTTTTCGTCACTTGGGTAGCAATTATGCATTGCTAGGTGTTGCTTATTGCTTATGTGTCTAAAGCGGTTTAGACACATTATCAATATTATGAGAACCTATTGGGTCACACACAAAGGACACGATGATTCAGAGATTGATTGATTTTAGTTTGACTAAAATATGATCTAAATTGGATTAATTGAGTTATACTCAAGTGAATCTAATTGGATTATGGGATTGAGTCTAATTTGAGTTAGACTCATTTAAATTAGACTCAACCAAATTTGAATGAGATATTAATTTATTAAACATTTTAATAAATTAATAATAGAGGAAGACCAAGGGTTTTTCTCTTCATTGGATGAAGAGAAGATGAAGAGCCAACATGAGAAACATGTGCTCTATTTGGGTTTTAATTGATTTTAATGTGGAGAAGCTAAAGAGGTAAAAACTCTTCATATTCATGAGATGAATATAAAAGGTTTTTTCTTGGACTTTTCAAGAAGAATAAGGTACTTTTGAGCTCTCTTCTCCCTCTTGGCCAAACACCCCTTTTCTTCCTCCTCCTTATTTTAGCCAAATTTCCTTGTGTGGCTAGCACCGCAAAGGCGATTCTTCTCCGAAGCTTGAGATCGTGTTCGTGTAGATATGCATATATAGAGGCATGGACGCTTGAACATGCAAGAAATTCAGTGAACCGAGGACGAGCGGGATAAGTGAAGGGTACACTTCAAAGGTATAGATCTCTTAGATAAATAAATCGAATTTTGTACGAGTTTTCTTTCGTATGGATCGCTCGTTGGAATCCTATTTCTGCTGTAAATGTTATTATTTGTCGCATAAGATTCCTGATGCAAGAGAATTCGAAGATTTTTATTATTAATTTTGATAATTTTTATTTTTAGTAATTTTTGAAGTTTTTGGTATTTAGAGTAGTTTAAAAAATTTTATTTTATATATTTTAGAATTTTAAGTTCGTTTATGATTTTTAGGATAGAGTTTGTTAAGAATTTTTCTTAGAATTTTATATTTGAAGTTTGTTTAGGATTTTTAGAATTTTGAGTCTGTTAAGATTTTTTTTAGAATCTTTCTTTTCGAGTTTGTTAAAAAAATTTCTTTTTTATTAGAAATCTTTCTTTGGAGAGAATCATCCGTCCTCCTCTCCTCTGCTCGACTAAAGTATTGTTATTTTTTTCTTTAATTAGCGTATTTAAAAAAAAACAGTTTCTTTGATCAACGTGTCTGAGAAAATAAAAAGAAAAGAAAGAGAGAAAGAACAAAGACGAAAATAGAAAAAAAAGGAGAGAGAACACCGAGAGGGAAAAAATTAAAAAAAAATGAGCAAGCAAAAAACAGAGAGAAAAAAAGTCAAAAAAATTGATTAAGTAGGAAAAACATTTATAAAAAGATCTTTTCATCGATATTTTATACTCTATCTTTATAATGACATAAAAAAATTATATTGTAAATAAATCATTAATGACTTCAATTAAGACGTTGTCTCTGCACTAGCTCCAGGATCTGAAGTTGAAAATCAAAACGTGATCTTTCACAAAGGTTACGACTTTGACGTCGTATATCCTCACCGAATGGAGAAGTAAGGAATAATGAATCGATATCTAATCCTATGGGGATCACACCCTATATATAATCTGATATCCGTTATTGGTTATCAACCTATTAGTGATAACAAATGACAAGTTTAAGGTAAACGGATCTACACATATAATATCCACATCCAAAATAGTGAGTTATAAATTCATGATAAATCCGATAATAAGTTATCAGATACATATATTAAATACCTAATAATCTTCTACTTGGACTACATGTGAAGATAACATACCACAATATATTCCTTAGTTACATATAACAATGTCAGTCTGTATGAGTAAATATACCCCTTAAACAATCTAGTCCATTAATTTCATCAACAATGACTAAATGAGTCATAACTACTATAACTATAACAAGTCTTATAGTAATAACAATACTAACTTCATTGATGACATAGATCTGATATGAATGTAGTATGAGAATTGCATAAAAGTAATCTGCACATGCATATTATCAACTAATCCTCCTAATGACCACCAAGAAATGTTTACAAATACCTTAAGCTAAACTGTAGTTGTAAAACATAACCAATTCTTTATGACTTAAACTAGAGTCCATATCATATTTACTACATCAAATGCTAAACTACATTAGTAAACTATGATATCTTTATTTTAGAGTGATAATTCCATTACTGTTGCAACAAACAAGAAATTATATATATATATATATATATATATATATATATATATATATTGTTCATTACATATAGCAACCAGATGATAAACATAAATATAGACTCACACTAAACAAGTACTTCACCCAATAGAAGCAACTCTCATAAGCGCAACATGCACATGAAATACCTTGGATTGCAAGCCTTTGGTGAATGAATCTGCAATATAAAGTTTTTATTAATGTGCTCTATCCACACTTGACAACTCTAAACTCTTTCCGTCTAAAACTTAATATCAATGTGTTTGGACTTCGACGAACTACAGTATGTTCTTTGAATATAGTTCTGTGGCTTTATTATCATAGTTGATCTTCAATGGTTTATCAACACCATCAACGATATGTATTCTTGTGATGAAGTTTCACAACTATATCCCTTGGTTGGAAGCTTCATATAACATGCTATAAATTATGTCTCCATAGTGGAAGTGACTATTAGTGTGTATTTGACACTTTTCATGATACAATCCCTTCTGGCAACATGAAGACATAACTTGAAGTGGACCTCCTGCTATCTAAGCATCCAGCAAAAGCTATACTTGAATATCCAATGACCTCCAGATAATCTGATCTTTGGTATGTGAGCATATAGTCCTTTGTTCTATGCAAATACTTCACAACTCTCTTAATGCCTTTCCAATATCCTAGTCTAGGATTACTTAAATATCTGTCTAACATCCCAACTACGTACGTAATATCTAAACACGTACAAACTTGTGCATGCATGAGACTTCCTACTGTAGATGCATAGGAAACTGCTGCATCTCCTTAATCTCAAGTTCAAGTCATGGACATTATTGCAAGTTAAACCTTTCACCTTTAGACATAGGTGTGTTATTAGGTGTATAATTTTGCATGTTATATCGATTAAGCACCTTTTTGATATATATTTTTTTTGTGAAAATCCAAGAATGCCCCTTGGATGATCACGATGAATCTGTATGTCTAATACAAAAGATGTTTCACTAAGATCCTTCATTTCAAAGTTACTAAATAGAAATGATTTAGTTTCATGCAACATGCTTTTATTATTATTTGCTAGTAAAATATCATCCTTATGCATGTTATATTTGAAAGGTGTCCTAAGGTAATCGCCTTAAATAATATACTATTTATTGGATAATAAAATTACTATTTGAGTGTACATTTTTTATATATCTAATTAGATCTTAAACTCAATTAATGAAGTCCACAATACAATGCATAGCATAAGAGAAATTGTGATTGAATCATAGTTAGTAGGTATCTTTTCATGTGTAATTATGTACATAGTGAAATATTGCCTAGTCGATAAATTGACGAGACCAGACATCATTGATTCTGTAAAACTAGCATATGTTAGACTCTTGGTTTAACCAAGCAACCGATTCTAACTAACTAAAAATATTAGAATGTTGAGAGTTAACATATAAATACTGGTTAAGGCTAACTAGTTTATCGGATGTGATCTACTATGAGGCATCATGTGGTTCTGTACATATCTATGAAGATCTCTTTGCAGCTCGAGTGTAAGTTTCCTTCGACTTAAGATATTCAAGTCATCTTAGTCATGAAGATTTATACTTTGACATCTTAAGCAAACGTCTCTTTAGATGTGTGGCCCTGAGATGATTGGATTTAAATCGAAGTGTCCAAAGATGATTGAGTATCCCACAAAGGATTCATCACTCCTTATATTAGGAGATGTATACGCTATGACCACTTGTTAGAATTGTTACTCGTAAATCTTTGGACAAAGCAGAAACACGTCAAGAGGATAGTTCTCTTGGATAGATGTTTGAGTAATTTGAATCCGCAAGACAAGAAACTACTGCTTGATCTAGATGTGACATAGTCAGCCTAGTGGAGACTGACACATAGACCATGTCCTGAACTAAGTAGGTATAAGATAAGCAAAAGAAATAGAAGCACAAACATCTATAACTACTGAAAGATTCAAAAGTAGTCCTAAAATCAACTATAATTTTTTGATTAATTGGGAATCATGATGTACTACTAGGTGTTACTCATGATTGATTCATAATTAATAGTTAATTATAGACAACCAACATAAACTAGGAACCTATAAGGTCACATGTACTATGAGTTTATCCAAAAGACATAAAATGAGTTTGAGAATTAGATTCTCAAATCGAGAGAGATTGAGTCTGATTGGACCAAACAAAGGACAAATACAAAAAATATTTTATCAGAATGGAAGTACAGATGGACCATGTCGTTTGAAGATAAAGTGGACCCTCTTTGTTTTAATTATAAACTAAATTGATTTAATTTTAATTAAAAGGTGGTTTGACTTTGAACCAACATAGTTCGATATTGAACTAAACTTAAGGCTATTGGTTTAAATTTTGAGCTAAATGGATATAGGGTTTTAGATTAGTGAATCAAACCCATTAGATATCTATAAATAGATCTAGATGGAAGAGAGAATTAATGAATTGAAAAACTTAAGGGTTAGGTTTTTCCTCTTCTCCTCCCTCTTCTCCTTGCTGTCGCCCCTTCTCCACTTTGCATCGCTGACCAGCCAAGGGAGCAACCGTCCAAGGGGACCAGTTGATGTATTGTTGTCGTCCAAGAGCGCCACCAATGGACTCTCCTCCATCAGCCAGCCATCGCCCTCCAGAGAGCACTAGCTAATGGTCACAGTCGGCGCCACCTTTTCACCAGACAAACAAGTACTGTTCCAGTCGTGAGGGTTTTCTTCCAACAATTATTATTGCTAAAACTTCCACGCCATTAGACTTGCTGCTTTCATTAGCAACGAGGCTTCCGACCTTCGAACGGTAGCTTCATCGCCTTCGTTCAATTTGTTTCATATCATCGGATTGCTTTAATCCATTGGATACCGAATCGAATCTTGGATCCTCTCTCAAATGGCTTTATCTCCATCCTTCAACTAGTATCGAAATGGAGACATGACACCTCTTAGTGAAGTCATCTCACGGAGATCTTGGTGTGGATACGAGTAGAGGCAATTTTTCTAAAGATTACTAGTTGATGTTGTTTCCTCTTTATGTCATCCAACAAGTATAATTTATTTATGTTATCTATTTTTATGATTATGTTTGTACACATGTGTATCCTTATATGTGTTTGATGCGTGTGCTATAATAATTTAGATTATTATACTTCCGCTTCTTGTTTATTGAAATAAAATTTTAAAACATGCATAGAGATACTTAACAATGCTGGACAAGTATAATGAACTTGCTTCCACTAAACTTGATATATATGCACTGATCAACGGAGTTTTCTTTAAAACTAAATGAGGTAACTACTTGATCAAACTTCTAGAACCATTGATGGGATGCCTACTTCAGACCATAAATGGACTTCTTTAACCTACATACTAGGTGCTTTGAATCCTTTGATTCAAAGTTCTCTAGTTGCACTATGTATATAGTCTCATCGATTTCTCCATTGAAAAATATAGTCTTTACGTCCATTTGATGCAATTCTAAATCATAATGAGCCTCAAGTGTCATAATTACCCTAAAGAAGTTTTTTGTCAAAACGGGTAAGAAAGTCTCCTTGTAATCAATGTTCTTATTCTAAGTGAATCCCTTAGCAATAAGGCAAGTCATATACTTTCTAATATTGTCACGTGAATTCCGTTTGATTTTAAATATCCATCAATTAATTGGTTTCATGCCTTTAGGCAATTCGACAAAAGTTCTCAAACATCATTGTCTGTCATAGATTTCATCTCTTCGTTAATGGCTTCGATACACTTAGTGGGATTAGAGCATTATTTGACTTCTTAGAAAGAGACAAGATCGCTTTAAAAATCTAATATAAAAATCATGCTCTTGGAGATAAATATACTCATTAGAAGTTATTGGTCTCCTTTCCCTATTAGATTCCTTAAAGGCACTTATACTTGATATTTGTTGCCCTGATATATTCCCACCATCCTCAATGAATTTCTCATTACCCATTTCAAAAAAAGACCTTGTCGAGGGGTCATTAAACTTAAATCCCCTTAACCTCTTAGAGTATTCGACAAAATAGCAGTTGATAGTCCTTAAGTCTAGTTTTCTTTTAGCAAGCCTGTAAGGCATAATAATCTCAGCTGGACAACCCTAGACGTGTAAATGTCTAATACTAGGATTCTTGCCCGTCCATAAAAAGGGATCTTTGTCACTGCTTTACTATGTACTCTATTTAGTAAGCTCATCTTTCAGATGACTTGGTAAGGGTCTCCCTAGTGTGATTCTAACTCACCCACGCCCCCAACTAGCTTCACTTTCTTCCAAACGAGATCATCGACTTGGAAGATTTGGGGGATGACTCTCTTGTTGTAGGTATGACTCATCCTCTGTCGATACGCCACCAAGTGGGCATCTACCTTGTCTCAGGCCTCACTGACCAAGTCGAGCTCCATGAGCCTTCTACTACCATTATCTTCATCGTAAAAGCTTCGTCGGTCGGACCCACTTGGAGAAGTAGTCCGTAGCGACCAAGAGGAATTTCTTCTGCTAGGGTCCAGTCGGGAAAGGCCAAACTATATTTATACCCCACTGATCGAAAGGGCAGGAAGTGGTAGTGGTCTCCAAGAGCTTGATTGGATGCTTGGTGATGGGTTGATGCTTCTGACAATGAACACAAGTGGCCACCAGTCAAGCTGTGTCAGCTTGTAAGGTGGGCCAAAAGTACCCAGCTAAGAAAACCTTCCTAGCTAGGATTCGACCTTTGATATGGTTTCTGCAACAGCCTTGGTGGATTTCTTGCCTCAAGTACTTGGTGTCCTCGAGGTCTAGACATTTGAGCAAGGGGCAGGAGAAGGCACGTCGGTACAAAATATTTCCGATCATGGTGAAGCGGACTGCCCTTCTTTTGAGGAGGTGGGTCTATCTCGAGTCGGAAGGCACTTCCCCCTTCTGCAAGAAAGTTATGAAAGGAGTCATCTAATCTTCCTGTTCTAGCTGACTCACCGGTTGATCTATCTGAGCTATCAAGGAAACTTGCATGATAGGCTCCTCAGTCGCCCATTCATTCAAAGAACTAGTCATCTTAGCTAACTCGTCAACTTTGTAATTTTTGGCTCGAGGAATTTTTTACAGGTAGACCTCCTAGAACTCGGCTTACAGGTTATTGAAGGCCTCAGCATACTTCTTCAGTTGGTCATTTTTTACTTCAAAGTTTTTTTTGATTTGCTGAGCTACTAGTTGGGAGTTAGAATGAATCAGGACCCGAGATGCGCCAATCTGCTTCGCTGCTTGCAAGCCACCCACTAGAGTTTCATATTTAGCTTCATTATTGGAGGTCCTTAAGCTTAGCCGAATAGAGAGTTGTATCACCTTTTCTCAAGGAGAAATCAACAGGACCCTACTCTGCTTTCTTGCTTGGACGTTGAACCATCAATAAAGATTTTTCAAATGTCATCTGGGTCTGGCGCAAAATTGATATTGAATGTCACACTCAAACAGGAACACTGGAGTTGTATCTTCTGTAATGGACCTCGAGAGACTTGAGACAATAAACTACATTTCTGTGAAAGGCTGGAATTTCAATTTTTGTGCCACATGCTTTCAATTTGACGCCAGAGTCATGATCGGAGGCTTCCTTAATCGAAAATGGTCATCTTTAATTATCTCAGTTTGTCAACCATTCACAAATAACTATTAAAACCAGAAGGGAAACCACAGAACTTTAAGAGTAATTTCAAACTATTAGTAATATCTTTAGGGTAGATGTTTCTCTAGCTGCAAAACAATAAGGTAGTAGCCACATATCTGAACTACCATGAAGTACTGAAAGTGTTAACAAAAGAATCATACTAATGACTGCGAAACCAGCCAAAAATCCTCCAATTAATGTGAGCAAAGTTATCAAACATACGGTGGAATTCCAACAACCAAGTTAATCACAATGACAACCAGTAGCAATTAACAACCAAGTTACATGTATAGAATAACTTCAAGAGTAATTTCAGTGCAATGGGCCGGGCTAAACGGACTCTTAGCTACCATGTGAAAGGGCTGAATGAAGCAAAGCCCAAAATTTTAAGAAGAATTTATAAAGGAAAATAATTCTATTAAAGAATATCTCATTATTCCACCTCTTTTACATATAACAATAGTGTAAATATATATCCTATCTATATTATATATACAATTAAAATATAAGTCTATAAGATACTATTTATATTATAGTTGAACAATAAAAAATAGTATACAAGTACAAAATTAGTTGATATGTTGACTAAATTTAATAGGACGTGTATGCTAAGAATTTATATTTATTGATAAAAAATATAAAATCATTTATTATTTGACGGCTCTTTTTTTCTTGTGCATGCATGAGACTTCCTACTGTAGATGCATAGGAAACTACTGCATCTCCTTAATCTCAAGTTCAAGTCATGGACATTATTGCAAGTTAACCTTTCACCTTTAGACATAGGTGTGTTATTAGGTGTATAATTTTGCATGTTATATCGATTAAGCACCTTTTTCGATATATATTTTTTTTGTGAAAATCCAAGAATGCCCCTTGAATGATCACAATGAATCTGTATGTCTAATACAAAAGATGTTTCACTAAGATCTTTCATTTCAAAGTTACTAAATAGAAATGATTTAGTTTCATGCAACATGCTTTTATTATTGTTTGCTAGTAAAATATCGTCCTTATGCATGTTATATTTGAAAGGTGTCCTAAGGCAATCGCCTTAAATAATATACTATTTATTGGATAAATAAAATTACTATTTGAGTGTACATTTTTTATATATCTAATTAGATCTTAAACTTAATTAATAAAGTCCACAATACAATGCATAGCATAAGAGAAATTGTGATTGAATCATAATTAGTAGGTATCTTTTCATGTGTAATTATGTACATAGTGAAATATTGCCTAGTCGATAAATTGACGAGACCAGACATCATTGATTCTGTTAAACTAGCATATGTTAGACTCTTGGTTTAACCAAGCAACCGATTCTAACTAACTAAAAATATTAGAATGTTGAGAGTTAACATATAAATACTGGTTAAGGCTAACTAGTTTATCGGATGTGATCTACTATGAGGCATCATGTGGTTCTGTACATATCTATGAAGATCTCTTTGCAGCTCGAGTGTAAGTTTCCTTCGACTTAAGATATTCAAGTCATCTTAGTCATGAAGATTTATACTTTGACATCTTAAGCAAACGTCTCTTTAGATGTGTGGCCCTGAGATGATTGGATTTAAATCGAAGTGTCCAAAGATGATTGAGTATCCCACAAAGGATTCATCACTCCTTATATTAGGAGATGTATACGCTATGACCACTTGTTAGAATTGTTACTCGTAAATCTTTGGACAAAGCAGAAACACGTCAAGAGGATAGTTCTCTTGGATAGATGTTTGAGTAATTTGAATCCGCAAGACAAGAAACTACTGCTTGATCTAGATGTGACATAGTCAGCCTAGTGGAGACTGACACATAGACCATGTCCTGAACTAAGTAGGTATAAGATAAGCAAAAGAAATAGAAGCACAAACATCTATAACTACTGAAAGATTCAAAAGTAGTCCTAAAATCAACTATAATTTTTTGATTAATTGGGAATCATGATGTACTACTAGGTGTTACTCATGATTGATTCATAATTAATGGTTAATTATAGACAACCAACATAAACTAGGAACCTATAAGGTCACATGTACTATGAGTTTATCCAAAAGACATAAAATGAGTTTGAGAATTAGATTCTCAAATCGAGAGAGATTGAGTCTGATTGGACCAAACAAAGGACAAATACAAAAAATATTTTATCAGAATGGAAGTACAGATGGACCATGTCGTTTGAAGATAAAGTGGACCCTCTTTGTTTTAATTATAAACTAAATTGATTTAATTTTAATTAAAAGGTGGTTTGATTTTGAACCAACATAGTTCGATATTGAACTAAACTTAAGGCTATTGGTTTAAATTTTGAGCTAATGGATATAGGGTTTTAGATTAGTGAATCAAACCCATTAGATATCTATAAATAGATCTAGATGGAAGAGAGAATTAATGAATTGAAAAACTTAAGGGTTAGGTTTTCCTCCCTCTTCTCCTTGCTGTCGCCCCTTCTCCACTTTGCATCGCTGACCAGCCAAGGGAGCAACCGTCCAAGGGGACCAGATGATGTATTGTTGTCGTCCAAGAGCGCCACCAATGGACTCTCCTCCATCAGCCAGCCATCGCCCTCCAGAGAGCACTAGCTAATGGTCACAGTCGGCGCCACCTTTTCACCAGACAAACAAGTACTGTTCCAGTCGTGAGGGTTTTCTTCCAACAATTATTATTGCTAAA
Organism: Curcuma longa; assembly: GCF_044706935.1. Classification (NCBI taxonomy): domain Eukaryota; kingdom Viridiplantae; phylum Streptophyta; class Magnoliopsida; order Zingiberales; family Zingiberaceae; genus Curcuma; species Curcuma longa. The sequence continues at coordinate 7,866,907 of NC_133875.1, forward strand.
ACTTCCACGCCATTAGACTTGCTGCTTTCATTAGCAACGAGGCTTCCGACCTTCGAACGGTAGCTTCATCGCCTTCGTTCAATTTGTTTCATATCATCGGATTGCTTTAATCCATTGGATACCGAATCGAATCTTGGATCCTCTCTCAAATGGCTTTATCTCCATCCTTCAACTAGTATCGAAATGGAGACATGACACCTCTTAGTGAAGTCATCTCACGGAGATCTTGGTGTGGATACGAGTAGAGGCAATTTTTCTAAAGATTACTAGTTGATGTTGTTTCCTCTTTATGTCATCCAACAAGTATAATTTATTTATGTTATCTATTTTTATGATTATGTTTGTACACATGTGTATCCTTATATGTGTTTGATGCGTGTGCTATAATAATTTAGATTATTATACTTCCGCTTCTTGTTTATTGAAATAAAATTTTAAAACATGCATAGAGATACTTAACAATGCTGGACAAGTATAATGAACTTGCTTCCACTAAACTTGATATATATGCACTGATCAACGGAGTTTTCTTTAAAACTAAATGAGGTAACTACTTGATCAAACTTCTAGAACCATTGATGGGATGCCTACTTCAGACCATAAATGGACTTCTTTAACCTACATACTAGGTGCTTTGAATCCTTTGATTCAAAGTTCTCTAGTTGCACTATGTATATAGTCTCATCGATTTCTCCATTGAAAAATATAGTCTTTACGTCCATTTGATGCAATTCTAAATCATAATGAGCCTCAAGTGTCATAATTACCCTAAAGAAGTTTTTTGTCAAAACGGGTAAGAAAGTCTCCTTGTAATCAATGTTCTTATTCTAAGTGAATCCCTTAGCAATAAGGCAAGTCATATACTTTCTAATATTGTCACGTGAATTCCGTTTGATTTTAAATATCCATCAATTGATTGGTTTCATGCCTTTAGGCAATTCGACAAAAGTTCTCAAACATCATTGTCTGTCATAGATTTCATCTCTTCGTTAATGGCTTCGATACACTTAGTGGGATTAGAGCATTATTTGACTTCTTAGAAAGAGACAAGATCGCTTTAAAAATCTAATATAAAAATCATGCTCTTGGAGATAAATATACTCATTAGAAGTTATTGGTCTCCTTTCCCTATTAGATTCCTTAAAGGCACTTATACTTGATATTTGTTGCCCTGATATATTCCCACCATCCTCAATGAATTTCTCATTACCCATTTCAAAAAAAGACCTTGTCGAGGGGTCATTAAACTTAAATCCCCTTAACCTCTTAGAGTATTCGACAAAATAGCAGTTGATAGTCCTTAAGTCTAGTTTTCTTTTAGCAAGCCTGTAAGGCATAATAATCTCAGCTGGACAACCCTAGACGTGTAAATGTCTAATACTAGGATTCTTGCCCGTCCATAAAAAGGGATCTTTGTCACTGCTTTACTATGTACTCTATTTAGTAAGCTCATCTTTCAGATGACTTGGTAAGGGTCTCCCTAGTGTGATTCTAACTCACCCACGCCCCCAACTAGCTTCACTTTCTTCCAAACGAGATCATCGACTTGGAAGATTTGGGGGATGACTCTCTTGTTGTAGGTATGACTCATCCTCTGTCGATACGCCACCAAGTGGGCATCTACCTTGTCTCAGGCCTCACTGACCAAGTCGAGCTCCATGAGCCTTCTACTACCATTATCTTCATCGTAAAAGCTTCGTCGGTCGGACCCACTTGGAGAACTAGTCCGTAGCGACCAAGAGGAATTTCTTCTGCTAGGGTCCAGTCGGGAAAGGCCAAACTATATTTATACCCCACTGATCGAAAGGGCAGGAAGTGGTAGTGGTCTCCAAGAGCTTGATTGGATGCTTGGTGATGGGTTGATGCTTCTGACAATGAACACAAGTGGCCACCAGTCAAGCTGTGTCAGCTTGTAAGGTGGGTCAAAAGTACCCAGCTAAGAAAACCTTCCTAGCTAGGATTCGACCTTTGATATGGTTTCTGCAACAGCCTTGGTGGATTTCTTGCCTCAAGTACTTGGTGTCCTCGAGGTCTAGACATTTGAGCAAGGGGCAGGAGAAGGCACGTCGGTACAAAATATTTCCGATCATGGTGAAGCGGACTGCCCTTCTTTTGAGGAGGTGGGTCTATCTCGAGTCGGAAGCCACTTCCCCCTTCTGCAAGAAAGTTATGAAAGGAGTCATCTAATCTTCCTGTTTTAGCTGACTCACCGGTTGATCTATCTGAGCTATCAAGGAAACTTGCATGATAGGCTCCTCAGTTGCCCATTCATTCAAAGAACTAGCCATCTTAGCTAACTTGTCAACTTTGTAATTTTTGGCTCGAGGAATTTTTTACAAGTAGACCTCCTAGAACTCGGCTTACAAGTTATTGAAGGCCTCAGCATACTTCTTCAGTTGGTCATTTTTTATTTCAAAGTTTTCTTTGATTTGCTGAGCTACTAGTTGGGAGTTAGAATGAATCAGGACTCGAGATGCACCAATCTGCTTCGCTGCTTGCAAGCCACCCACTAGAGTTTCATATTCAATTTCATTATTGGAGGCCCTTAAGCTTAGCCGAATAGAGAGTTGTATCACCTTTTCTCAAGGAGAAATCAACAAGACCCCTACTCCGCTTTCTTGCTTGGACGTTGAACCATCAATAAAGATTTTTCAAATGTCATCTGGGTCTGGCACAAAATTGATATTGAATGTCACACTCAAACAGGAACACTGGAGTTGTATCTTCTGTAATGGACCTCGAGAGACTTGAGACAATAAACTACATTTCTGTGAAAGGCTGGAATTTCAATTTTTGTGCCACATGCTTTCAATTTGACGCCAGAGTCAGGATCGGAGGCTTCCTTAATCGAAAATGGTCATCTTTAATTATCTCAGTTTGTCAACCATTCACAAATAACTATTAAAACCAGAAGGGAAACCACAGAACTTTAAGAGTAATTTCAAACTATTAGTAATATCTTTAGGGTAGATGTTTCTCTAGCTGCAAAACAATAAGGTAGTAGCCACATATCTGAACTACCATGAAGTACTGAAAGTGTTAACAAAAGAATCATACTAATGAAACCAGCCAAAAATCCTCCAATTAATGTGAGCAAAGTTATCAAACATACGGTGGAATTCCAACAACCAAGTTAATCAGTTCCAAGTGACAAAGAAGCAGTAGCAATTAACAACCAAGTTACAAAGTTTTCCCTATAGAATAACTTCAAGAGTAATTTCAGTGCAATGGGCCGGGCTAAACGGACTCTTAGCTACCAAGTGAAAGGGCTGAATGAAGCAAAGCCCAAAATTTTAAGAAGAATTTATAAAGGAAAATAATTCTATTAAAGAATATCTCATTATTCCACCTCTTTTACATATAACAATAGTGTAAATATATATCCTATCTATATTATATATACAATTAAAATATAAGTCTATAAGATACTATTTATATTATATTTGAATAATAAAAAATAGTATACAAGTACAAAATTAGTTGATATGTTGACTAAATTTAATAGGACGTGTATGCTAAGAATTTATATTTATTGATAAAAAATATAAAATCATTTATTATTTGACGGCTCTTTTTTTCTATCTGTAATATTAAGGACAAAAGAAAAAGCTTTAATTTATAGTCGTCCTTTTTGACTTTCTTTGTTTTTTGTTTAGACTTGCTCACTCTCTCCCATTCTTTTGTGGGCCCAAGGGAGGTGCCGACTAGTCTTCGTCATGTCTCCCTTCCTACTCGTGGATCCTACGTAATTGCTTTCAAACTTTGGCTTCCTTTTCTTTTGTTTCTGAATTCTGAGGGTTGATTTCAAAGTCAAATTTCAGATATGGTTTTTTCCTTTCTTTATTTCTTTTATAGAAAAAGAAAACTATGATTGGAACTAGATTTGGAGTTTTCTTTCTTTTAAGAAGTGTACGTACGTGTTGTAAGCTCACTTTATTTTAATTATTGGGATTGATGTAAAACTAACTAGGTTTACATATATACCAACATGGATATACATAGATATGACAATATGTATATTATCAAGCCAAACATCGATCGATCATAATCAATGAAAAATATAAGAAACTATTTCCAATTTAATGAGGTGAAAGTGATGATATTATACCTCTAAATTAACAAATAAAGATTGTGAAAAATATATTGATTTGTGTTGTTTACGGGTACGTACGTGAGCAATAAGTCATATATATATATATATATATATATACATGTCTTCTCATTTGCATCAGGATAATAATTAGGAGCATAAAGACAAGAAGGGATCATCCTGCAGTAATTAAAATTAAGTTTTTTGCTTTGATGATTGATTATTTAATTTTGAATTATATTCTTCTATAAAAAATATTTTAAAAAATCAACCTAAAATTAGTTGTAGAATAGAATGGTTTGAGCTGGAAAAGTAGGCAGCGGACAGGATGCAACAATTAATTATGAGCGGCTCTGTATCTGAACAGCATGGCTGATATGAACAGGTAATTGGAAGCTGCAGCAGCAGGCGGTGGCGTGGAGGACCAATTCAAATGCCCACTAATATTTTCTTCTTCATTTTTCATTATTATTATTATTATTATTATTATTATCCTTATTATATATATATATATATAAAAGAAAAATTGAATTTGGTGGAGAGCATTGCCATTGCGGACATTTCAGCGACAGGTTTATGGACGTCCCTTGTGGGCGCTGCTGATGACAACGAAGCGTGGGGCCCGGTGCATTGGGGGATGGCAAGTTACTGCATGGGCTGCTTCACGTCCACGTCGATGGATGCGGTGCCTGCTGCCATTGCCATTTTGCCATTGCCAATGGCCCATTGCGTTTGTAGGGAAAAGTCAAGACATGGGATGGTGACGTCATCCAGGGACCCACTGCTAATTTGCCCGCCAACAAATCCATGTGTTCCACGCTGGACCTGTTTCTCGTCCATTTACTACGGAGCCTAAAGAATCAATCTTCTTCCATTACCTACGTCGCACGTTTCGTGTGTGTCTGTGTATACTTTCTTCTTCTTTATTATTATTTTTATATTAATCAATAGTTAATGAAGAGATACCACTCGATTATGATTCTGCTGTAGTGGACATAGTTCAAAATTCAATTGGGATAAGGATAGATTTTACAATAAATTTTTAATTATAAAAACTACTAGATGAATTGTCACAAACGTTTTCAGATTTAATCTAAAATCTAAACATTTGTATTAAAAAAAATGAAGAATAACTAACCTTGACTAAAATTGAAAATTACTTTCCTCTTTTTGACCAAAAAAATAATGAAAATTTACCATGCTATACATTTAGGGCATGTTTGGTAAGGGGTAATCAGGCTTGTAATGTAATCAAGATTACATTACAAGATGATTTACTTTGTTTGGTAACGTAATCAGGCTTGTAATGTAATGTAATTGGATTACAAAAGAGGAGCCAAGATATGTAATCTGGATTACAAAGGAAATTGTATGTAATCCGATTACATTACAGATTCTATTTTTATCGTACCAAATATACCATTCCACTTTATTAATAAAATTAATTATTAAAATAAGTATTAATAATTATAATTAATAAAATAATAAAATTATTAATAATAATTATTAATAATAAAATAATAATTATTAATTATTAAAATAAGTATTAATAATTATAATTAATAAAATAATTAAAATAATAAAATTATTAATAATTATTATTAATAATTTAAATAAAAATTATTTATTATTATTATTAATTAATAAAATATTTATTAATTATTTTAATAATTTTTATTTTATAATTTTAATTAATTATTATTTAAACTAATTAATTATTTTAAAAATAAAAATAATTAATTAATTATTAATAATTAATTTTAAAAATTAATAGTTAATAATAATTATTAATTATTAAAAATTATTAATTAATTTTAATTAGTAATTAATAAATATTTTAATAATTTTTATTTTTAATAATTAATAAAATTATTAAATAATTATTAATTTTATTAATAAAAATTATTAATTTTATTAATAATAAAAATTAATAATTATTAATAAAATAATTTATTTTAAAGATAATAAAAATAATCTTTATTATTACATTTATTTTAAAAATTAGGAGGGTATTATTGGTATTTTATAATAATAAAAATTAGATTCCTTATTGAAAATAATGTACACCAAACACTGTAATGTAATCATTCTTGTAATCAAAGATTACATGCATTTCTTCAACCAAACATAGTAATGTAATCAAGATTACATTACATTATATTACAAACTTGATTACATTACATGCGTGATTACATTACGTCGTACCAAACGTAGCCTTAATTTCATAAATATTTAAATCATACACATACTTTATATTTTACCAAAACAGATATCTTTTCCAATATACTTTTTAACCCACTGTAGCTCCAAATCAAAGAAAAAAGATGAAATTTTCTTGTTTGAGATTGAACCAAAATATAACAATAACAATTAAGTTTTATCCCACATAAAGTCGGCTATATGAATCTTTCTACATTATTAGACTCTATCCTTGCTATATTATTATTTATATTTAAATAATTTTATCTTATTTTATTATTGTTAATCAAAATTTTTTTTATCATCCTCTTTCTTTTTTGATATGCATTTCACATCGCCTAATTGAAATATCTATTGGTCGTCTACGTACATGTCATACCATTTTAAACGTGTCTTCCAGAGTTTTCCCTTAATAGGTGTAACATCAATTTTCTCTCTAATATTTTCATTTCTTATCTTATTCATCCTTGTATGTTTGTACATTCATCTTAACATCCTCATTTCTACAACTCTCATATTCTACTTATGTGCTTAAGTCATAACTTAACATTTAGCTCCATAAGCATATCAGGTCTAACTGCAGTTTTGTAAACTTTTCTTTAAGTGTTAGAGGTACTTTACAATCACAAAGAGCATCTAACATTCTCCTATATTTTAACCTTTATGTTATATTCTATGTAAGATATCTTTCTCAATTCTCCTAAATATTTAAAACTGTCTATCTTTTACAAAAATAATCCTAAATATTTAAAACTGTCAGTTACAGACAACTCATCATATCTTATCTTAACAATTATCTCATTATATCTAGTATTACTAAATTTAAATTTTATTTATTCTATCTTTATTCTACTAAGCCTAAAATATTTTACTTTTAGTATTTTTCATCAAAATTTGAGTTTAACATTTACTTATTCACGTGTCTCATCTATCAAAATAATATCATTTGTAAATAACATGCACCGCGATACTGTGAGTTCATCCATAATTAATGTAAAAAGATAAAGACTTAGAATTGATCCTTTATGTGATCCTATCTTGATGCACAACTCAGAGATTTAACTTAGTATCTGCCACCTTGAGATGACTAATTCAAGGGTCCACTCCAAGCTCACTATCTCTACTTTGAACTCCTCTTTTTCGAATACCTTTTAGAGGCGGAGAAGCCTCTCACAACTCATTCTTATAAGAACACAATCAATAAGATAAATATAAAAATAAATGAAAGTAAAACAAACTTTATATATATGAGATCTATGCTTTGGAAGCTTATTTGTTGCTTTGAATAGTTTCTTAATGGTAGAAAATTCAGCAACACTTTGCCTCTAACCCCTCAAGATCTGGCAGTTAAATACTCCTTGAAACACTTCCTTTAAAGATTTTATGTCAGGGTTGATTTCCACCTATAATCGACTGATCTTATCCATCAGTCGATTGATATGGTCTTCGACCCATTAAATGACCTTTGAACCTTTTGAAATCTATCTAATTTTGTCGATTATTTAAACATCAGTTGATTGATATGTTCTATCAATTGACTGATAGTAATCAGTCAAATCTCTCAACCAGATCAACTTGCTTCTATTCGACTTTTGATCAATATCAGTCGATTGATATCCACCATCAATCAATTGATATCATGAGTCGAATTGAACAACTGCATCCAATAAGCTGATGTTTGATTTCTAATCTATATTAGTTGACTGATGCACCTCATCAACGATTGATGCCATCAATCAAATCAAATAATCGAATTTGACTTGCTTCTATTAACTTCTTATCCATATTAATTAACTGATACCCATGATCAGTCGACTAATATCAAGTTAATAAGATACATCTCTGAACGAGCTCCATTTTGCATCAAAGATCACCTCATTTTAATATCCGAGTCAAAAGTTATGGCCTTCAAAAATTTAGTATGTTGTTTCTGCATCACTATCAATCGACTAATGCTCCTGTTTCAGCTTTATCAAAGTCAAATTCTCATCTTATCTATTATCCAGTTGACCTTAATCTACTAGAACTTTCTTTATCTAATATCCTGTCAACCTTGACATATCCGGACTTTTCGTTATCTAGCGTTTTATTAACCTTGACCTGTTAAGATTTCCTCATTGCCTAGTATCCGATCAACTTTCATTTACCGAGATATCATTAGTGCCTGACATCTGGTTAACCTTGACCTATTAGGACTTCCTTGTTGCCTAACATCCGATCAACCTTGACTTGCAAGGACTTTCGTCATCACCAAGTGTCTGATTAACCGTGATCCACTTGGATTTCTTATCTTGTGCCAAGTGTCTAGTCCTTCTTAACCCACTTGAACTTTTTATCTCATGTCAAGTGCATGTCTTGACCCACCTGGACTTCCTCTTGCATGTCAAGTATACAATTAACCGTGACCCACTTGTACTTCTCCGCTTTTAAATATCCAGTCAACTTTGATCTACTTGACTTCTATTTCACTATCAAGTATCGGTCAATTTTGACCTACTTGATATTTAATAACATATTGATCAAACATCAAAATCCAACTTGAGTTAAACTGTTCGAGATTGGTCAACTTGATCAACCTTGATCTGATATTGATTGTACCAATACTTTATTATTATATAAGGGAACTAGAGTACTTACCCTCCATTAAACCCTAAACCCTAAACCCTAAAACCTTGATCAAACATTATTTTTAGTTTTCAATATAAGGTTGAATAACTTTGTGAGCTATTTAATATTTTATTTTCTAAGATATTTTTATACCTCTATCGGAATATCATCTGGTCCAATGAATTTTCATTGTGCATTCCATTTAAAGCTTGTTCTACTTCTAGAGTTTGAATTTTAAGATAAAAATTTAAATTTCTATACTCATTAGACTCACTTAAATTATCTAAGTTAAGTTGATCACTTAAATCTTCAATAAAAAGTTGATGAAAATACCTCTTCCACCACTCTTTTATTTCTCTATCATTTACTAATAGTCTATTACATTCACTTTAATACATCTTATTTGGATAAGATCTTTTGTCTTCCTCTCTTTTACTTTAACTATTCTATAAATGTCTCTTTTCTCTTCTTTTGTATCTAATTTTTGACATAATCATTCAAAAGTTTCATTCTTAGCTTCATTCACTACTTTCTTAGTCTTTTTCTTGGCTATTATATATATTTTTTAAGTTTTTCTTGTTCTTACAAATATATAATTCTTTATAGGTTGTTCATTTTTTCCTTTACTTTCTCATATACTTTCTTATTCCACCACCAAGATTTCTTACTTCTTGGTGGTGCATGTCCCTTTGACTCACCGAGTACACTCTTAGCTACTATTTTCAACTTTGATACCACATCTCATATGGTATTAAAGCTACTATTTTCAAGTACACTCTTTACTATCAACTTGATATCATCTTATCTCATATGGTATTAAAGTCATCGTATATTTCACTTAATACTTGTACTCCTATCTTCTCCTTAAATATGTTTTATTTTCTATTTTTTAACTTCTACCACTTAATTCTAGGAGTCATGTATGTTTTTCTTCTATTAATACTATGTTTGAGGCATATATCTAACACTACTAACATATGTTGGGTAATTAAGTTTTTTCCTGGGATGTCCTTATAATTTTTATAAATCTTTATATCCCTTTTTCTAATCATAAGAAAGTCAATTTACGATTTATTATTCCTACTTTTAAATGTGACCAACTACTCTTCTCTTTTCTTAAATAACGTATTAGCTAGTATAAGGTTATATGCTATCACAAAATCTTCTATAGTGCCTGACAAGAACTAAACCAAAGGAGTGGGATTTGACATTACCTCAAGTAGAATTTGCTTATAATTGATCAAGAAATAGGACCATGAGTTTAAGTCCTTTGAGATTGTCTATGGGCAAAATCTATCTAGTGTGTTGCATTTGGCCCCTATTCCTCAAATATGATGATTTTGTCCTAAAGCAGAAGAGATGCAGAAGAGATGTTAGAGTATCTTCAGGGCATTCAGGAGCAAGTAAAACTGGCTATTCATGACAATAATACCAAGTATAAGACTTAGGTCGACAATCATTGTCGCCAGGTACTTTTTGATGTGGGTGATTATGTTTGGACAGTTTTGACTCTTGATCGTTTCCCGATTGGCAATTACAATAAACTTGAAGATCGAAAGATTGGGTCATATATATGAGATACTGTAGAAGATCAATGACAATGCATATAGGTTGCGCCTTCCGAGTCACATAAAGACTTATGACATTTTTAATGTGAAGTATTTAAGTCTGTATTCGGGGATGTCGATGATATTTCTATGAATTTGAGGACGAGTTTTTTTTCAACTTGAGGCGACTGATGCAGGATGATTCAAATATTTTATTATTTTTTAATAATTTTTAGAGTTTCTTATATTTAGAGTAATCTTAAATTTTTTTTATTAGTTTTGAAATTTTCTAATTTTTTATTTTAGGATTTTTAAATCCGTTTAGAATTTTTAGGATTTTGAATCTATTAAGAATTTTTCTTAAAATTTTATATTTGAAGTCATAAGACTTTTAGAATTTCGAATATGTTAAAAAAATTTATTAGGAATCTTTCTTAGGATTTGAGTCTATATAAATATCTTATGAGTTTAAGAGTCAAGAAGTTTGATTTGATCAAATAATTTTTTTTTGTAAATTTTAGAGGTGGCGTCGTCGCGACTTTTTACTCATTTTTCTAAATTTCTTGAACTTGTTCTCTCCTCAATTTTCCTCCAATCTTTCGCCTCCAGAATAATTACTATTTTATCTAACATCAATAGTCCATTTCATAAAATTGGTACAGGCCAAAGTTCATATGTCATTTGGGCACCTTATCGCCAAGTGGCTGGCGTTCGTGGGTGTCAACATTTATCATGGGAACTTGTGATCGATGATGGCGAAGTATGATAGAATTGCAGCACAGACTCTCTCCTTGGTTGGGATGATGCTAGATGGGTACATCATGAAGTGCGATGATGGTCGATGAGTGGATGAAGATCCCAAGCGATGACCTGCAGGTGAGGGCTTGAGCTAGGAGGCATTGTTGCCGAGGACCTTACAGAGCCCATCTTGGAGGATAAATCTCAGCTAAGTGTATCTGATCAATTTGATCTCTTTCCATCTCAATTTTCACGAATTTAAGGAATCGATTGATACGCATTTTGAGGAGCTTAATTTGGAGCATCACCAGCTCAGATCGAGACTCACACGTCTCGCCTCTGGGGAATAGCTGAGTTAGTTACGACCAGCAGAGTTGCAGAAAAGGGCAAGAGTTCGAATTCTGGCGAAGCCAGGTAATACCCTCCTGTGTCGTGACCAACTGCAATTTCCCGATTTATCTCCTCACAAATGGTCGTGGGACCGATCGTGTGGGACCGCTAAGGTGGCGGACTCCATCTTCTACAGAAGAGTACTCACACGTCTCAAATTTACATGTGACATGAGACCATGGAGCAGAAACATATTGAGATATATGAGTTACTATGATCTATGGCTCTAGGGCAGTCACATTTGCCTCTTCCATTCCCCTCTAGTGATACTACAGGTGATAACGGTGGTGATACTGAAGTTGATGTTGGTGATGAAGCGTAACTGATTTATGTACGATGATAGTTGATTTATCTCTTTTTGTTTGTAAAGTTTTTGACTCACTATATAGTGATAAATATTGTAGCATGTTTATAGTAATGGCAAGTTTTATGCACGATTACAACTCTTGTGTTAGTTGTGTGTTTATTTCTTACGTAGACTTACATGTTTTTGTTAATGATGATTGTGTGTGCTTCTTACATGTTCTCTTATTGTGTTTATCGGGTCAGACACCCCCAGAGATTGAGTCAATGCGACTAACTGGAATTATCATTTTTTTTATTGCGTTTCGTTGTTCTTGTTAGCAAATTTTGCATGGTTATAAGGGGAATTTTTGTTTCTCTCATTTTGATATTTGGAAAAGGGGGAGAGTATGGTAAGTTCATGCTTGTGTACATACATGTGTATTGACATCAACTCTTGCTCTCGATTTTACTGCTCAACTCAAGCTCAAAAGCTTTCATTCTCAACATCTTCAAGCAACCAAGATGAAGAGTTTTGTACTAAATTTGTAACTTTATTGTTCTCTTCTCTCTTGTTGGTTGTTCTTTTCACTGAATGTACAAGTTATTGTAATACTATTAGAAGTAAAATTATTCTAAAAGGTTTCTTCGCCTTCGAATCTTGTTTAAGAAAGAGGAAATCAATAGAGATGGTAGAATGCTAGGTTTATCTTTGGGCGTAGTCATTTTAGGAGGTAGTGAACGAAGTAAACCATCTGATTTAGCGATTGTGTGTGTTGTGGTTTGACATCCGATCTTGCATTGTGCAAAATAAAGTAGAATAAAAGAAAAGAGGCAGATGCCATCGGTATTATTGGAAGCTAGGATTTGTGGAAGACAATAGTTTGGTCGGCGAATAAGCGCCTTTAAAGTATAGTAGACACAATTTTTGCAAAGGCATTGGATGTTGTGATCTAAGATTTAATGGCGGCTGAGATTTAGGGTTTAGGGAAAGAAGATTTATCTTTGATTCCATATTCGAAATTGAATTAACTGAGATCTTAACCCCTTTATACTTTATACACACGACGTATTCTTTTTAATAAAATTTTCTAACAAAACTAAATAAATTTATTTGAAAACTAAATTGACACAATTTGTAAATTAAAAAAGAATTTCATGCTACTATATTTTTCTTATAATTTTTAAAATATAATAATAATTTATTGAATATTTCAACAACTATGGCATGATTTATTTAATTGTATACTATAATTTTGAACATAAGGGAAGCTTGAGACAGACTCACCCCCATGTCAAACCTTGAGTTGAAAAATATGTCCCTACAATGTAATCGAGTTGGTGCTTAGGTGATAGATTTATATTATTAAGCAAGAGTTGAATCGCACGGTTGACAACTGTGGAATACCCTCTCACCTGAGGGGTCTATTTGATTTCTGATTTATCTATCATATATATTTCGATGTGAAACTGATGAAACTAGACCGTTTGATTCAACGAAGCCACCTGTTTTTACACCATGGAGTTGAAAAACATATTTAGATTCGCTATGAATTTATTGCTCGATTCAAGATTATTCCTTTTTACTCAAAATTGCCGACTTGAAAATAAAAACAAAAATCACCCATCACAATCATTGACATGTTGATTGAGCCCATGCCGGGACCGATTAATCAGCCGGCCAACCTAACAACAACACCCTTCTCGATCTTCCTCTTTCCATTGCTTCCTTTTTTTTGTTTTTCTTTGAAAATTTTAATTTTGCTTAAATGATATTTAAGAATGGCATATATGCACTCCAGTCCCTGAAAGTTTTCTTCATTGACTGGCCTGATGAGTCCAAGGACTTTTAGCTACTTGTCACATTCCCATTAATTGAATTGCATTCAAGGAGTGCTTGGGCGAGATGGAGACCACACATTGTTTGCCATTGAGGCACGCAAACAAATTGGAAATTAATTTGATTGTAAAAACCAATGAGGAATGTCGTGTTTTATCAAAAATAATATGTGTAATTATTATTTTTTAATAATGTTTTTTGTTTTTTTTTAAAGTAATGGCAACTACTTCTCCAATTAATACATTGCAATGTTAGCTTGAGAGGAGATAGCAATAGTTGGCTTTGATGTTAATATAATAACTTGTTCATTTAAGGAACATGTTATAAGTGAACCGTTGTTATGAGTTCGTCGTCGTGTAATTGTGTAATGGAAAGTTTCTCGTGGTCTATAGATGTGTTGAAAAAGAAAAGATTTATTTAAACTTTATTTGTGAAGTGTTTCTTTGAATCATCTAAATGATTCAAATTTTTTCCTCACTATTGTTCAATTCAATCGTAAATTCCAACTAGAGATGTCAATTGCTTAGGTTTGGTCTAGCTGTGTTGTAATATGGTGTCCTAAGAGTTGAATCATACTCGGTCTAGTCCGAGTCATTTAGGCCATGCTCATGTGGGCTCAAAAAGGTTTAGGGTTTTGCTAACTCGAACTAATGTCATAGAGCTTGATGCTTTTTGTTAACATGGATTCGACCACATAGCCTAATCTAGATCTATTGAGAATGACTCAACCTCCACGAGAGCTAGGTGGCTCTTACTTGGCTAATGAGCCAAGCCAGGTTAGAAATGTTTATTATAGACGTGTTTGGATCATTGCTCCCTCTACAAGTTCGAACCTAAAGCTAAGCAAAATAAGTATGAAAGTGTGTCAAGTTCAAGAGCAATAGAATATCCTACCGAGAAATACAATTCAATCCCAATTTTATATAGTGATATGAATCAACATTTCATTTTCTACCAACCAACTAAAGAGGCAATATGAAATATAAGAGGCCTCGGACTATGGTACAGTGGTAAGTACACCTTGGAACTCTCCATGCACTTAGAGTTTGAAATTCAAGAAATGCAAAAATTTCACTTCCTACATTCTAACCATTGGAACTACTAGTTCATTATGTGGACTATCATTTGACTTTTTGATTTATCCTAATGGATAGTGAAATTTCTTTGTGAAGTCGAATCGATCATCTTCAAGATTAATCAGATTATAAAATTTGAATACTTAAATTATAAAACAAATAATATAAGATATAAGTCCTTGAATCTCTATTAAGTGGCTTCAGTTCTCCATCATTATCTCGTGCATTTTTTACTCTACTCACCTTCAGAATTTTTATATATAAGAGATCATATTTTTCAAATCTCAATAAATTTAATTTATTTATTTTTGATAATTCAAATATTTAATTTTTTGAACCGATTAATCTTAAAGGTAATCATTCTGTCCTATAAAATTTTTTTACTGACTATTTAAATAAATTTAAAAAGCATAAAATAATTTGACACTTATAGTCAAACTTTTTGAAAATCAATCACATTAGACAAATATTCTTATTGAAAAGTGCAAGGGATGGGATGGAGGCATAAATTCAACTTTTTAAAGCTGCCTAGAGGAGAATGATTATAGGTGATTCAATGATAATATTTTAACTAGAACTCTTATTCTGTGAGCTTCTTTCTATTTTTAAATGCATTCTATAATTCATTTTCATTCAATCATTTTTATTTCAAATTGAATTGATAAAAAAATAAAAAGAAGGTCCTTTTTATCATATTCCTTTTAAAAAATTATTAAAATAATATCTTATCTATAATTTATTATCCAAAATATCTCTCATATTTCCGCGATTAGATCAATCGAAGATAAAAACTATATATTTCATGATATAAAATAAATAATGAGGTGTTATTCTGATGATAAATAAAAAAATGCCTTCTTGCTCAATTTGACTAAAGTATATATATAATAGGAAACAAAATCAAAGGTGCTGTTTGATATATAAAAAAATAACTAAAAATAGAGATTTACTTTTGCTAAATCCCAAAGGGTAAAAAAGGAAGTGTCTTTGATAGATTGCCCTTCATATTTGTAGGTTTGTTGCACCAAATGTGGAATCTTGACGTGTTATTTTTTCCACAGGAAATCAAGTTTGAATTTAAAAAAAAATCATTTTCATCATTCTTGTATTTCTTTACCTCCAAATTAATCCCTAGACTTACTTTTCCTCCTTGTTGTCCTTCCCTCGCCTATCCAAATTATTTCTCAACAAATGAACAGAGTATAAATTGTTATCTATTATTTATGATTGAGTTAGTTACGACGAGATTTATTAAAGTAGACAAATATCCAATTTTGACGAATTCAAGGTAAATGCCCTTCTCGTAATAGCTAATTGTAACTCCCCGATTTACCTTCTCACAGATAGTCATGAGGCTGACCGTGTGAGGCCGTTGAAGTAACAGATTCCATCATTTGCTGAAGTTATCTACTATTAAATTTCTCCACAAGAGCATAATTTTTTTTTATTAATTTAGGTATTTGAATCTCTAAGTCCAACTTATTTCTGAAAGTGTCTTATCTCTAATTCACTCAGCAAATAATTTGATAGTACAAAAAAACACTCCTAACATAATAAAAAAATAATAAATCTCAGTCAGTCTCATGGACTCAATCTCTGAGGGTGGCCGGTCCGATCCCATGGAAGTTTCCCACTGACCATCAGGATATTTTAAATCGGGAAGCGCATACGGTGGCCAATCCAGATGACCAGCATCCTTTATTGACTCCTAACATAATAGCTCAGAAATAGCTCAACTATTCTAGTAATTCAAGTAATATGGATGTAAGATTGTCTAGTATGACAATCAAACTTTTAGTACATGAAAAATCATGATACTTTTTATCACTAAATTTAAAAATAATTTTTTATATATCAAATATTTAGATCTTACGAACTAATTAATTTTGAGATGTACGATCTAACTCTATATTCTATCTATCAAATAAATTTAAAAATTAAGATGAGTCCTTATATTATATCTCTTTAGCAAAAGTGGAATTTATCACCCCAGTGATCCTATACAATCGGTTCCATAATTATTTGTGAGAAAGTAAATTGAAAAAATTATAATTGTTCTTATAGGATATCTCAATACTATCAATTATTCTAATACGGTATACATACGTTTCTATCATTTTAACAGTCTTCTACGGAAGGCTTAAGAACACAACTTTCCTTTTGCAAAAAGATAGAATCTGCCACCCAACGATCCTATACGATTGACTTCATGACTATCTGTGAGGAGGTAAATCGAGAAATTACAGTTGATCATGATGGAGGAGGATATTACTTAGCTTCATTGAAATTTAAATCCTTATCCTTTTTTACAAATCTACTTTATCATAATCAACTCAATTATGTCCCAAAACTTAAGAACATAACTTTTCTACAAAGGTGGAATCCATCACCTTAGCGGCTCCAACGGTCGTCCCCCACAACCATTTGTGAGGAAGTAAATCGAGAAACTGTAGTTAGTCACGATGCAAGAGGGTATTATCTGACTTTATCAGGATTTAAATTTTTATTCTCTTTTATAACTTTGCTATATCGTAACTAGCTCAGTCGTGTCCTGGGACTTAAGAACACAACTTTGAACTTATGAATTCGTGGCTCATGAAAAATCATTTAAAACTAGTTAAATACGCTTGTGATTTGGAAGTAGAGTTGTCACATAAATTTTTCACATGTTGGGCTGCTCCAATGTGAAGACTTAACAAAAAAGAGTGGACTTTTTTACTCTCTCTCTCTCTCTCCGTCTCTCTCTTCCCTTCCTTTTTGTTTGATTTTGCACAGTCCACACATATATAAAGACGAGGAGCCTCCTCGCACCTCGGTGTTCTCCTTCCGCCATTACTGGGTGCGGAAAGCTTCGATCTTGGAGCCAAAGCGTCCGTGCTCGCTCTGGTAGAGTCCAAGCTGGGAACTTGTCGTCTTCTCGGGTCTTCGATGGAGTTTGGGAAGGTTGGGGGTTAGGGTTTGAGGAGTAGGTGAGGGGGAGGGTGAAGGAGAGAGAACGAGGTGCTAGCGCGCTTGCTTGGCTTCCTTCTCTTTCTTTCTACCCTAAGGTCAAATTTTGGAGAGGGCGGTTGCGTTTCTTCACGTCTCTCGGCCTCAGTTCCTAAATTTGGCCGCTTAGTGTGTTTTTCCCTTTCATTCGATCTGTGGTTTTCATCCGCCTGGTGAATCGAGAAGGAGCGCTTGGATTTGAGGAAGAAAGGAGAGATCTTTGATGAGTTTCGGAGGTTTGTTCGACGGCGGCAACGGAGGCGGTGCTCATCTCGTTGCCGACATGGCGTATGGAAGCTCCGCCAGGGCCATCGCCCATCCATCCGTTCTCTCGCCTCCGCTCCATATGTCCTCCATGTTCAAGTCCCCTGGCCTTTCCCTTGCGCTGGTAAATCTCCGCTTCTTTTCCCTTTTATTTTTTCCCTCCCCTCTTTGGAGTGATTTTGAAGTAGTTTTCTTCCTTTTCGCAGCAGACCAATCTCACTGCTCGTGGAGATCAGAACTCGGAACCTGTTGCCAGAGGAATCGGGTCCGGCGAGTTGGATTCGGCTCGCCGGAACAAGGAAGATGAGAACGACAGCAAGTCGGGCAGCGATAACTTAGACGGCGGATCTGGAGACGATTTGGAGCAAGAGAACCCTCGGAAGAAAAAACGGTACCACCGACACACCCCTAAGCAGATCCAAGAACTGGAAGGGTAAGAAATCGATCCACTCGCATTTTGATTCAGTTCCCTTTTTTACAAATGTAAAATTTTGTTTTATCCCATTTGCAGCCTCTTCAAGGAATGCCCTCACCCAGATGAGAAGCAAAGGATGGAGCTCAGCAAGCGGTTGTGCTTGGAATCCCGTCAGGTCAAGTTCTGGTTCCAGAACCGGCGTACGCAGATGAAGGTGCGTGTTCTTCAATTACCTTACGTAAAAAATTCCATCTTTTTATTCTTCTTTCGGATCTTTATCTATAATCGGAGTCCTGATCGGAAAGCAGACCCAAATCGAACGGCACGAGAATACAATCCTCCGGCAGGAGAACGACAAGCTTCGAGCGGAGAACTTGTCGATCAGGGAGGCGATGAGGAACCCGATGTGCTGCAACTGCGGCGGCCCGGCAGTGCTCGGCGAGATCTCCCTCGAGGAGCAACATCTACGGGTGGAGAACGCTCGCCTCAAGGACGAGCTCGACCGCGTCTGTGCTCTCGTCGGGAAGTTCCTCGGCAAGCCTATCTCGAACCTCTCTACCTTGCCACCGCCGCCTCTCCCCTTCATTCCAAACTCGTCTTTAGAGCTCGCAAACGGTTTTGGCTCCGTGCCGCCCCCGAGCACCGTTATGACTCCAACAAGAGCTGTCGCCGGTGGTGGAACGGCGTTCAGCGGGGTGGAGAAATCGCAGGAGAGGTATGTGTTCCTGGAGCTTGCACTTGCAGCCGTCGAAGAACTGGTAAAGATGGCAGAGATGGAAGAGCCGCTGTGGGTGCCATGCTCGAACACCGGGAGGGAGACGCTAAACTACGACGTGTACGATCAGTGCTTCGCGCGGTGCCTCGGGCCGAAGCCGCCCGGTTTCGTCTCCGAGGCCTCGAGGGAGACCGGCGTCGTCGTCATCAACAGCTCCGCCCTCGTTGAGACTCTCATGGACGCCGTAAGCTAATCATTCAATATGCTACACTGGAGATCATCAATGTATAAACTGATTTTTGCGTGTAACAATCTTGTTGGATTCCATGAACAGGGTCGATGGGCAGATATGTTCCCTTCGGTGATCGCAAGAACGACCACTGCCGACGTGATCTCCGTCGGAGTGGGCGGGACTAAAAATGGTGTCCTCCAGCTTGTGAGTTCAAAGGATCATCTGCAGTATCATTTGCTTAAGCAACATCGATCGAGTCTGATGCTTTGGTTTTTCCAGATGCACGCGGAGCTGCAAGTGCTGTCTCCCTTGGTCCCTGTTCGCGAGGTCCAGTTCCTTCGCTTCTGCAAGCAGCTCACCGATGGCGCCTGGGCCATCGTCGATGTCTCGGTCGACGCGACCAAAGGCGACCAACTGAAGTGCCGCAGGCTCCCCTCTGGCTGCGTGGTGCAAGACACGCCCAATGGCTACTCCAAGGCACGTATTCAATCTCTCCCTCTTCTTCCTTGCTCCTCGTCCGTGGAAGTCAAGCCCAATACACTATTATTTCTCCGGCATCGTAATTGGAGATTTAGATGCTTCTTCCACCGTCTCGAGATCGCAGCACCCAGGTCTCTCCCTGTCCGCTCGCATTCAATTCCCAGGCTCATGCTTTCCGGCATTGTTTAATCCAGCCATGCACCCAAGCCTTTTGCCCACTCATTAATGATTAATCGCCATTAAAGTAAGAAATGGAATCGCTCGTCAGTCGCGTCCCTAGATCTCCCTCTGAAACGGGCTCCCATGTCATACTCTACATCTTATTCAATAGATTAATCAGTCTCCGTCTCGATTAGCGCCGTTGTTTCTATTCCCAGCTTCCATGCCAGGTTTTGGCTTCTTCTCCTTAGTTTATTATCGCTAAGTCATCTCGCAGTCGCGCATTAGCCGGAAGGCCTATCAGTCCCGATAGAGTTCAGTATTGTATTTGTTTCACAGTCACACATTTTTCCTTCGTTGCGGATATCGATGCTTCTTGCACTGTTGCCAATAGTCAAAGCTTTTTGGCTTTCGGAGGAAGAGAGAAAAGCGGCTCGCGGTGATAACGTGCATTGGTAGGGTTCGCTGTGGCGAGCAGGCAAGTAGACAAGGGGTATTAATGTGCTAACGACGACGGTGTGGCATGCAGGTCACGTGGGTGGAGCATGCTGAGTACGACGAGGTCACAGTCCACCCGCTGTACCGCCCGCTGCTGCGTTCCGGCCTAGCCCTCGGCGCCCGCCGCTGGCTCACCACTCTCCAACGCCAGTGCCAGTCCCTCGCCATTCTCATGTCCTCCTCCCTTCCCGCCGATGACAGCACAGCAGGTCAGTTTGATTGATTAACGATCCATGTTTCAAATGCATGCACAATGAATGTTTGAAGAAATGCCGGAGTTTTTATTTTTTTGTCCCTCGATTGAAACAGTGATCATGCCGGCGGGGAGGCGGAGCATGCTGAAGCTGGCACAGAGGATGACGGACAACTTCTGCGCGGGGGTGTGCGCATCGTCAACGCGCGAGTGGAGCAAGCTGGGCGGCGGGGTGAATATCGGCGAGGACGTGCGGGTGATGACGAGGCAGAGCGTGGCGGACCCCGGGGAGCCTCCGGGGGTGGTGCTGAGCGCCGCCACCGCGGTGTGGCTGCCGGTTTCGCCGCAGCGGCTGTTCGACTTCCTCCGCGACGAGCAGCAGCGGAGCCAGTGGGACATCCTCTCCAACGGCGGGCCCATGCAGGAGATGGCTCACATAGCCAAGGGGCAGAACGCCGGCAACGCCGTCTCACTTCTCCGTGCCAGCGTCAGTATCTTATTTCTTAGCTCCCATTTCAATTATGTTCGCTTTGTTTTGTGCATCAAGGTTGGTGGCGTAACCAAGAAATTCAATTGCTCACAATAAAAAAAAAGATCATTGACAAAGATAAGAAATTTTATAGTTATTGATAAATTTCCATGTACATCTGATAGGTTGGACGTGTGTTGTAGTGATCTGCAGCAAGCACCACACTTGATTCTTAATGTTCAAAGGATCTTAGACATGTTGATTTATTTTATAATAAAGTATTATAGTTGAAAAATATAATCTCCTGGCATGCATCAGATCTGTGGTTGTTGATTTAATATAATCTTCATTTCGGATCTTGATTAAAGAAATTATCTTGGAGATGTGTTTGATCTGTAACCATTCTAAATTTTCTTTCAGTAATCCATGCTTCTAACTGCGACTCTCTGATTGACTATGCAGGCGGCGAACGCAAACCAGAGCAGCATGCTGATCCTGCAGGAGACCTGCACCGACGCGTCCAGCTCGCTGGTGGTGTATGCGCCGGTGGACATTCCGGCGATGCACCTAGTCATGAATGGAGGAGACTCAGCCTACGTCGCCCTCCTCCCCTCCGGCTTCGCCATCCTCCCTGACGGCGACAGTGGCAGCCTGAAGCCACCGGGCGGCTCCCTGCTGACTGTGGCATTCCAGATCCTAGTGAACAGCCAGCCGACGGCCAAGCTGACGGTGGAGTCAGTAGAAACGGTCAACAACCTCATTTCCTGCACCGTCCAGAAGATCAAGGCGGCGCTCAACTGCGAGGCCTAGTCGACACAGTGCGCATGGGCATGGCCATGGGTTGAGTCAAGAACGAACCGCGAGCTCAATAAAGAAGCCATTGCTCGGTGGCGAGGTTCCTTGGCATGGTGCAATGGTGCTGGTTCGGGCATTGACTCTGTCTCTTGACGCCCTTGCAATGTCGAATGGCCTTCGTGCATGCATGACTGTTGCTTAATTTGTCTCTGTATACGCATCATTGAGAAGAAGACTTGCTATTTTGTTACCTGTGTTTCCCTGTAATATCTGGACTTGTTTTAGTTGGCTTTCATTCTTCTTGTTGGATTAAAGGGTGTGGTAGGTTTATTATTGTGAGGGGTTGCTTAGCCTATTGAAACTTAACATAAAATCTAAGTTTAGCATGTTGAATATTACACAACTACCTAATGGATTTTAATCCATATTATGAGCTAATGGATGAAGTTGATAGAGAATTAAGCAAATGCAATTTCAATGATGGAGGTTCACAAGAAAGTTAAGATGTAGAGGCATATGAAGGTACCATGATTAGAGATAATGTAGCAAGTGTTATATGAGCACATTACACTATGAACACCTAGTCAATTGTGTTTTTTGTAGTTACAAATTACTTCAATAAAAGCGTGTACTTAATTATATGAAAGAACTCTTGAATTCGTTAATTAATTAGTAATCGAATGTGAGGAATTTTGATGCAGGCTGTGCTAGGATCTTTTTAGAATGCCAAAGGAATTTCTTAGAATTATAAGACAGAAGTTTGAAGTTAAAGAGGGAGTTTTGAAAGAGTTGCTCTAACTTTGTAAAATTTTAAAATTTATTATTAGGGTTATTTCATTTTACTCTAAAATTAGCTAATCTCTATTTTCTCCACATTTTGCAAGCCAAGCCTAGTATAAAAAATGGGTAGAATTGGACAAATAAAAAATTAGACAAAAATTAAAAAGGTATCTTTTTTCATTAACTATCAAAAAGACATCTCATTTTATATTTTATTTCAAAATTATCTTTATTCTAATGCTATTGTAACAATTATGAATCACAATTATATATGTATTAGTTAACTTTCATTAAATTAACTTAGGTCAAATTGCTCTAATTTAATCAAAATTAATGCACATTGATATGGTGGAAAGAGGAAGTTATATGTGATGGAGTCAAGTCAAAAGTCGAGCCTACGTGAAGGACAAAAGTCAAGCCTAGGTGGAACCTAAAGCGGAGAGAACTTAGGCTCCTCGACTCCATCGGCTCGACCACCCCAACTCCAGAGGGCTCAGGCTTTCTGACTCCATCAGTTTGGGCACCTTGACTCTAGAGGATTCATACTCCTTGACTCCATTAGCTCAACCACTTTGACTTTAGAGGACTCAAGCTCCTCGACTCCATCAGGTTGGTCCACTCGACTTCAGAGGACTTAATTCCCCGACCCCAGAGGACTCAAACTCTTCGACTTTATCGTCTTAACCATTCTAACTATAGAGAATCTAGACTCCTTGAATCCTTCAACCTACATCCTATGAGTAACCCATTGACAACTACTACGAATATTCCCAAATGTAGCACCACTGTAATTGGATGGAGGAACAATCATACGATTGTCATACTTGGTCCCCTAGATTCTTCCCTATGTATATGTGACATTCAGTGAGTGGAAAAGCAAATAATGCCTGTCAGATCTAGTCTCCCATTATTGCTGACATGGAGATACTCTTTGGTAACTATATAAACCCTTGAAAAGGTACGAACGAAAAGATATGTGCAAGAACACATTCATTTTCTTCTCCTTCCATAAACCCTACTATTTTCATCTTCTCTTGACCTTCATATTAACTTGAGTGTCAGAGTGGCTACGTCAAGTTCCCTTAGCGCTCATTCTAATCTCTGCTTGAGTGTTGCAGAAATTCCAGTGCCTTCCTTTCCCTCAGTCTGTTGTTCTCTCCATCATCAAAGTCTACAACTTCGCCTCCTCAACAGTTGTCTTTCACTGATTCACCAGACTGCAGTCTTAGATAGGAACAAATTAACGCCATTTGTGGGAACTCGCCTGAACTGAGATGTTGAGATAGTGAAACTAGGGAAAACTACCAGAGGCCCTAGATCCCCCAGAGATATAGCTTGTGGCGAGATTATCATCAAGTCTTGAGAAGACTTTCAAGAATTGGTGGATCAAGCAGTTCAATAACTTTTTCACAGACTCCCTCTTGCAAACCTAACTCTAGAAGTACTCAACACTTTAGGCGAGGTGCCTTGTCCTCCTAATCGAGCACTAGTTCGTTCAATAGAGCCCCTCCCCGTTATCCCCGTTAGACAGCATAGTAAAGCCATAGTTCAACCTTAGTAACACTTTGAGAAGTCAATGTAAGGAGATGTAGGGATCTTTTATAAAAAATAATAAATAAATACAATGGAACAACACCAATCCCTCCATAGATTCATGCAAATGCAATATACATGTTTGATCGAGTTGTTACTTTTATTGCGTGAACGAAATAATCCTAGCAGCAACTTGATTCAATAGATCTCAACACGATCAAAATAGTCGCACCTTTTCGGTATCCACACGAACACGTTCTTTATTCGTTGTACGAACTCAGCCTTTAGAGAAGAACCACCTTCGTTGTGCTAACAACTTGAATAGTTTGGCTAAGAGGAGGAGAAGAGGAGACTAGAAGTCATCATTCACCAAATGCATAAAGAATGACCTTTTGTACTCATCTAATGAATACAAAAAGTTATCTAATGAATACAAAGTGTTATCCAATGAATACAAAGGGTTATCCAATGAATACCAATGAATATAAAGGGTCAACCTATGAATACAAAAGATTTTTATCTTTTGCTCTCGTTTTCATCAATGCTCCATTAATCTCTATTAAGGGATATTAACCCTTTTTAGTAGTTGAGTCTAATCCAATGAGTCTAATTCAAATTAGATTCAATCTAATAATTCAATAGTTGAATTCATTTGAGTCTAACTTAGATTAGACTTAACCTTAGGGTCTATTATATTTTAGTCAAACTAAAATAAATCTATCTCCAAATCAACATGTTCTTTATGTATGACCTAATATGTTCTCATAACGTTGTCAATATATTTAGAATAATATTTTAGATACATAAGCAATGAGTGATATCTAGTAATGCATCATTGCTATTCAAGTGATGAGAATGTTAAGATCCGACCTAACCTTTCTGTGTCTATTATCTTGTATAATTTAGTCCTTCTATCTTCGATATCTATATTGATCCATGAGGCATAGACTGTGTCATCCCCTTATCAATCTTTGTATTTCTTGATTTCTAAGTAGACTCACTTAACTAAATGAACTTAATATCTCATATTGACTTATTTAAACATGATCATGCATTTTAATAGTCCTACTTAATCAAGGGGCCCATAGATATCACTTTCGTCATATGAAAGAGATAGATCTCATCTACATCACTCACATCCCTCTGCATAACTTATTGCATATCTAGTGATCGACATTATAGTCCATCTTGTTATAGGTGGCATTTGCCGATACTAAAGTACACAACTTCTTATGTAGGAAACTATAGTGATTTCAGGTCTAAGGACTATTTATACTAATAGTCACTATGAAAATGTTTATGACACTCATATAACGATCTATGAAATATTCTCATGGCAAGTCAATTCAGTACATATTCTCTAATATATACCCATGTGCCAACTTAATATCTTATATCAATGACTTGTGAGATTAAGTCATCAGTTGACATACATGTCAGTTTCAATGCATTAATATTGTCCTTGTATATTAAAATTTGATGAGAAATAATTAAGAGTAATGTTCTAGATATATCTACAACCTCCCACTATTAATTCAACCAATTGATATGCTGTAGACTAGAACCTACTATCCTAGGATATTATTATACTTATTCATCTAGCACAGATCTAAAGTAAATATAATAATCATAAATGTTACCTTTTATTAATGAAATATGATACAAAAATTTTCTTTTCAATCATCTCATAATTAACTCTAAGGGCTAACACTAACAGGAGAAACTCCGCCACCAAACAAAAATAAAGGATGAGACAAAGAATCCATACTCGACAAGGTTACACTTTTCTCAATCCAAATCTTAAATGATGAGTTACTTGGTATTTTTCGAGTACCTCAACTCAGGGAATACAGCGAATCGATTGATCTTGAAGATCACTTGGGTACGATTCGAGAAGAATGCTATGTTGCATTGCTACACGGATGATGTTAAGTATAGAGTCTTCTTAACAACTCATTCGACTCTCATCGATGGTTTGGTTGATTGTCATCTTTGTCAATCCACACCTTCGTTGATTTCAAGGACGTTTTCTTGTAATATTTTTCCAGCAACAAACAATACATAAGACACCCCTCAAGCGGTTTGCTCTGAAATAGACGACTAAAGAAAGTTTGAGGGATTGCATCCATCAATTTAATAAAATATCTATGGATGTGCCTTCGGCCATCTCGGATGTACTTATCAGTGTTTTTTCTCAAGGATTGTAAAATGAAAATATCATCTGGTCCTTGTTGATGGATGCCCTGGTGACTGTCAATCTCCTTTTGGGGCATGCTTAGAAATACGTTAATGTGGAAGAAGCTCAAGCTATAAGAAGGAAAGAAGGTTTGACGCCAACAGTTGTGCTTGCTCGATTTAAGCGGAAAGCTCCTCCCCTGCCTATTTGGCATAAGAAGACATTTTCGCATCATGAGTATGCCTCGACTTTGATAGAAGTGTGAATAGTACAAATTATAGAATCAATCCTGACTCTCGACTCGACGTATCATAGGCTGGACAATAGGGAGTGATATTATGTTTTTCATCGCTTTTGTGGATATTTCACTCATGAATCCCAACAATATGCATGTGAAATCTATTGGATAACTGAGGAGTGTATGCTCACTCGAAGATCACCTATGAGATCAACTTGAATAATCGACTCGCTACTCTCAGGGTGGAAACTTAAAACCCTAAGTCACTAATCAAAGGGTGTCACTGCATTACCAACCTTATCAGCAAAGGGATACACCTCCTCGGAGAAGGTCCTGATCTCGAGAATCGGCTTGGCATCACCTGACAATCAGTATTGATGATGCCAGAAAGATCCCCCACGTCGTGGAGACATTAATATGATCTTGGGAGGATCAATTGATGGAGATTCTAATCGAGCCTGAAAGACTCATGGTTGAAGGCTTGAAAGCTATGGAATGGACGCTAAAGCTCTAGTGGAGTCCAACCCCTTATCAATTTTGGTCCTTGAGATATGGAGGAGGTCATTATTCCCCATGAAGATGGGCTAGTAATATGGGTTGTTATAGTAAATTACAATGTGGCAAGGGTCTTCATTGACATGGGAAGCTCGATGAATGTACTCTTCAAAGCAGCTTTTGACCAAATGCAGATAGATTGACATGAGCTACAACCTATCTCTACAACACTATTTGGATTCATAGGATATGAGGTGGAGCCAGTAGGACAAATCAGTCTTTTGCTGTCCTTATGAGAAGAATCCTTGAGGAGCACTCAGATCATTGTCTTCATTGTGGTTGACAACCCATTCGGATACAATGTTATCCTAGGATGACTCGCATTGAGCCCTTTCCAAGTAGTGGCCTCCACTTATCACTAGAAGATGAAGTTTCCTATGAACGACCAAGTGGGTGAAGTCAAAGGTGATCAAATGACCTCCAGAAAGTGCTACATTGAAGTAATACAGATTGACTCGTGGAAGAGTCATAAAACCCATAGAGCTAGAGTACATCTCGTCCATGATATCCCTCCAGTTCAGTCGACTGAAGGACATAAAGATGTGTCAATAGTGCTTAAGCAACTAAATCAGACTACCCAGATTGCGATTGACTTCCCACCTGAGCTAAAGCAGAATGTAACCACCCGTCTCTCTCGCAATTAGGATGTCTTTGCATGGTTAGCCAAGGAAGTCACAAGAATCTCATCTACCATCATGGAGCATCAACTCAACATCAATTAAAAAGCCCAATCTATCCAATAGAAAAAGCGACACTTGGGGCTCAAAAAGGGTAAAATTATCAAAGTAAAAGTACCAAGCTACTAGAAGTCGACCACATTGGGGAAGTTCATTTCCCAACTTGACTGGTAAACATGGTTGTTGTCCCGAAGCCTAGGGCAAATGAAGAGTCTGCGTGGACTTCTGAGACTTCAACAAAGTTTGCCAGAAGAACTATTATCCTCTACTCACATCGACCAATCGGTGGACTCAACCTCAGGGTGCAAGCTCATATGTATGTTGGATGCCTATCAAGGCTATTACCAACTTTCCTTGACGATAGAGGATAAAGAAAAGGTCAATTTTGTCACCTCTGATAGAACTTTTTGCTATATTGTCATGTCCTTCAGACTAAAGAATGCAAGGGCAATATATCAATGCCTGATGGACTGATTTTTCAAGCATCAGACGGGAAAGAAAGTTGAATTCTATGTAGATGATATCTTGATTAAGAGTACTCATGCCCAGGACCTAATTAGTGATATAGAGGAGACCTGCAACACTTTACAACTATACGACCTCAAGCTAAAGTCGAACAAATGCATGTTTGAAGTAAAGAGTGGATGTTTCCTTGGTTATATTGTGACTGAAGAGGGGATCAAGGATAATCCTGAGAAGATCCAAATACTACAAAACATGCCCTCTCCCCAGAACCTTAAAGAAACATAAAGACTCATTGGTCAGATTACTGCATTCTCTTGGTTCATCTCCTGATCAGCCGACAAGAGTCTACCCTTATTTAAAGTCCTTAGGAAGTTGGGTCATTTTGAGTGGAATGATAAATGTGAGCAGACATTCGCAGATCTCAAGTCTTATCTGATGTAGCTGTCTCTTCTCTCTAAACCAATCTCAGGAGAAACTCTTTAGCTGTAATTAGCCGTAGTCGAAGGAGCTATCAATTCATTTTGCTTCGACAAGAAGGCAACACCCAACACCCTATTTACTTCACTAGTCATCTTCTGAAAGATGCTTAGACCAAATACTCTACCCTGGAGAAATTAACTTTGCCATTGGTCATGAAGCTCACAAATTGCCCTCCTATTTCTTATCACATCCTATCACAATACTTACCAATACTTCTCTTGGCCGAGCATTGACTAAGTTCCTTGGCTATATGAACATAAGAAGACGAGTTGGTTAAAATGATAAGCGACTTGGCTATATGAATATCAGAAGGCTTCTTTGCTCAAGTCCATATGGGTTCACAGATAGATCAAGTGTCTATGCAAGAAGAATCAACTGATTAGCGAATTCCATTCATTTCCTTCTTAAAAGATAGAACTCTACCTGAGCACCTGGAGCCAACTCGACTGCTCAAGAGGTGAGCCACTCGTTTCACACTAGTCAGAGACTGCTTATACAAAAGGCATTCTCTCAACCCCTGCCCAAGTGCTTGAGTATGGAGGATGTTGACTACTTCATGTGAGAAATTCATCAAGGCAGCTGCGGTAAACATGTAGGTGGTCAGACTCTGTCCATAACGGTCTTATTGGTTGGATACTTCTGGTCGACTATGCAAACAAATACAGCTCGATTGGTCCAAAATTATATTAACTACAAAAACATCAACATCTCTCTCGAGCCTCTGTGGATCAGACATCTACTATCTCTTACCCCTTTTATCAATGGAGAATGGACATTATTGGTCCTTTCCAACTAGCCTCAACTAGAAGAAATTTCTTCTGGTAGCGGTCGATTACTTCCAAATGGGTGGAAGTCGAACCCTTAGCACGGATAACTGAGAAAGCTGTACTTAAATTCCTGTGGCACAATATAGTTTGTCAGTATAACTTTCCTCATCGAATGGTGTCAGACAACAGTCGCTAATTCCGACGATGCAAGCTTAGGGAGTGGGGTGAAGATTTTGACATTCAACAAGCTTTCGCCTCAGTCGCTTATTCACAAAGTAATGGACAAGCTGAAGTAACTAATCGAGAATTCATCTAAGGCCTTAAAGTCAAGCTCAACCTTATCAGCGGCAGTTGGATAGAAGAGTTACCAAGTATTCTATGGGTTTACCAAATTACTCCTAAAGAAAGTATGAAAATGCCTTCTTTCCACTTAGTTTACGGAGGAGAGACGTTCATTCCTATTGAAATTGGTGTAGAATTTGCTAGAGTGCAAGTATATGACTTTAACAATTCCACTAAGTAATCTCTCGAGCTTGATTTGATCATTGAAGCCTGAGAGAAAATAACATTTGGTTAACATCTTATCGATAGTAGATGTGCTAGAACTATAACAAGAAAGTTGTTCATCGTTCCTTCTAAGTAGGTGACATTGTATGGAAGAAGTCAAGCTCATCGGCGACGTGGAAAAGTTAGAACCTCAGTGGGATGGACCCTACTCAGTCATACAGAAATTGAGTTTTGTAGCACACTACCAGGAAGACTCAAATGGCAAAGAACTCAAACGACCTTGGAAAGTTATACATCTATGACCCTATCGCATTTAAGGATCCCGTGTACTCCCTTATTTTGATAATCCTTGTCTATTATACTTGTCTTCTCTTTTAGCATTAACATATCATTTCTTTCAAATCTATCATGCTCCCACACATTTAAAGAGCTTAGGTCCCTACATCGAGTCCAAAGACATGCATGCTTCCACACATTTGAAGACTTCGGGTCTTTACATCGAATCCGAAGACATGCGTGTTCTCACATATTCGAAAACCTCGGGTCCCCATGCTAGTCCAAAGACACGCGTGCTCCCATGCATTCAAAGACCTCAAGTTTAAAGACACACGTATTATATTTAAAAGGTGTCCTAAGACAATCACCTTAAATATTATATTATTTATTAGATAAATAAAATCACTATTTGAGTATATATTTTTTTATGTATTTGATTTGATCTTAAACTCAATTACTAATATCCATAATATAATGCATAGTATGAGAGAAATTATGATTGGATCACAATTAGTGGATATATCTACATGTGCAATTATGTGCGCATTGAAATGTTATCTAGTCGATGAATTGATGAGATTAGACATTATCAATTCTATGAGACCAGTATATATTAGACTCCTTGATTTTTACCAAGCAGTGGATCCTCACTAGCTGGAAACATTAAGATATTGAGAGTTATCATATAGAAGTTGGTTAAGGGTAACTAGTTTATTGGAAGTGACCTGCCATGAGATTTCATCATGGTTCTATAAATGTCTATGAAGATCTCATTGTAGCTCGAGTGTAAGTTTCCTTCAACTTGAGATATTCAAGTCATCTTGGTCATGGAGACTTATAATTTAACATCTTAAGCAAGTGTCTCTATGGAGGTGTGAACACGAGATAATTAAGTATAAGACGAAGTGCCCGAAGGTGTTTGAGTGACCAATAGAGAATTTATCACTCCTTTAATTAAGAGACGTATACCTTATAGCCACTTGTCAGAATTGTTACTCGTAAGTTTTTAGCTAAAATAATAACATGTCAAGAGGATGGTTCTTTTGGATAGTTATTTTGAGTAACTTAAATCTGCAAGACAAGAGACTACTACTTGGGCTAGGTGTGACATAATCAGCCTAGTGGAGATTGATACACAAACTATGTCCTAAACTAAATGAGTATAAGATGATAAAAGGAACAGAATCACAATCAACTGTAGCTGCTGAAGGGTTCAAAAGTGATTTTAGAATCAACTATGATTTTTTGATTAATTGAAATTATGATGTACTACTAGGTGCCACTCATGATTGATCTGTAATTAATGGTTAATTATGGACGACCAACATAAATTAGGAACCTATAAGGTCACATGTACTATGAGTTTCTCCAAGAGATATAAAATAAGTTTTAGAATTGAATTTTCAGACCAAGAGAGATTGAGTCTAGTTGGAATGGATGAAGGACAAATATGGAAGATATTTTATTGAAAAGGAAGTACGGATGGACCACATCTTTTAAGATAAAGTGGATCATCTTTGGTTTAATCTTAAACTAAATTAGTTTAGTTTTAATTAAAGATGGTTTGATTTTGAACCAATCCGATTTGGTTGTGAACCAAACTTGAGGCTAAAAGATAGGAGTTTGATTTAATAGATTCTATTAATATTTCTTAATAAAATTTTTTCCATTAAACACTTATAAATATATCTTTTATGATGAGTTGTTTTTAGGAATTAAAAAAAATTAATTGTTAGATTTTAAAAATCCAACACAAACTCCTCCTCTTCTCTTCTTATGGCCGTCCAACAAGAAGGCTTGTTGCATCCGCCAACCATCTAGGGTTCTTGTTGCTGTCAACCATAGAACCTCTTCTAAAGCTCACCATCAGCTTCTAATCCACCTAGGATTAGTACCTCCCAAGGGCCGGCAATTTCAGAGCCAAAGGAAGTTGCAAACCGACCGTGGAAGCGAGAAACGCAAGGAAAAACAATGGTTGTTTCTCCACTGAAAGGTATCGTTTCTTCCTTTCAATTTGATTTTTGTTTCGGGGCAATTGTTGCCGCTGGAACATCCACACCATATTGGTTCACTTCCTTTCTTGACAGTGAACTATATGAATTTCGAATAGAGGTGTGATCTCCTCCGTTCAATTTGATTTGTATCGTCGGGTAGCTTCGAGCCATCGGATATAGAATCAGACTATAGGTCCTCTCTCGGATCACTTGTCTCCCTCCTTTGACTAGTATTAAAATGGAGACATGAAACGTGATTTAGAAAAGTCATCTCCAAGAGATCTTGACATGCATATGAGTAGAGACAACTTTGCTCAAGGTTGCTAGTTGATGACGTTTATGCTCCGCGACATTCAAAAGGTAAGAAATTATTTATGTCTTATTTACAATTATGTTTGTATACGTATGTTTCCTTGGATGGATTTTTGTATAATTAGTAATAAAATTATTTATTACACTTCCATTTCCATGATTTATGAAATAAAAATTTTAAATTACATATGTAAAAATTCAACAGTGGTGTCAGAGTCATTGCGTGTTCAATATAGATCATAGATCTTTGTTTGACGTGTAGTGGATTTTCTAAAATTTTATTTGGATATGTTAGGATGTTTTTGATATGAAAATTATTTCTTAATCTAATATTAAAATTTTTCACATTTTAAAAAGTTTTTGAATTTATTTAGAAATTTAATTTTAGAAATTATTTTCTAATATGATTAGGAAAAATTTTAAATTAAAATTATTTTCTAATTAAATTAGAAATTTTTAGATTTAAAAAATTTTCTAATATGTATATATGTAATTAGATTTGAAAATTATTTCCTAATCTAATAAAAGAATTATGATTTATGAAATCGAATTCTGTGATATATATATCTGAAATTAATTTAGGATAACGAATGACATAACTCTTGTCATAATATATGCCATGTCATATGCATGATTAATATGATTAATGCATGTTATATTGAAATGCCATGTAGATATCTATATATAAATAATTTTTCTATGTTGCATGTCATCCCTGGATTTGGGTTGGCAGTCAAGCTATAACCATCTCTTAGGTGATGTGCGTAGGATGTATACATGTATTTATGCTTTATTTGCACATCTTTCTGGGTTTATTGCTAAATTCTTGTGTACATTGCATCCCTTATTTATGCATTTAGGCACATATCTTGCATTTCCTAGTTCGGAGATCTGCTCGTGCTTTTACATGTTTCAGGGTGGAAAATGGAGCAAAAATGGGTAAAACGGAGTACCATTGAAGACAAGGCAAGACAGGGCCGTGCCTCATAGGCACGGCCGTGTCTCTCAGCCTCCTGGCCGTGTTTCAAAGGGCACGGGCGTGTGCCCAAACAGAAGATCAACAAGCACTGGGGCCGTGCCTCACTGGCACGGCCGTGCCAAAATCCCCCTCAGCAGCAGCCAGAGGCCGTGTCTCAAAGACACGGCCGTGCTTCAGTACAGAAACCAGCCAAGTCATGGCCGTGCCTCACAAGCACGGCCGTGTCTCCATCCAGAAGGAAGCAGCTGATGTTGGCCGTGCCTTCCAGGCACGGCCGTGTGCCAAAACAGAAAGGTCTCTGCAGCTGGCCGTGCCTCAAAGACACGGCCGTGTCCAGCAAATGAAGAGAAGACAGGCTTTGGCCGTGCCTCACAGGCACGGCCGTGCCTTCAAACAGAATGGAGACAAGTCTGGACCGTGCCCCAGAGGCACGGCCGTGCCCCAGAACAGAAGCTTGACTGCCTTCGGCCGTGCCCCCAAGGCACGGCCGTGCCTTCTCCTGTGCCCGACGCCCACACGGGGCCGTGCCTCCCAGGCACGGCCGTGTGCACGGGGGCGTGCTGCATTCGTGACCTGCACTATAAATAGGTCCTTAATGAGACCTAGGAAAGGGGGGAGACCTTGGAGAGCCACCGGAGCTGTTCTAGAGCCACCGACGCCTGTTTCGGAGCGAGATTCGACGATCCATCCACCGATCCGACTGCTCCAGTCCATCCTCATCCCATCTACGCCGAGATTGCAGTCCAAGGAAGAAGATAAGTCTCATTTCCTGCATTTCTTTGTTGTATTCCTTGGAGTGAGATGTATTCTTTCCTTCCTTTGGCTTGTAACCTCCACGCTATGGAGTAGATTTCCCTAGATTCTAGGATGTAGGATAAATCAGATGTAATGGATGATTGTATTTGGATTTGATTAATCTACCGTTTTCAATGATATAACTGTATATTGCTTTGTGGATTTGTGCTTGTGCTTGATGATAAATTATGTGTGTGTGAATCCATGAGGGTAGGGATTTACTATGAATTGGGGAATCATTAGGCCGTACACCGGGGCGCTCTGTGACAGGGGCAGACCTTGAACCGGGCGAGTTCCGAGGGGTTTCCTAATGCGTAGTTAAATTCCTATGAGGGATAGTTAGCGGTCATTCGTTATTGGGGAGAGATCCGTAAAAAGATATCCTGTGACAGGGGATAGGGTTCTTTTAGTACTCCGGGGCGCCTGAGTGACACGGGCAGACCTTGAACCGGGCTTCTAGAACCATTTCAAACCAATAACGAGTGACGTAAGAACACCAATGCATTATTTCGAGGATACCTGACGAGGTTGAATTGGATAAATTGGTTAACATCCCTACAATTGAACATTTATTGAGGAAAGGTAGAGGATCCAAGTCAATCAATCCATTCTCTGAGGAGTCCGAAATCCTAGGATCGTTTCACCACATAGTGTCACAGTCGATCCCTTTCTCTGAATTCTAGGATAAAGTACTTTAGAACACTCCCATCTCCCCCACACAACTCATGCTCAATATTCTCTCCACCTTTTTGTGCTAGATATAGTAAGTAATTCCACGGTCCCTGTGGATTCGATCTTTTTATTACTTGACGACATTCCGTATACTTGCGGAACGCTATCATTAGGCGGTCACCCCGACTCCAGAGGACTTAGAGTTCCTTGACTTCATTAGCTCAGTCCATTTAACTCCAGAGGACTCAAGCTCATCGACCCTACTTCTCGACTTAAAAGAACTTAAACTCCTCAACTCTATTGATTCGACTATTCAGACTCTAGTGGATCCAAACTCCTCGACTCCTTCAACTCGATTCCTTTAACCTACATCCTATGAGTAGCCCATTAACAATTACTACCAATATTCCCAAATGCAACACCATAGTTGGATGGATGAACAATTATGTGGTTGTTAGACTTGGTCCCCTATATGGGTTTTTACGTACATATAACATTTAGCGAGTGAAAAAGCAGGTAATGGTTGTCGAATCTGATCTCCCATTATTGTTGATGTGGAGATGCTCTTTTGATAACTATATAAACTTTAGAAAAGGCACACACGAGGAGGTATGCATAAGAACACACTCATCTCCTTCTCCTTTCATAAACCCTACTATTTTCATCTTTTCTCCGGCCTTGTGCTAACTTGAGCATTGGAGTGGACCCGTCGAGCCCCCTCAATGCCCATTCTAATCTCTGCTTGAGTGTTGCAGGCATTCCAGTGCCTTCCGCTCCCTCAGCCAACTCGTTCTCTCTATCATCAAGGTCTACAACTTCGCCTCCTCAATAGTCGCCTTTCGCTAATTCATCAGATCACAGTCTCAGACAGGAACACACATAAAGTACTTTTATATCAAAATATACTTTATCAACTTGATTAAAATTGCTTAAGCTTAAACAAAATCTCTTCAACTTAATCATGATCAATTTAATACTATTATGACAGCTATGATCAATAATTACTACAATGTATAGTACTATTTCCTCCAAATGGGGAACGCAATCAAAGGATGTTGGGTATCTGGATTGGCCACCGTATGCGCTTCCCGATTTACCCTGGTGGTCGGTGGGAAACTTCCGTGGGACCGGGCCGGCCACCCCCAGGGATTGAGTCCATGAGACTGACTGGGATTTATCATTTTTTTACAATGTATAGTACTATATATCATAGATGCTACACAATATGTAGTTTTAGCAGTTACGAATCTTAGCTTCTACAACATATAGCAGTTATAATAGCTATAAATTATAGCTGCTATAACAATGCTTAAGTGGTTTTAATTAAGCTAGGGTGATTTTAATCAAGTTTTAACAATTTTAACTAAATTGGTACATAATATTTTGATATAAGAGTGCTTTATATATATTAATTTTGATCAAGTTGAAACAATTTGACTAAATTAATTTGATCAAAGTTGATTACTACAGTCGTTATATGTCATAACAATCATAACTGTTATAAGTTATAGTAGCTATAACCTATAACTATTACAATAGCATTGGAATAAGAGTAATTTTATGTAACGACCCTCCTCCTTTCTAATAGGGGGGATGTTACATATACCTTATCATTATTAAATTATTGGTAGAAAATCCAATAGATAACTTCTATCAAAAGGAATATTCTTATAACGGAATAAAACAACTGTTCAATTTAAGATGCGGAAGCCATTGATATAAAAGACATAATTGATATAAGGTGTTTATTCATTTATTTATTCTAATCCGCTGTTCCGCCGCCACACACACCAAACACTGCTCCTGCTGCCTCCCATCACTTAAACCTTTTCTTATCCTCTATCTGCAGTATAAGGAAATGCAACTATAAGCAAAACTTAGTAAGTACATACCTAGTCTCACAAAACCACGGAAATCATTGCAGGCAACATGAAAAGACTTGTAATTACAAAGATATGTACTTAAGCAAAAACTATCTGAACATGGAAATACTTGTAGTGCCTAGGAAAATTTTCTTAGCTTCTTTATATCTGAAAGTCCATACTTTTGAAAATACTAAACATACTTAAACATACTTATGGGCCCTGGCGGAGTATCAATGCGCGCATCTCTGATAGAACCCGGGGTAGCTAGCCACCGAATGCTATCAGAGGACTTATCTTATCAGGCGACCTTTGGCCTGGAATTCCTTTTCCTTATGGGCGAACCTTTGGCCCGGAATTCATTTTGGGCGAACCTTTGGCCCGATACCCGCCTCTTAAAAGTAAAATACCTTTCTTCATATATCTTAATGTTCTTATACTTTCACTTAATATAACATTGTCCTTTCATCATTCCTTTATCATGCTTTACTTCCCACCTAAATAGGAAGAATAATTTACATATTCATATTCATGATTAGATCCTAAATCATATTATGAAAAGAACATACATATATTCCTACTTTAACATGAATCAAGGGAAGAACACATAAATACATTCATGTCGAACACACATCATGTCATGGAAAGAGCATACATATAACTACATTCATGCTTAACAGAAATCATGTCATGGCAAGCTTAATATAATCATTGAATGAACCACACGGAAACAACTTATACTGCAGGTGAGAAATGTACTTACCTTCTGCGCTAATTTTCTTACAATTCTTCCGTTAGAGAAGAAGATTTTCTCGGCGATTTTCCTATATCTACGCGTTCTTGTCGCGGAGAGGAGTGTCCTTGTAGAAGAAGTTCTCCAGAAGCCTTCCTTGTAATCCTAGGGGACGGACTCCTCGTTCTTCGGGTTTGGGGCGCCGAGAGAGAGGAGAAAAGAGGGCGACGGCGTTCTGGGCGAGAGGGGAGGGAAGGGTTTTCGAAGATAATCAAAACCCTCTCTTAAGCCTCCTATTTATATTAAGTGATTCCTAGACCTAACTGGCCTATAATTAAATTTCAGTTCCTTCTTTTTCGGAACAGACTTGCTGGGTCTCTTGGTTATCGGACATTTTCCTTCCTATTTATTTTAAACTAACTCGCCTATAATTAAATTTCGGTTCCTTCTTTTTCGGGACGGATCTGTTGGGTTTTTGGTTATTGGAAATATCTAAAGAATTGCAGATTACTATAGGTTGTGGGTTCGAATCTCGCAATTGAATATTTTTTCTTCCTATTTAATTTTGCTACTTCCGCTAATCTAAAATAGAATATTTTATGATAAAAATAAAAAAATTAGAGGCCTTTTTTATTTTTGCCGCCCTTGAAAATTTTATTTGCACTTGCACTTTCGAAAAGCATACGAAGCCAATCAGCACTCTTAGATTTGGATCAGCTTGCTGATTTACGTTTGAAGTCAATCCATAACTAGTTCATGCTTTTCCTATTGCTAGACTCGAAGTTAGGGATGATAATTTCCTTCGAATTTGATGAAGAATATGATATCCCACTTAAATGAAGAAGGATATGAACGAATTTTTTGGGATCAAATTAAATTATCCAGTACTCAGATATAAAAATTTTTGAATTCGGATATGAAAATAAGTTTGGTAGAATCCTACCCATACCCGATTATATATATAGCTGATGTTATTTTTATAGGATAATGATGTTGGGATAAATTATTTTTAATATTTTATTGTTTCTTTTATCATATTTCGTTTGTTAATTTTTACCTTTAATTTTTTTTATTTTCTTAAAAATTTGATAAATATCCATAACTTTATCGAAATCATTTAAATTTTAAAAAATAATTATAGATGATAATAAAATATTTAAATAAGATATAAATATCTGATCTTCTGATGAATATAAAGATATAAGGATAAAAATTAAATATCCTATGAAGATTAGAATGAAGATAAATATAATACATGAAGATAGAAATGGAGAATATAAAACCGATCCAAATCCGACTCATTGCCCTTCCTACTCGAAGCTAGAATTTGTAATTCGATTTGATTTGTAGAGTTTAAAAACGTTCTATGCTCCAATCTGTTTGAGCCAATCAATTCTTACAGAGTTTAAATAGTTCTGTGGCAGTTTTATATCAGCTGTTTAGACTCATATATACAATATTGGTTTCAGTTTTCCAATCTGTTCTTCATATTGATATATGATACAAATTTGAGTTTTCATTAGACTAATGAAAAGGTTTTGCAAAGTTATTGACCTCGTAAGGTGTGTTGACTTCATGCTATCTAGATTGATTAAAAATGCATCAAATTTTCCTTTACAGTTTTAAAAAAGTTTCAGTTTGACGATGTTGCAAAAAGTATACATTTTTATTTGCAACTGTATTTGATTTTCTCAACTTTCTCTTTTTAAAGCCGTCCATTTAAATTGAATCCGATTAAAATCTGTCAAACTATATATCCTACTAAATAATTTAAGTGAATTGATTTAAAAACAAACCTAAATAGGTAGTCCACGTGGATTGTGAATTGTGTGGCAGATTTGATTTGGCTCATGGGGTTGAGAAGGAAAAAAAATTTAAATTTAAATTATGAATTATAAATTTACGATGATATATGTATTTTTTAAATCAGAGTCATGCGAATTTATTTTGTTAATTACTTTAGCTAATATGTTAAATGTGAAATTAATAATTAAAAATTTTATTAATGATTTTTTAGAAATATTTATTTATAAATAATAAAATTCAGTGAAATATAGAAATTTTGTTATATATATTTTGTAACTAATAGGTCTAATCATAATCTATTTTGGATTAGATTAGATTGAAGATTTTTCAATTTGTCCTGCCCTGTTAAATAATGAATTTTTGACTAATTAACTTATTTCGCCATGGATTTTTGACTAATTAACTTATTTCACCCTGGATCGAACTGTCTGACAACTCTAAAAGAAGACTTCGGATCATCTTTGAACCTAAGGAGGCTCATTTATTTGGTTGAAAACTACTTTAATTAATTAGCTCAGGGGGACACTTTTCTCAATCAAATTGGCTAGAACAAACTTTATTGGGTACTTGAGGTCAACCCAATCGGATCGGAAGTCACCTCGATTTATCTACTTCACTCTTCTTGAACTTGTGATCCGATTTTCTATCCAAGTTGGGTTCCTACAATAAATAGATATTGTGATATTTTTTTAATGACATTTTAAAAATAATGTGATTATAAACATCTTATAATAATATTTACTAAAAATTATTAATTAAAAAAAAATATTTATACCAATGTCATTTTGTTTATAAACTTCTCTCTAAATTTATTAATTATAAGTTATTTTCCCTCCTAACACTTCGCTGCGAAAGAACACGCAGCGTCTGCCACAAAGGAACTCTTGGTCTCATCGTGAAGGAACTTGCGGCGATGATGTAAGATATCAAAATTTTTGGAGTTAAATTGTAAATAATCCTGATTGATTGATAAGGATTAGGGATTAATTATTTGTTGGGAGTTTGATTAATTAAGGATTTGATTTTAATTTAGGTTAATTAAAAATCTAATTAAATCATTCCCTAAAGCTTAATTTCAACCAGCCCTAGTTAAACCCAATTAAGAGATAATTAGACCAGCCAATTGGGCCAGCCTAAAGCCTAATTTGAACAGCCCAACTAACCCTAATAACCATCTCATATGAGTAATGGTTTGGATATGGAATTGGTTTTAAACCCGAACCCAAACCAACGTGATTTCTCTCCCTGAGCCGCGATGTTTTCCTTTGTTCACTCGCGAATCTCCTCTGCTTCTTCCTTCGTCTTCCCCAATCGCACGAGTTGTCCTCATCCGTAGTCGATGCCGACGACGAGGAGAGCTGCCGGCGGTGAGGATCTTCGGTCGTTGGGCAGGAAATCTCACCGGGAGTGGCCGGGATTGTCGGAAGGCGGCGACGATTGACGCGAGGCAACGGGGGATTGGAGGGTGTTAAATATTGATGACCCGAATTCCGTATGATCTGATCTGAAAAGGTCGCGGTGTGACATATATGGTGAAAATCAAATTATGACAGATCTACGGTTGATATGGATCGTTCCTTATTATAAAAGCTTATTGCTAGGGTTTCCAAGGAGAATTGTAAAAACACAAAGATTGTGTGCCGTCATTGTATTCCACCTTTGATAGTGAATTTTCTCTCCTCTGCCCGTGGTTTTTTACCCGTAAAGAGTTTTCCACGTAAATCTGTGTGTGCTCTTTATTTTCTTGTTGTCTATTCTTGCCGTAATCTCGTAACAAGTGGTATTAGAGCGAAGTTCATTTTGATTTTGAGTTTTTCAATCAGGATTAATGGCAACGACAACCATGAAGTATGATATTCCACTTTTGGATCGCAACACCAGGTTTACGCTGTGGCAGGTTAAGATGCGAGCGGTGCTGGCGCATCTGGACTTGGACGATGCGCTGTTAGGATTTGACAAGATGCCCTCGACATGGACAAAGGAGGAAAAGGAACGTAAGGATCGAAAAGTCCTATCTCAGATTTACCTTCATCTATTAAATGAGATTTTGCAGGATGTTTTGAAGGAGAAATCCGCTGCTACGTTGTGGTTGAAACTGGAGCAGTTTTGCATGACAAAAAGTCTTACGAGCAAACTGGGCCTGAAACAACGTTTGTATTCTCATCGCATGGCAGAAAGTACGTCGTTAAAAGATCACTTGACTGTGTTTAAGGAAATCGTCTCTGATCTAGAGGCTTTGGAGGTAAAATATGACAATGAAGATTTAGCAGTGATCTTGTTGTGTTCGTTACCCTCGTCATATACAACTTTCAGAGATACAATTTTATATAGTCGTGATACTCTTACTTTGGATGAAGTTTATGATTCATTATTTTCTAAAGAGAAGATGAAACAGCTTGTCGGAGGATCTGAGGCTCAGGGTGAGGGTCTTATTATTCGAAGTAGGACCCAAGAGAGAAGTTCTGGTGGTAATATGAGGAGTAGATCAAAATCCAGAAATAGAGATAAAATTTGTAATTACTGCAAGAAGAAGGGCCACATCAAATCAGAATGTTACAAGTTGCAGAATAAAAATAAAAGAGCTGATGAAAATTCGAAGGGAAAACAACCAGAGAAGTCTGGTGAAACTGATGTTGCTGAAAATTACAGTGATGGTGAACTCCTCGTTGCATCTGATGTTGATTCGAAGCAAAGTGAAGAGTGGATTCTTGATTCTGGCTGCATGTTTCATATGTGTCCCAATCGGGATTGGTTTGTAGGATCGAAAACACGCTAGAGGGGGGGTGAATAGCGTGTTTGCACGCTTTTCGATTTTTCGGAAAAACTTCGAGTGCGGAAGCGGAAGCGATTAAACAACAGTGCGAAAGCAGAAACTTAATGAAAGTAAAGGAAATTGACACGTTTGTTTTTACTTGGTTCACAGCGCAACGCTGCTACTCCAAGGCCCACGGTCCTTGACCGTTTACGTTGGGCAATCCACTAAAACACTTGCCCCTTTCCGGCAGCAAGTGTATCGAAAAAATCCGATTACAAAACTCGAGTACAGAAATTGAATTGAATTAAATACAAGTTTTGTTACCAAACTTTTTGTACTCGCGTTTGCTTCCCGGAAGTCGAATTCGCCGTCTCGGTGTGAAGAAGAGATTGCTTGGAGCAGGCACAGCACCGACGTCGAAGTTGGAGCGCTTGGGAGTCACGAGAACGAAGTTTTGAGGCGTTGGAAGTTGATTGCTCGGCTGCTGGTCGCGTCCTCCTTTTATAGTCGACCTGAGTCGACTCAGATTGCAGATCTGGGTCGACTCCAGCACGCGTGGCAGATAAAACTTGATCGGCTTCGTCGCTTATCCCTCCTGAGTCGACTCTGATCTCGTTCTGGGTCGACTCCAGTCGCGGTGGCGGCAGCGGCGATAAGATTTGACCCTGAGTCGACTCAAAACCTCACCTGAGTCGACTCCAGGCTGATCTGGCGGAAAACTCGACGCGCTGACTTCCGGATTCAGGCTGATTCGGCTGGAGTCGACTCCAGAACCCATCTGGGTCGACTCCAGACCCGAAAAATCAGATTTTTCGTCCGGAGTTGGCTTTCGTCGGGCTTTTCCTTCCTGCACAACAAGTTAGCTCAAATATAACATGTAAAGGATCGAGTCGGTTCACCGAACCAACTTCGAGTCTTAACTTCGGATCTCCGGTGAGATCCTGGGTTAGACCGGCGCCTACTGTTCCTCGTAGGAACGCGTCCTCACCCACTCCCTCGGGAGAATTTACCTGATGCCAACCGAGTCCTCCTGACCCGTTGGACTTGTGCTCGGCTCTGTCGTTGCCCCCCAGGACTTGAAATGCAACTGATCCTCCTGATCAGTCCATTCTTCTGCTGCAACTTGGTCCTCCTGACCAAGTCCAGCCTTCTGCAACTTGGTCCTCCTGACCAAGTCCAGACTTCTGCCTGGTGCACTTTGACTCTGCCAAGACTTCATGCCTAGCAGCACTAGGACTTAACCTGTTTTCTGCAAGCTCAATTCAACCTGGTTAGCCAAACCACATACTTAACTTGATCCTAGTTCCATAATCAAAACTCAGGTTTGATCTGCTAGTGCTTCCTGCACTAACAATCTCCCCCTTTTTGATTATGGCAACTTAAGGTTTCAAGTTAAGTTATAAATCACAACTTAAAGCAAGTATAACAATTCTGCATAAATAAGCTAAGTATGAAATTCAATGCATGCATGTGTGTTACTCCCCCTGAATCCTTCACTCCCCCTTTTTCAAGTAACTTATGCTTTTTCAGAACAAACTTTTATCCAAAGATTTTAACTTGAAAATTTTGAAAAAACTTTTTAAAAAAGAAAGATTTTAACTTGGAAAATTCATTAACTTGAACCTCAATTCTCTCCCCCTTTGACATAATCAAAAAATATTTGGTTCTATTGGGTTGAGTCCAAGCTTAATAAATAATAAATATAGTTAGACAAAAAAAATATTCCTTTGGGGCGAGTGTCCAACTTAGGTTTTAGCTATCTACTAGAAAGTAGTAGCTTGACCCAGTTAGCCAAGTATAAGTGTTTGATCCCAACTTAAAAGATTGTCTTTTTATTTTGGGACACTTAACTTGATCAATTGAAATTAGAG
Source organism: Curcuma longa (assembly GCF_044706935.1). Lineage (NCBI taxonomy): Eukaryota > Viridiplantae > Streptophyta > Magnoliopsida > Zingiberales > Zingiberaceae > Curcuma > Curcuma longa. The sequence continues at coordinate 7,911,117 of NC_133875.1, forward strand.
TCTAAGCTTTTTGGTTTGATGCACTGACTTAAAGCATCTGTTTTGCTTAGACTAGAGGCCTATACATCTCACACCGTTCTAAGTTTTAGCAATCACAATCAAGGTATCTAGTGTGCTTTGTGAGATGTCCACCTAGATCTATAGGTACATGCTTTCTAGGGGGTTTGCTTCTAGTCTAAGGCAAAATCTCCATTTACTTAACTTTGAAAAATAAAAAAAATAACTTTTAAAAACATACCAAGTTTTTGAAAATCCATTTTGAAATGTACTAATAATAGATTTGAAAAGCATGAATTTTTGAAAACAAATTTCTTTTTCCTACTCTACTAAACATAAACCTAGTTTTCTTCTAAGTCATAGCATAAGAAATAGATCAGACAAAAAGAACAGGTAATTGAGTACTAGACTGTGAAATGATAACATGAGTTAGAACCAAGAGCAAATAGTAGTATCAACATCAAGTCAAGCAAGTCAAGTAATAGCAAATAATAGCAAGTAAAAGCTAGATAACCTATCTACATGCACAATAACAAGTCAGACATCTAGTCAGATCAAGTCAACTACAAGTCAAGTCCAGGTCAAATCCAACATAAGTCAAGTCAAAATATCATAACAAGTCAGATAATAAAATGTCTAAAGCTGAGGTGGAGATGGTGGATGATGAGGCTGCATCGCTCTCAGAAGCTGAAGAATCTCAGCTATGTCAGCTCCCTGTGAGTCAATCCTGGTAGACAGGGAATGAACTGACTCCTCCAACCTATCTAGTCTCTGATCTGTGGTCATCGGTGGAGGTGGAGCTGGTGCATCAGGAAGCTCTAGTAGCTCCTCTATCTCTGCCCCTATATCAACCTCTGCTGGGTCTGGCTGGGGCTGATCTGGATCCTGCTGCTGCTCTGCTGGTGGGGGCTGAATCTGAGGCTGTGGGGGCTGAATCTGAGGCTGTGGGGGGCTGAGGCTGCCTCCATGATAGTCTCCCCTCAGGGCTAACATCTATGTGACCTAGTGTGATATGTCGGCTGCCAATAATGTCGTAGTCTCCATGGGGTATGATCTCACCTACGGTGGTATCTACCCCTAGAGATGCAAATATGCCAGTCAAAATATGGCAGTATGGCATGTGCACTCTCCTACTGGTCACTATGGATGCAGCATAGATCACGGTGTGAAAGATGAGGAGTCCAAGGTCAATGTCCAGTCTATGAGTGAAGGCATAAAGAAGGAAGGAGTGAAATGGTCTCATAGTGGTAAGATTTCTGGTAGCTAAGGGTAGAATGCAGTTTACTATGACTCTGTACAGGACATACTCCTGTACTCTAAGGTCAGTGGAGGAGAAGTTGACTAACCCTGGGGCTCTATCCTGCTGGAAGAAATAGGTGTGCATGACATCTAGAGTGATCCCCTCGTATGGCTCGTCAAATGGCATGCAAGAATGAGGGTATACTATGAACTGGGAGGCTGAGGGTCGGAATCCTATGAAATTGTTGATCATGGCTGGATGTAATGGTGATGGTCCTACGGCCAACTCTAGAAATGATCGTGTAGTCGTCCTGGAGATCAAGATTGTTGTAGAATTCTGAACACAAAGTTGTGTTCATAGGGAGGGTGCAGTAGACAAGTCTGTCAAGATGGTAATGGTCGATAGTCTGAATGGTCAGAGGACAAGAACGGGTAAAAAATCCTCTATCTAGTGATCTACAGGGTAGTGCTATGTAGGTGGTCTGTTCAAACCTAAGCCTATGTCCCTCAGTGGGGAATCTAGGGTCTATAGAGGGGGCGTTATCAAAGGCAGCCTCTCTAGCTCTTTTTGCTCGTCTAAATAGGAAATATACGTAAATAACAAGCTAAAAAATACTAGAAAAATACAGTAAAAATGTAAAAGATTAAGTTAGGAATGTTACTTGGGACCCATGTTGTGAAGTGAGGCTTTCCTACGAGTGAAATCGCGAAAAAAATGGAGAAAAAGGGGAGTTTGGAGGCTTCGGCGCGGTGAAGAATCGGCTTCTGCCGATTCTGTTTTATACCGCGATCTGAGTCGACTCCAGGGTCTGAGTCGACTCCGGTGGCGGTGTGAGTCGACTCAGAAAGCGGTGTGAGTCGACTCTGGCAGGTGAAACGACGTTTTCCGCGGGAAAATTCCCGCCGTTCCGTTGACTGGACCTGAGTCGACTCAGATAATGATCTGAGTCGACTCAGATCGGCTTTTCCGCCGATCCGAGAAGGATTTTCGACTTAAATTAAGTTTTAATTAAATATTAATTTAAAATTTTTTTAATTAAATTTAAGTTAATTTGAAAAATTAAATTTTAATTAATTATTTTTGAAAAATTTGTTTAATTAAATTTTAAGTTAATTAATTTTGAAAAATTTGTTTAATTAAATTTTAAGTTAATTTTGAAAAATTTGTTTAATTAAATTTTAAGTTAATTAATTTTGAAAAATTTGTTTAATTAAATTTTGAAGTTAATTAATTTTGAAAAATTTGTTTAATTAAATTTTGAAGTTTTAAGTTAATTAATTTTGAAGTTAATTTTTGAAAATTTGTTTAATTAAATTTTAAGTTAATTAATTTTGAAAAATTTGTTTAATTAAATTTTGAAGTTAATTAATTTTGAAGTTAATTAAAAAATTTGTTTAATTAAATTTTGAAGTTAATTAATTTTGAAAATTTGTAATTAAATTTTGAAGTTAATTAATTTTGAAAAATTTGTTTAATTAAATTTTAATTAAAATTTTGAAAATTTGTTAATTAAATTTTGAAGTTAATTAATTTTGAAAATTTGTTTAATTAAATTTTAAGTTAATTAATTTTGAAAATTTGTTTAATTAAATTTTAAGTTAATTAATTTTGAAAAGTTTAATTAATTTTGAAGTTAATTAATTTTGAAAAATTTAATTATTAACGTAAGGACGGCTCCCCGAGGCTCAATCCTTATTTAAGTTAAATTGAAAGGACGGCTCCCCGAGGCTCAATCCTTGCAATAATTGAATTAATTGAGTTTTATGATTTGATTAATTTTGAAAACTTGTTTGTTGGGTTATTTCGGTTTATTACCTATTCATCTCACCCAGTCTAAGTGGTCAATCAGTTAACCTATGGGTTGAATGTGAGATGATTTCAATTTTATCTTTGTTTATTGTGAAAGGTATCTATACTTGATCAATTTTGAGTTAGATTCAGGTTTAGCCTTCAACCAATTAAGTACACATTTCAAAAATTGATTCCCAGGTTGTGGCGAGGCAAGGGGCCTTCTTGGTTATCGGAGCAACGACCACTTCCTAGACAGAATCAATTCAAGAAATTATGGACTTAATCGATTTATTGAAAAACCTTGGTCTAACTAGTCTAGGATGTGGCGAGGTAGCTTCGGTCAGTTCAGTTCGACTCCGTGAACCAAGTCAGGTACTCCTTACCCTTCTTGACCACTTTGTCTAGCCTCCCTGACGTACTATCATCTCGCCCCACCCTGGTACTATGTTGGCAAGAATTGATCAAGTAGTTGGTCCTTAAACTAGCCTAACTTCTAATACAGGAAAATAAATCTAAGTTATGCAAGAAATCAAACAAGTTGTTTTGGTTCCCCCGGGATCGTGTCCCTTGATTGGTCGAACCAAGTGGACCTGATCCTTGGGAACCAAGAATTGGTTCGGTCCGACTGGGTTAACCAGCCGGGACTTCGGAACCCACGCTTGGACTCGTGTTCGATTTCTACGTGTGAGTGCGATGAATGATCTTTGTTTAGCCGCGTATCCGATGCCCGATCGGTTGTATCCAGCCTTCTGCGATCCAAGCATCATATCCAGATACTTGGACCCGGAGGTGAATTTTTCCAGCGATCGTCTGAGTTCACCGACTTTAACTTTCAGTTGAGCATTTTCTTCCTCGAGTTTAACTCGAGTCGAATCCTCAACCGAATCGTTCGGAGTCGGTGACTCAGGGTTGACTTTCTCTTTGAGGAGTACTAACTCCTCTCGGAGCGATTCACCCACGGCCTCGGACTTGGCTAATTTTTTACTTAGACTAATTATAATTGAAAATAATCTATGTCGACTTACATTGGGTTTCGAACCTTCGGAAACGGATACGGATCCGTGGCTTTCGTCGTCCGAGTCGTAGTCGCTTTCGTTCGGGTTGTCTTGAGCCGGAAGCGCGAGGAAACTCTTCGTTTGTTCTTCGTCCGACTCCTCGGATGACGACTCGTCCCATGTTGCTTTTAGAACCTTCCGTTTCTTCTTTTGGTCCTTTCGCGGGCAGTCGGCGATGAAGTGCCCCTTTCGTCCGCAGCCGTAGCACTTCGAATCTTCTCTTCCGGTGGTTGGCTGCTTCGACGTGTTTACGACCTTCTTGACCTCCGATCGGCGAATCCCGCGTTTGTTCCGGAACATCTTGCGAACTAGATTTACTAGTTCGGTTGTAACGTCCTCGTTTCCGTCGGTGTCCGATGATTCCGATTCTTCCGGTACTTTTCATCTTTTTGGCTCGGAACCTGCAATTAAAGCGATACCTTTCTCCTGCACTTCCGTATTAGACTGTTCATGAAGTTCAAATTCGGAAAATAATTCATCTAATTTAATTTTGTTCAGATCCCTGGAAACTTTATAGGCATCTACCATTGATGCCCATAAGGTATTCCGGGGAAATGCCTTAAGTGCGTACCTTATGATGTCACGGTTGTCGACTTGTTCTCCTATCGAGTGTAGGCCGTTGAGGATGTCCTTTATTCTTGCGTGTAGGCCGCTTGCCGATTCTCCTTCTAGCATTTTTATGTTATATAATTTATTAATTAATAAATCGCGCTTGCTTACCTTGGTGTCGGATGTGCCTTCGTGAAGTTCGATCAACTTGTTCCAAAGCTCCTTGGCACTGCTGATTGGTCCGACTCGGTTCAGTTCCTCCTTGGTAAGTCCACACTGGAGCGTCTGGGTGGCTTTTGCGTCTGCCTCAATCTTCTTCATAGTAGCGTTGTCCCAGAGCTCGCAAGAGAGTGGTTTTCCATCATTGCCAGTTGGGATTGTGAATCCCGTCTGGATGATGATCCACATCTCTACTTGGGTTTTCAGGTGACATTCCATCCTGGTTTTCCAGTATGGAAAATCGTCACCCGAAAACAGAGGCGGCCTTGCGGTGCTTGAGCCTTCTTGTTGGGCCATTGATTTTTGCACACAAAAAAAATAGAAAAAGAGAAATTCCAAGACTTGGTCTTGGATTAGTAGTGCGGGAGAGAAAAAAAAAAAAAATAACCAAAAAAAACTTCGAAAAACCGTCTTGAATCAGTGGTTGCACTGTTTTCAAGAGCCCCCGCTCTGATACCAATTGTAGGATCGAAAACACGCTAGAGGGGGGGTGAATAGCGTGTTTGCACGCTTTTCGATTTTTCGAATAAACTTCGAGTGCGGAAGCGGAAGCGATTAAAAACAAGTGCGGAAGCGAATAGAAACTTAATGCAGTAAAAGGAAATGACACGTTTGTTTTTACTTGGTTCACAGCGCAACGCTGCTACTCCAAGGCCCACGGTCCTTGACCGTTTACGTTGGGCAATCCACTAAAACACTTGCCCCTTTCCGGCAGCAAGTGTATCGAAAAAATCCGTTACAAAACTCGAGTACAGAAATTGAATTAATTAAATACAAGTTTTGTTACCAAACTTTTTGTACTCGCGTTTGCTTCCCGGAAGTCGAATTCGCCGTCTCGGTGTGAAGAAGAGATTGCTTGGAGCAGGCACAGCACCGACGTCGAAGTTGGAGCGCTTGGGAGTCACGAGAACGAAGGTTTGAGGCGTTTGGAAGTTGTGTTGCTCGATGGCTGGTCGCGTCCTCCTTTTATAGTCGACCTGGGTCGACTCAGATTGCAATCTGGGTCGACTCCAGCGCGCGTGGCAGATAAAACTTGATCGGCTTCGTCGCTTATCCCTCCTGAGTCGACTCTGATCTCGTTCTGGGTCGACTCCAGTCGCGGTGGCGGCAGCGGCGATAAGATTTGACTCTGGGTCGACTCAGAAGCTCACCTGAGTCGACTCCAGGCTGATCTGGCGGAGACCTCGACGCGCTGACTTCCGGATTCAGGCTGATTCGGCTGGAGTCGACTCCAGAGCCCATCTGGGTCGACTCCAGACCCGAAAAATCAAGTTTTTCGTCCGGAGTTGGCTTTCGTCGGGCTTTTCCTTCCTGCACAACAAGTTAGCTCAAATATAACATGTAAAGGATCAAGTCGGTTCACCGAACCAACTTCGAGTCTTAACTTCGGATCTCCGGTGAGATCCTGGGTTAGACCGGCGCCTACTGTTCCTCGTAGGAACGCGTCCTCACCCACTCCCCTCGGGAGAATTTACCTGATGCCAACCGAGTCCTCCTGACCCGTTGGACTTGTGCTCGGCTCTGTCGTTGCCCCCCAGGACTTGGAACGCAACTGATCCTCCTGATCAGTCCATTCTTCTGCTGCAACTTGGTCCTCCTGACCAAGTCCAGCCTTCTGCAACTTGGTCCTCCTGACCAAGTCCAGACTTCTGCCTGGTGCACTTTGACTCTGCCAAGACTTCATGCCTAGCAGCACTAGGACTTAACCTGTTTTCTGCAAGCTCAATTCAACCTGGTTAGCCAAACCACATACTTAACTTGATCCTAGTTCCATAATCAAAACTCAGGTTTGATCTGCTAGTGCTTCCTGCACTAACAAAATTCATAGAGTTTGAAATTCAACTAACATTTATGAATCTAAATTGCAATTATCAGAGTTGTAACCAATCGAAATCAGTAACTAAGATTTAGAATGAATTGCAAAACAAAGTAGACAAAAACTTATTGAAATTATCAAATCTAGAACTAAGGAATGAGTTTTCTAAAACAAGAAATTGCATTCGAAAGAACTAACCTAGCTTGTAAACGAAAATTCAATCTAATTGACACATGCAATTAACTAACAAATGAAACTAACAATTAAGCTATCAAAAATCTGAAAAGTTATCAGATCAAACAAACTGATACAATGAACAGTAATTGCTGAAACAGAAATTCAGAATTCAGAATGAGTTTCCCGAATGAGCCAACCTAATGGAAACAAAAATTCAACAAGTAAACACTAAACAATGCAATGCAAAGCAATCAGACATTGTAAGATAGGAAAAACAATGGTTCAGAAACAAAAACAAACTGAAAACAGATTACAAAACAGAATCAATCTAAAACCACAGTTCAGAAATAGATCTTGAAACTTCCCTTACAAACTAGCTCCAATCTTGCCGTCACACAAAATTCAATGAAGAATTACAGATCCAATACAAATCCCTTTCAACCTCAGTCTGATTTAGATCAAATTCAACTCTGATAACCACGTATCAGAAACCCTCCAGTAGCAGAACAGAGATTAAATTCGATCTGAAAACCCAGCTCAGGATTCATTAGATCGCTTGCAATTCAATGCTCGAAAACCCTCAAGAACCTTCAAAGAACCCCTCGGAATGCCCTTGATAGCTCCGATCGTCGTAAATCTACAGATCTTGGCTGGAAGTTGTCGCGGACAGGAACCTCTGATGAAACCCTCATCGAAAGATCCAGCTCAAATCTAATGCCAAATCGAGGTCGAAGAAACTTGATAAGATCTGGAAACTAGCTTGGAAAGGAAAATCTCGAAGATCGCCTAAGAAAACGCAGAGAAAACTTGAGAAGAAGTCGCGGCAGGAACGATGAACAGTAACCGCGATACCCAGCTACAGTGTTTCTTCTCGTTATAACGTGAATTTGAATTCCTGTGCTGAGCCGGGTTCACTCCAAATTGCTGCCGGTTCAATCCAATTCAGCGCCGGTTCAGCCCTAATTCGACTCCGGTTCGACTTCAATTCACCCGGGTTCAGTCCAAATCAACTTGGGTCTTAATTCATGAGGTTGAATCCATCAATTTGGTCAATCTTGGCTCAATTTAAATCGATCTCACTTTGGATTCCATCTTGGTTCAACTCGAGTCCTACAAAATCAAATTCAATTAATGTAAAATTTACCATCAATTTGCAGAAATTATAGTTTACCATCAAATTGCGCAATATATCACAAATATATTCAAATCAATTCATTAAACCATTTATTTTTCATGCACGAACCCAAAATGAATCAATAAAAATGCATAGAAAACCCAACTCATCATGGTGCGCTTTACATGTTGACTATTATTGATGATTTCTCCTGGAAGGTTTGGGCATTTTTTTTGAAACAGAAGAGTGATGTTTTTTCTACCTTCAAGGAGCGGAAGGTCATGATTGAGAAGCAGACAGGGAGACAAGTGAAGCATCTCCGAACTGATAATGGTTTGGAGTTTTGTTCTGATGAGTTTAATGCCTTATGTAGATCTGAAGGTATTGTAAGGCATCATATAGTTCGGCATAATCTTCAATAAAATGGTGTAGCAGAAAGGATGAATAGGACTTTGATGGAGAAGGTGCGTTGTATGCTCCTTAATGCTGAGTTACCAAAGTCTTTTTGGGTCGAAACCGCTGCATATGCCTGTTATCTTGTCAATCGCTCTCCATCGACTGCTATTGAAAAGAAAACTCCACAAGAAATATGGTCTGGTACTCCTTCTAGTTATTCTGATTTAAGAATTTTTGGATGTCCTGCGTATGCTCATGTTGATAATGGAAAGTTGGAGCCTCGTTCGGTGAAGTGCATCTTTATAGGCTTTAGACAAGGAGTGAAGGGATATAAACTTTGGTGTCCAGAGACTGGGAAAGTCGTCATCAGTAGAGATGTTATTTTTGATGAAACTAGCATGCTTCAGGGGTCTCCATCTAAAACTCTTTCTGAGGGAGATAAGCAGAAGACAAGCACACAGGTGAAGATTGAGATTGAGCCGAGATCTATAGAGACTACTCTGGAGCCTATTTCAGATTCTGTGGATGGTGCTGGCTCATCACAAGCACCTTTACAATATTCCATTGCGAAAGATAGGCCTCGGAGAGAGATTAGATGCCCTCAGAGATATGCAGAGGTTGATTTGGTCGCTTATGCCTTAAACGTGGCTGAGGAGATTGATTCCGATGAAGAACCTAAGACATATTCAGAGGCAATTAACTGCGATATTTCTGGTAAGTGGATGATTGCTATGCAAGAGGAGATGGAGTCACTTGGTAAGAACAACACATGGGACTTGGTGAAATTACCTAAGGGTAAGAAAGTTGTTCGCTGTAAGTGGATATTTAAAAGAAAAGAAGGAATACTGGGAGTTGAAGAAGCCAGATACAAGGCCAGACTAGTTGCTAAAGGCTTCAGTCAGGTTCCAGGAGTAGACTTCACAGATGTGTTTTCCCCAGTTGTAAAGCATAGTTCGATTCGAGCCTTGCTTGGTATTGTGGCGATGCATGACTTTAAGTTGGAGCAGTTGGATGTGAAGACGGCATTCCTACATGGGGAACTTGAGGAAGATATCTATATGCAACAACCAGAAAGTTTTGCAATCTCAGGAAAAGAGGATTATGTATGCTTGCTGAAAAAGTCCCTATGGTCTGAAGCAGTCACCTAGACAATGGTACAAAAGGTTTGATTCATTTATGATCACTCATGATTTCAGAAGAAGCAGCTATGACAGTTGTGTCTACATTAAGAAGACTGATGATGGGTCATTGGTTTATCTGCTCTTATATGTTGATGATATGTTGATTGCGGCCAAATAATAAGGGAGAGATAAGAAAGGTCAAAGCCCAACTAAGTAAATATTTCGAGATGAAAGATTTGGGAGCTGCAAAGAAGATACTTGGGATGGAGATTCTGAGAGACAGAAAGGCAGGTAAATTATATCTAAGTCAAAAAGGGTATATTGAGAAAGTGCTTAATCGGTTTAACATGCATACTGCCAAGCTTGTTAGTACTCCGTTAGCTGCTCATTTTAAACTTTCAATTGATTTATTTTCGCAGTCAAATGATGAAGTTGATTATATGTCACGGGTTCCATATTCTAGTGCAGTGGGATCTCTCATGTATGCTATGGTTTGTTCACGTCCAAATTTATCACATGCAGTGAGTGCAGTTAGTAGATACATGTCAAATCCTGGTAAAGATCATTGGAAGGCAGTTCAGTGGATTTTCAGATATTTACGAGGGACTTCTGATGTTTGTTTGCATTTTGGGAGAAATAGAGATGGAGTTATTGGATATGTTGATTCTGATTTTGCAGGTGATCTTGATAAAATAAGATCACTTACGGGGTACGTGTTCACTGTTGGTGGTTGTGCTATTAGTTGAAAAGCTACTTTACAGAATATAGTTACCTTGTCCACTACAGAGGCTGAATATATGGCTATTACAGAAGCTTGTAAGAAAGCTATTTGGTTGAAGGGACTGTTTAGTGAGCTTAGTGAAGATTTACAAATTACTACAATTTTTTATGATAGACAGAGTGCTATTTTTCTCACGAAGCATCAGATATTTCATGAGAGGACAAAACACATCGATGTAAGGTATCACTTTGTACGTGATGTTATTGCTCGTGGTGATATTGTTGTGAGCAAAATTAGTACTCTAGATAATCCTGCCGATTTGATGACTAAGTCACTCCCTATAGCCAAGTTTAAGCATTGCTTGGACTTGGTTGGTGTTCGTTGCTGAGCCTTGCCCATGAAAGCTTTTGTGGAAGAGGTGGAGAATGTTCTTTTGATGATGTGTTGTGTTGAATTTCTCTTTGCTTTTGGAATTCACGTCAAGGTGGAGATTGTTAAATATTGATGATCCGAATTCCGTGTGATCTGATCTGAAAAGGTCGTGGTGCGACATATATGGTGAAAATCAAATTATGACAGATCTACGACTGATATGGATCGTTCCTTATTATAAAAGCTTATTGCTAGGGTTTCCAAGGAGAATTGTAAAAACATAAAGATTGTGTGTCGTAATTGTATTTCACCTTTGATAGTGAATTTTCTCTCATCTGCCCGTGGTTTTTTACCCGTAAAGGGGTTTTCACGTAAATCTGTGTGTGCTCTTTATTTTCTTGTTGTCTATTCTTGCCGTAATCTCGTAACAGAGGGGAACTTGATCGGTAAGTGGTGTTCCTGAAATCTTATTTGTGTATGAGTTTTCCTTAGGGTCTAATTCCTGGATTGGGTGGAAATCACAGCGCGATTTAGAATCCGATAGTGTGAGTTCTTGGAGTCGGCCGTGAGTAAAGAAGAAGAAGTCGGAGCTCTCTAGGGCATGATTCTGAGGTGATTTTAGGGCTGGAATTGGTTCTTGATGTTAAGCTTCTTCAATGCTGTAGGATCTGTTTGAAATTGTTTCAGATTTGGGTTTCTTGATAGTTTTGCCAGTTATTGTTGGATCAGGAGTCTTTTTTTTATGGATTTGGAGGGATTGGATCTGGATTTTTAGGGTTTTGGATATGAGGTAAATTCTTTGGAAACCAGTTTTGTAGGTGTTCTGTTTGTGTTGAGGAAATTGATTGAAGTTGGGTTACTGTTCAATCACGACTTTTATGGATTCTGTTGAATTTCGGTTAAAGGATTAGAGTCTTAGTTGCTGTTCTATTTGATTAGGGTTACTGTTGGATTTCGATTCTGTGAGATTTTTGGTGTTTACCTGTTCAATCGGGATTTCTGTGGATTTTGGAAGAGGAGGAACCGAAGCTAGGGATTAGGACTGAGCAAGGTTTCTAGGGCACAGATAAGAGGTAAGCATCCTTGAACCTGGTTAATTTCTGTTACTATGATCAAATTGAAGTTAGATGTTGAATCCGTGAAGCTGATTCTGTTGGGTTGTTGTTCGATCGAGAGTTACAGAGTTGGTTGGATCTGTTCTTTGTTTTTGGATTGATTTGTAGGATGGTGATCTGATGGTGGATTAGTTTGAATTAAATTGCTTTAGGTGATTAATTTGGTGATTTGGATCAGAATGTTAGGGTTCTGTTTAGGGCGATGCCCTGTTTGAGTCAATTGGGGTTAATGAAATGGTTCTGTTTTGTTGTTGTTGGTTTTGATTTCTTGGAATTGATCTGTTAGGGTTTAGTTGGATGTTAAATGCAAATTTGATCCGGTTATAGTTGTTAGGATTAATGTTAAAATTTAATTAGGGATTATGATCTGTTGTGGATTTCTGTTGATCGGTTCGGGACTGGTTGATTGGATTAATAGTTGCTTGATGATAGGTTGGTTAGGTTAATTAGGTTAGTTAGGTTAGTTAAGTTAATTAAATTAGCCTGGAAGGATTGATTATGTGGATTTGTTTTAGTAGGGTTTTGTGTTATAGGTTATGATGTAGGATTATTTAGGGTTGTTGGTTTTTTTACCGATTTGGTCAGGTTAACGTAATATAGTTGTTGTTGATAGAATTAAATGATTATATTAAATATATAAGTGTAATTAGTGAGCATTGTTTGTTTAAATGGTAGGGCGTTGATCTGTTGATCCTACTATATATGAAGTTCGTATTTGAGGGGGTTATTCGACGTGCGTTATATCAGATGGGTACCCTGTACTTGGTTAGTATAGTCTTTATTTATAGTGCACATTTTATTATTACTAGTTGTTGATATCTAGACTTGAAACTTATTCTGATACTTTGAATTTAGTTCTATTGTATGCCTGATACTTGATACCTATTTCTTGATACTTATAGTTGATACCTTGATCTTATTATTGATCTATGATATGTTGTTGTGGGTTCTTGTTGTTGGCCTATATTGTTGATCTATTATTTCTAGAGCATGATCTATCATTATCTACCTACTTTGTTGCTACTCGTGTATTTATCTAGTTGATACCTCGTGTTACTTGGTGTATGATACTTGCCAGTTGATCTTTGATTGATCTATTCATTGACCGTACAGTTCCGAGTTTGTATCATTGACCAGTGAGGACTTATCCTGATTTATGTTGATCATGTTGAGTAGTTGTAGTTATTAATTATTGAGCTGAGCCTCATAACATCATAGAACGTTGAGCATTGATGCATTGCCTGCGTGAGTGCGATCATTGTAGCACTGTGAGGGTGCGACGCACTGTCTGTGTGAGTGCGATCATTATAGCACTGTGTGGATGCGATCATTATAGCACTGTGTGGGTGCTACCAGGACTGACCCTCCTGAAGACTGCCCCTCCCCTCACGTGTAGTTGGTTTGTTGTTGGAGTGGTTGATTCCTGTTGTGTGCCCTAGTTCATTGTGTGGGTGTCTAGGGATGTTGAGTGCAGACAGTGACCAGGCCGGAGATAGCTTCCCTGTGATACTTTTTCGCTCCCCACACACGTGTAGTGGTTTGTTGTTGGAGGGTGTGCAGTTGTCCTATCATACACCCCAGTTCATTGTGTGGGTGTCTGAGGGTGACGAGTACAGACAGTGACCATGCATGTTGCATTTGATGTGTGTTGCATTTGTGCATGCCCTTGCTGATAGTTTATTTACAACATCATCTGCTTGTGGTTGTTGCACTTGTATGACATATGATTGTTGCATTGTTTGATATTACATGCATTGATTGCATTGACATGATTCCTATTACCTGTTACACAGTATTGAACTTTTCCGTATGCATCATTGTAGAGACTGTATACCTTTTTTTACCTCAGTTGATATATCCTATTATCTGTTGATTAGTAGTTACCTTTTCCTTATGTATCATTGTAGAGACTGTATACTTTTGTTATCCCAGTTGATATATCATTTTTCTATTCCATGATTCCTGTTACCTGTTGATTAGTATTTACCTCTCTTTATATATCAATTGTAGAGACTGTATACCATTTATCATCTCTGTTGATATATATATATATATATATATATATATATATATATATATATATATATATATATATATATATATATATATATATATATATATATATATGTTGTACACTTCTATTCTGTATTCTATTGAGTATTGTATACTCACTATCCAGACCCTGGGGATTTCTCTTATTTTTTCCAGGTAGCAGATAGAGAGATTTATTTGGAGCTTGGAGATCTGCCAGACTGCTTCCATCTCACAGCAGGAGACTTACAGTTTGGTTTGTATTGTTTCGGGTTGTACTTGATGTGGATCTTGGTGTGTATTTGAATCGTTCGTGGACTTATAGAGTTTTTTGTGCGTATCCGTGTTTTGGATTCACGTTCGAAGTTGTGTAGACTCGGATTTTGTTGTATTCTGTTGCGGAGTTTTAGTATCGTTACTTGTCGATGTGTTGTTTGTTTGGATTGTGATGCATATTGTAATGTTTTGGGTATTTTCATTGTTATGTTGATTGTCTGTTGTGGTGAGTGTATAGTTGATGCATGAGTTGTATATGTGATGTATGTATTGTGCCCGTGTAGGCTTTATTGTGTTGTTGAGCGGCCATGTTGGTCTTGTATTAAATTGTATTCAGAGGAATTGTTATTGTTACAGGGGAGACGTTGTCGAAATTTTTCGGACAATCGTCTCTCGGGACGTGATAGATGAGGCTGCAAACACGCAGTAACGAGGCTCCTCCACTGCAACACGGTGAGGTCGCATGGTCAAACACGACTGCCATGGCTAAAATATTACTTTCCTTTCTTCTCTTTCTCGTTTCCTTTCAGTCTTTTCTTTTCTCATCCCTTTTATTTCCTTGGGGATATTTTCCTTTGATTCCTTTCCCTCGCTCGTCCTCTTGGCCAAGTAAACAGAGCATAAACCTCTATCCTTCCTCTCGTCACAGGTATAGGAATTGTGCGGCTTGCGAGGCCACATGCGGCCGAGCGAGGCAGGCTTGGACGACCTCGTGGCCGTCTTGGGTGACCACGCGACTGCCGCCTACGGCCGCGGGCAACCATGTGACCGCCTCGCACAGCGGCGGGTGATCTCGTGGTCGCGGGCAACAGCCGCCTCACGCAACCATGGGGGACCGGTCAAGCGACCGCCTCGTGGCTGTAAAAGTTTTTCTTCACTTTGAGGAGAAAGATTAAATAATAAAACTTATCAAGTTTGATAAATTGTACCCTGCATCGATCAGATAATTCTTACCAAAAACTACTTATAGGTTTTTTGGAGAATGCCAGCTTCTATTTAGGAGTTGATTTTGTTAGAATTAGCCCTTAGTGTCAATTCGGATTGAGTTGGACTCGAGTTGGACTCAAGTCAACTCAGATTGTGTGAGACTCGAGTTGGACTCAAGTCACACAAGCCAAATTCGAATTTGATTAAAAGGTTATCATGCATGAGATGCATGATCATTAAAAAGCTGCATGATCTTCCTTAAAAGAAGAGAAAGATTATCATGCATGAGATGCATGATCTTCATTAAAAGAGGAGAAAGATCTTCATGCATGAGATGCATGGGAATTAATAAAGTATTAATTTCGTGGATGACTAAAAAACAAGAAAACCCTTCATCCTTCATATCTCATGGTGGGATATAAAAAGGGGTGAGAGGCTCTTGATGAAGGGTTGTTGGATGCTCTTGCTCTCCCTCTTCTTCTCTTCTTCTTCTCTTGGCCGAACCCTCCTTTGTGGTTAGCACCACAGCTGGGTTCTTCTCCATATCAGTGTTCGTGTGGATACCGTGGAGGCACGAACGCACTGATCGTGCTGAGATCCGTCGACCTTGAAGGCAAAGAGTTGCTGTCGGGATTGCGAAGGGCACACATCGAAGGTAAACTCGATTCTAGTAGGTAGAATCGTCAAACGAGTATGTTTTTCGCATAGATCTTCTGGAGGGATCCTGTTTTCCGCTGCGTTATATGCGGTTTAATCGGTTTTTCGCGCATATAGATCCCTACAGATTTAAGAAGAAGATGCCTCTTTTTAGTGTTATTTATTGGCATGTAAACTTATTTCAAAAAAAAGTTACTTATTCAACCTTGCAAAGAAGTACTTAAAATCAATTTAATTTTATATGACTCTTCATCAACTATGTAAAATTTAATTATTTTATTAAGTTCAATAAAATTCTTTATGACAAAAATCATTAATATAGAAAAGAATAAAATCTAATTGTCTTATGTTAAATGATATGATGTATTAATTATAGAAGGATATAGAAGGATGAGTTTAAGTATATAAATAGGGATTTTATATGATGATCAAGATGTACAATAAGAAAGATTGTCTTTTATTCTCTCTTCATACTCTCTCACAAAGACTCTATTACATTCTTATTTCCTCATCCTAGATCCATCAAATTCTAACAAATTTGGTATCAGAGCTATATACACCAATAGCTTTGACGACCTCCTCCAAGTGCCAAAGTTAACCAAAGATAATTATAGAATGTGGAGTATACAAATGGAGGCTTTATTAGGATCCCTTAATGTATGGGACCTCATGGATATCAGCTATACTATAGCCGAAACAAGCAATGAGCGAGAATGAGCAAGCTCTTAAGACAGTGAAGAAAAAAGAGAAGAAGACCTTATTTACTATCTATCAATGAGTAGATGAAGCTGCTTTTGAGTTTATTGCTTTAGCAATAACGTCACAAGAGACTTGAGAGATATTGAACACAACATATGATGAAGTAGATAAAGTAAAGAAGATTCGTTTACAAACTCTTCGAGTTCAATTTGAAGAACTACAACAAGAGAATTCAAAAATAATTTTTAATTATTTCTTCTGAATTATCTTCATTATTCATCAAATGAGACGAAATGGCGAGGAGCTAAAAGATGTTCGAGTTGTAGAAAAAATCTTAAGATCTTTAGACTCAAAGTTTGATTTTATAGTTGTGGCAATCGAGAAATCAAAAGACATAGAGATGATGGTTGTGGAAGAGCTTATGGGATCCCTTCAAGCATATGAACAAAGAATATTGAAAAAAAGTGAAGGAAAAACTTTAAAACAAGTATTTCAAGCCAAACTATCTTTCATGAAGAATATTAATGAATCATATAGAAGAGGTCTTCAAGAAGGAAGGGCTTCTACATGGAGAGGAAGAGGTGGTCGTACTTCTAACTTCAATGAGCACACTCATAATTAGAATGATGGAAATGAAGATAATCAAAAAGGACATGGACATGAAAGAGGTCGTGGTGGAAGCTAATATTGGTGCAGGGAGTACTAGATAATCAAATATGAGTTTTGATAATGACAAAGAGTTCAAGTTAAGCCTGTGAAGTGGACTAAACAAGCTAAAAATTAAGGCTGACGCTAAGACAACCCAAATTTGTTGACCTGTTAATCTCAATGGGGATAATGTTCTTTCAATTTTATTCTTTGTGAATTCTTCTATATTCCTTCAGAAATTATGATTTGATGGTAAACATTATTTATGACAATCAAAATAATTTGACTTTTTCTCATATTTCAATCTGATTGATTTTGATCTCTTCAACCATATTGGACATCCAAAAATCCTAGCGGTACTCCATCCTGATAACATACCATAAGCCGAAAAGTCATTTATAGTCCAAAGAAATACAATCTTCATTATAAACATCTGACTAGTATGCACATCATAGGTAGGAAAACCTTCATCCCATAATTGTTTCAACTCTACAATTGATGGTTGCATATAAATATCTATTAACTTCTTCGGATTTTGTAGGCCAGACACAATCAATGTTAAAAATATATGCGTATTTTCATGCACATTCCAGGTAAAAGATTACACGGAGTTACAATAATTGATCAACAAGAATTATTTCTTCCTGATTTACCAAATGGAGCAAATTCATCAACACAAAGACCTAACCGAATGTTTTGAGTCTCCTTCACAAATTTAGGATATGTTCTATCAAAAATTTTCTACTATTGTCCATCTGATGGATGCCACATTAGTTCCTTTTCTATTTCATGAGTTACATACCAAGTCATGTGTTGAGTAGTGACTTTTGATACATAAAGTCTTTGTAGCCTAGGAGTTAAAGACAAATAAAACAACTGAGTGTATGCTTTACGTCACTGTTGACTCCTTCTAGTAGTCTTGTATCTAGCTTGATTACAAAATTTATAAACTTCTGTATTTTCATCATCACCCCAATATAACATATAATTAGCTCTGCAAACATCAATTTTTTCCACTAGAAGACCTAAGTCTTTGACAAATTTTTTCATATTATAAAAATCATTGGACATTATGTGATCACGCGGCAATGCCTCTCCAATAACTTGAATAAAATTATTGAAATAATCTTCAGACACATTATGTTCTGCTTTAGCATTCAACAGTCTTGCTGTAAGAGATAGTTTAGTGTGATTGTCACAACCAGCCCACAATTGTTCATCTACAACACTTAATAATTCTTGAAATTAGAGATATGATTCATTATTCAAATTTTCACCAACTCCTGGTACTTCTGTCTCCTCCAACGATGATGCATAAGCAGTAAATATTTGTTCAATCATTGGAGAAAAATTAGAACTTGGACCACTCGGTTCAACAATGAAATTTTGACCCACTATATTAGTTACCATCTTCTAATATGGATTAAATTAATCATAATAACTCTAATCCCCATGACTAAGTGTTGTATGTTTTGTTTATAATTCTCATCAGATATGAGCGGTTCAACATGACAAATCCAATTATAGTAATTGAGAGTGAAACCAAATTTATAAAGATATTCTCGAACTTTATCATATTGTAAAAATTTACCATTGTGATATTTTTTGCATGAACATCTTATTTTATCTCCATCCATAAATTCAACATTACTTAAAGCAAACTTTAAAAATTATTCTAACCTAACAATAAATTCATTAATTAAACCCTTATATTAAGGTAAATTCTTTTTATACATCTAACTTCTTGCTTTTTTACATTTTTTTTAATCCAAAAATTTTGAAATATTAAAATATAATTAATTCTTACTTAATTGCAATAACTTTTATCTACTATAAATAAAAACTAATACATATCTTCTCATCAATTATATTGTAACACCCGGATTAATTTCCTCTATTTTTAGGATTTTTAATTAGAATAAAGGTCCTTTAGTTAAATGATAGCAGGGGGTTTGGTAAAATAAAATAGGTAAAAAGATTCGTCTTTGCAAGACGAATCTAACAAAATTTGTTTGGGTCAATTTAGAAGTCGTTTGATGGCCGAACCAAGCGAACCAAAATTTAATCTGGTTCGATTTGAGAAATTAGACCCGATTTAATCGGGATTTCTTAAACCCGAAGTAAGGAGTACTGTGCACTCCTCTTTATAAAATAATTTCTTTTCGCCGCCCCTCCTCTCCGCGCGACTCGCGCCCAAGCAAGCCAAGTCCGCCGCCCGCCGCCCGATTCTGCCGGCGAGGAACTCGGAACGGATCGAGGAGAGGGCTTTAAAGGAGAAGGAGACCCTAGCCGAAAACCTAAGCCACCCTAGCTCAACCCTCCGCCGCGCCCCGCTGCTCTGCCGCAGGTCGACGCCGCCAACGCCGCGTGAGAAGACGCCCGACAGCCTA
This sequence comes from Curcuma longa, assembly GCF_044706935.1. Classification (NCBI taxonomy): domain Eukaryota; kingdom Viridiplantae; phylum Streptophyta; class Magnoliopsida; order Zingiberales; family Zingiberaceae; genus Curcuma; species Curcuma longa. The sequence continues at coordinate 7,930,428 of NC_133875.1, forward strand.
ACCCCACCGCGGTGCTTCGCCGGAAAAGAAGGAAGCCACAGACCAGCGCCGCAACCCGTGCCGTCTCCTCTGTTTCTGCACACCGACGAAGCTCAGCGCCGCCGTGAGCCGAACGCCGCCGCCGCTCACCTGCGACTGCCGACGCCAGCGCCGACGACCGCCGATCGCCGCTCACTCGGCTGTAACCGGACGGACCAGCGCCGCCGCTCACCTACGACCGACGACGCCAGCACGCCGAACGCCCCCGCCGTGACTGCGCTGCCCTGTTTGCGTGGAGGAGACGAGCCGATTAATTGATTAACTAAGGTTAATTAATTAAGGTAAGATGATTAAAGGGTTTAATTAAGTTAATTAATTAAGATCATTGGTTAATTAAGGTGAGTAATTAAGTTAAGTTAGTTAATTAATCAAGGTAAATGATTGTGGATTAAATTGATTAATAGTTAATCGGTTATGAAAGAGTTATTTAATTAAGAAGTTTATTAATTAGTTAATTAATCTACTATAAGGTTAATTAATCTAGTAGATTAATTAATTTAGATTAGTTGCTTAATTAAGTTTGGTTGATTAAACTAATAGGATCTGAGCAGTTAATTATTAATGACTAGAATTAATCAAGTCTACTAATTAGAAATTAGTTAACATCACGGGTAATTAATAGTTCGATCAGTAATTAATTAGCAGTTAATTGTTTTAATAAAGTTATCTTTATTAAGTTAGATAATTGATTAGTCAGTTGATTAACTAAGTTAATCAATTTACTACTAATAAGTTAATCAGTTTAATTAGATAAATGATTGGTTAGATTGGGATAGGATTAACTCTTAACCAGGTTGAGTGATTTGATTAATACTTTTGGTTAAGTGATAGTAATGGTTTTGCTAGATCATTGTGCGAAGAAGGCGCTGGAGCACCTCGGAGAAGGTCTCCGATTTCACAAATATTAGCAGTAAAACTTAGTAAGCGGACAAGGTAAGTACATCTCTCACCTGCAGTATAAGTTGTTTTCGTATTGTTCCTTCGCATGGTTATGTTAAGTTTTCCATGACATGATTTCTGTTAAACATGAATGTATTTATATGTATGCTCTTTCCATGACATGATTTATGTTAGACGTGAATGTATTGATGTGTTCTTCCTCTAGTATGATTCATGTTAAAATAGGAATATATATATATGTTCTTTCCATAGCATGATTTAGGATTTAACCATGAATATGTAAATTATTCTTCCTATTTAGGATGGAAGTAAAGCATGATAAATGATTGATGAAAGGACAAAGATATAGTAAGTAAAAGTATAAGAACTTTATGATATGTAAAGAAATGTATTTTACTTTTAAGAGGCGAGTATCGGGCCAAAGGTTCGTCCACAATGAATTCCGGGCCAAAGGTTCGCCCATAAGGAAAGGAATTCCAGGCCAAAGGTCGCCTGATAAGATAAGTCCTCTGGTAGCATTCGGTGGCTAGCTACCCCGAGTCCTATCAGAGATGCGCGCATTGATACTCCGCCAGGGCCCATAAGTATGTTTAAGTATGTTTACTTATTTTCAAAAGTATGAATTTTCAAATATAAAGAAGCTAAGAAATTTTCTATGCAATATAAGTATTTCCATGGTCAGGTAATTTTTGCTTAAGTACATGTCTTTGTAATTACAAGTCTTTCCATGTGCCTGCAATGATTTCCGTGGTTTTGTGAGACTAGGTATGTACTTACTAAGCTTTGCTTATAGTTGCATTTCCTTATACTGCAGATAGAGGATAAGAAAAGGTTTAAGTGACGGGAGGCAGCAGGAGCAGTGTTTGGTGTGTGTGGCGGCGGAACAGCGGATTAGAATAAATAAATGAATAAACACCTTATATCAATTATGTCTTTTATATCAATGGCTTCCGCATCTTAAATTGAACAGTTGTTTTATTCCGTTATAAGAATATTCCTTTTGATAGAATTTATCTATTGGATTTTCTACCAATAATTTAATAATGATAAGGTATACGTAACATCCCCCCTATTAGAAAGGAGGAGGGGCGTTACATATATAATCATAATTAATTTCTACTAAATTAGAATAATAAACACTAACATTCAAATAACTACAATTATAGCTAAATACTTTTCAATATCCAAAAATAACTATAATTATAAAAATATCTAAAGTTGGTGAACAAAGGCGAGTATCTCTCCAATTACTTTACGTCCACAAAAATTATAAACCTATACAAATAACATTACAAAATCAACAATTAAATATAATATGTACAAAGAAATACTTTTAGTAAACTAAATTAATATTTTAAAAATAGAAGTCTTAAAACTACTTAAGCTGAATTAGTTCGAAGGCAACAAAGCTCACGGTGAGGAATGATCACATAAACAAACGAGCTTGCAACTAGCTGATTAGCCAAGCTTGCGACCAGTGACCACTAAATGCGGCGACAACAGATCGCGGTCAGTGAGGTGAAAACCAACCTCGGCTAGTGGCCAACGGCGGCCACGACTAATGGCGAACACTAACTACGGATGACTGCCCTAGGTGAACGGCCATCAGCTAATTGCCAGTGGCCACCGAGCCTCGGTCAATGGGCCATGAGCAATGGGCAGTGGGCAGCGACAACGACCCCTGGTCAGCGATTGACGAGCTATGAATCAGACCGCTACCCCTAGTCGACGACCAGCGGCTGCTGGGTCCCACCGCGACCCATGACCCCTAGCCAGGGGTCAGCAGGGTACAGATTGTGAGTCTTGGCGGGCGGCTAGATGGTCATGGCCCACGACCCTAGCCAACTGTCGACGGGTCATGATCGCTAGCCCTGCGGCCCCTGGCAGTGACTATTGAGTCATAGATGTTGGTGCAATCTTTGCCCCAAGTGCATTGAGTTTCAATGTTTGGCTAAACCATGTTTAAAGTTAGGCAATTCTTGTGATCTAACATGTGTGATGCAAGTTTGCAGGAAAGTCCAAGCGTAGTCTTGGCAAAGAAAAGTCCAAGTGGGAAGTCTTGGCAAGGAAAAGTCCAAGTGGGAAGTCTTGGCAAGGAAAAGTCCAAGTGGGAAGTCTTGGCAAGGTAAAGTCCAAGTGGGAAGTCTTGGCAAGGAAAAGTCCAAGTGGGAAGTCTTGGCAAGGAAAAGTCCAAGTGGGAAGTCTTGGCAAGGAAAAGTCCAAGTGGGAAGTCTTGGCAAGGAAAAGTCCAAGTGAGTAGTCTTGGCAAAGAAAAGTCCAAGTGGGTAGTCTTGGCAAGAACTTGACATGACGAAGCTGATGGAAGCATCTCAGGCTAGTGCAAGGATGATGGAGCATCCAGGGAAGGCATGAGGCTATGGGAGGTGTTTGAAAGCCGAGGTCTAGGTCAAGAGAAGCTGAAATGGGATTTTTCAGCTTCACCAGTCGACTGGCCCTGCCAGCAGTCGACTGCTCATAAATCAGACGCACACAGAAAAATCAGTCGAGCCAGAGGAAGACAGGAGTCGACTGGGCAGTCGACTGGTGTATGGTGAGTCGACTGATGCCAGTCGACTGGTCTTGGAACAGTCGACTGCTATTTGAACGTTGGCGAAGATTGGCAAACATTTAATGCGCTTTAATGCGAGATTTTATTGCCGATTGAAGCCATCAGTCGACTGGCCCTGTCAGCAGTCGACTGATGCCGAAGAATTATAAAAGAAGCCTGCTCGAGATCAACTCAAGTTTTCTGCCATTCTTTCATTACTTTGTGCTTCTTTTGAGAACATGTTTGTTCTCTACTATTTGCTTTCTTCCTCTCCTCCTGACCTTTCTTTTATATCATTTTGAGGAGATCGAAAGAGTTGTAAAGGTTTCTCCGCCTTCGAGGTTTTCGAGAAGGAGAAGATTCATAGTGCATCGGGTGTGTGCGTGCGTGTGGATCCTTGGATTAGTCACCTCTGCGGAGGTGGATACCAAGTAAACAAACCGGGTTAGCGTTGATCTATTATTTTCTCTTTTATATTTTGCTTCCGCTAACACTCTTGTAGAGAAACAATCAAGAAGAATCGAAAAACGCTATTCACTCCCCCTCTAGCGAACCAACCGATCCAAACAATAGATTGCGGCCCGCCGATGATAAGAGTGGAAGAGCGACCCGCGACATGTCGACGACAAGCGGGGAAGAGGCTGACGACCAAACGGGGAAGAAGAGAGGAAGGATACCTCTAGACGTGATGAAGGCTTCTTTCGTTGGAGAGATCTGGTAGAAGATTCGGCAACGACGGCGATTGGTAATGCCGGAGATCTAGGGTTAGGTTGGCTGCAGGAAAATGTAAGAGAAAGAAAGGAATCGGTAGATCTAGGGTTATGCCCTAAATTTGATGATGAAAACTTTTCATCGCTAAATTCATAGCCACATTAGCGATGAAATAATATTTTGTCGTTAAATTAGTGACGAATATGAGTTTCGTCACTAAAATTTAGAGATGAAACTTCATATTTGTCGCAAATTTGGTGAGAAAACCAATATTCGTTGCTAGATTGGCGACAAATGTTATATTTGTCGCCAGATTGGTGACGAATGTTATATTCGTTGCCAATTTGGCAATGAATATACCTTTCGCCGTCAATTAAAATATAATGAATTAATATTTTATCACGTATTCGTAACAAATAATTAATCAATCACCGAATTTGAGATATTTTTTTTTCATTGCTAAATTTATGATGAATATTTGATTCATCATAAATTAGCGAAAAAAAATTTTTTTTCATCGTAATTTTGTGATAAATTTTGCAACAAATTTTTTTTTTCACAACGAAATTTGTGATGAATTTAATATATTACAAAATTAGTAACAAAGTAATTTTCATTCAAAAGTGGTCGATAATTGGCGTCGAAAATATTTTTCATCACAAAATGTGTTACAATTTTGTGACAAAAAATATTCGTCGCTAATATTCATCCCTAAAAGTTCATTTTTTATAGTGCAAGTTTGGTAAATTGTACCCTACATCGATCAGATAATTCTTAACAAAAACTACCGCTAATTTTATGGAGAATGCCAGCTTCTATTTAGGAGTTGATTTAAGAAAAAAATGCCTCTTTTTATTATTATTTGTTGGCATGTAAATGTTAGGACCGGTGCGTTCGCTAGAGGGGAGTGAATAACGATCTTTCGCTCTTGCCTGTAAAATCGTTAGCGGAAGCAAAAAGAACAAAGGCAAGACAAAATAAACAATGCTAACCTGTTCGATTTACTTGGTATCCACCTCTACGTGGTGACTAATCCAAGGATTCACACACAGACAACGACCTTCCACTATGAAAACTTCTCCTTCTCAAAGAACTCTTTGAAGGCGGAGAAACCTTTACAAACCGATCTCTTCCTTTCACAAGATGTGTAGTGAAGTTTAGAGGAAGAGGAATGAAGATTACAGAGATTGGAGTTCGTGCAAGAATGAAAGAATGTGAACAGTTGCTTCTCCAATCGTCAAACTACGTTTTTATAAAATTTTCGACATCAGTCGACTGATGGGCTTCAACGGCTAATTAATTCACGTTTAATTCTCCAGCTGTCAGCCCAACGATCGTCTGTCAGTCGACTGCTACATCCACCAGTCAACTGATGCCAGTCGACTAGTCCAAGCAAATCATTTGACCAATCTTTTTGTGTGCTTCTGGATCAAGTCACCAGTCGACTGATAGTAGTGTCAGTCGACTGATCAAGCTGAAAATCCCCTTTCAGCTTCCTTCTTCATCCTTTAGCCTTGACGCAAACTTTCAAACGTCTTCCACAAGTCTCATACCCTTCCTTGCACTTGCTTGAAACGTTTCTTTCGGCTTCGTCGTGCTAAGTCTCCCTTTGCCAAGAGGCTGCGCCTCCGGGACTTCACATTTGCTAAGAGGCCGCCGCGCCTCTGGGACTTCACATTTGCCAAGTCTTCATCCCTGGACTTTCCTGTGAACTCAATTCACACAAGTTAGATCACCAACATTGCTTAACTTAAACTTATTTTAGCCAAACATTAAAATCCAATTCCACTTGGGGCAAGACTGCACCAACAATCTTGTCATTAGTTGGTTTTCTCTTGGATTGAGGTCTAGGTGTTAGGACCGGTGCGTTCGCTAAAGGGGGGTGAATAACGATCTTTCACTCTTGCTTACAAAATCGTTAGGGAAGCAAAAAGAATAAAGACAAGACAAAAATAAACAATTCTAACCCGTTTGATTTACTTGGTATCCACCTCTACGCGGTGACTAATCCAAGGATCTACACACAGACAGCGACCTTCCACTATGAAAACTTCTCCTTCTCAAAGAACTCTTTAAAGGCAGAGAAACCTTTACAAATTGATCTCTTCCTTTCACAAGATGTGTAGTGAAGTTTAGAGGAAGAGGAATGAAGATTACAGAGATTGAAGTTCGTGCAAGAATGAAAGCATATGAATAGTTGCTTCTCCAATCGTCAAACTGTATTTTTATAAAATTTTTGACATCAGTCGAATGATGGACTTCAACGGTTAATTAATTTGCGTTTAATTCTCTAGCTGTCAGTCCAACAGTCGTCTGTCAGTCGACTGCTCCATCCACTAGTCGACTGATGCCAGTCGACTGGTCCACGTAAATCACTCGACTAATCTTTCTGTGTGCTTCTGGATCAAGTCACTAGTCGACTGATGGCAGTGTCAGTCCACTGATCAAACTGAAAATCCCCTTTCAGCGTCCTTCTTCGTCCCTTAGCCTCGACGCAAGTTTTTAAACGTCTTCTACAAGCCTCATGCCTTTCCTTGCACTTGCTTGAGACGTTTCTCTCAACTTCGTCGTGCTAAGTCTCTCTTTACCATGAGGCCGTGCCTCCGGGACTTCACATTTGCCAAGAGGCCGCGCCTCCGGAACTTCACCATTTGCCAAGTCTTCATCCCTGGACTTTCTTGTGAACTCAATTCACACAAGTTAGATCACCAACATTGCCTAACTTAAACTTATTTTAGCCAAACATTAAAATCCAATTCCACTTGGGGCAAGACTGCACCAACAATCTTGTCATTAGTTGATTTTCTCTTGGATTGAGATCTAGGTGTTGGGACCGGTGCGTTCGCTAGAGGGGGTGAATAGCGATCTTTCACTCTTGCCTGCAAAATCGTTAGCCGAAGCAAAAAGAACAAAGGCAAGACAAAAATAAACAACGCTAACCCGTTCGATTTACTTGGTAGGATACCTTTACGATGTGACTAATCCATGAATCCACACACAGACAACGACCTTCCTCTATGAAAACTTCTCCTTCTCAAAGAACTCTTTGAAGGTGGAGAAACCTTTACAAATCGATCTCTTCCTTTCACAAGATGTGTAGTGCAGTTTAGATGAAGATGAATGAAGATTACAGAGATTTAATTTCATGCAAAAATGAAAGAATGTGAACAATTGCTTCTCCAATCGTCAAACTGTGTTTTTATAAAATTATCGACATCAGTCGACTGATGGACTTCAACTATTAATTAATTCGTGTTTAATTCTCTAGTTGTCAGCCCAACAGTCGTCTGTCAGTCGACTGCTCCATCCACCAGTCGACTGGTCCAAGCAAATCATTCGACCAATCTTTCTGTGTGCTTCTGGATCAAGTCACCAGTCGACTGATGGCTGTGTCAGACGACTGGTCAAGCTGAAAATCTCCTTTCAATGTCCTTCTTCATCACTTAGCCTCGACGCAAGCCTTCAAACGTCTTCCACAAGCCTCATGCCCTTCCATGCACTTGCTTGAGACGTTTCCCTCAGCTTCATCGTGCTAAGTCTCTCTTTGTCAAGAGGCCATGACAACCCTTGATTGCTATGTGTCACGAATAGGGTTGCAAATTGATTTAAATTTTTTGAAAACCCACGATAAATACAAGCAAGCAAGTATGGGGTCTCGAGTCATATTTTTCCAAGGACTAGTAGGCAATTGCATGAATCGAGCTCAAGTGTCGCTCTTTTTGGGTTTTCCGAATAAAAATGGGGTTTTGGTGTTTTAAAATAAAATGCAATTCAAAACTAACAAGTAGATAAGAAAATGCAACTCACTAATCAAGAATGAAACCCTAAAGCAGGCTAATTCTAATGCAAGCTAAATGAAGCCTAGAATGCGAGAAAAATTAGCAATGCAAGAAAATGCAACAAAACAATTGCAAGTTATTGAAACCAACTACCTAAATCTTAGGATGCAATGGAAACACTTAAACTAGCCTATCCTAAATCTAATGGCACGGAACAATAATGGCACAGTAACAAAAAGAAAAATAAAAAGAAGTTCTAGCTAAGCTAAACAAAATCTAGCAAGCTCTAAGGTAATATCTAAATTGCAATGAAGGGCATAAACTAATCTATCCTAAATGAACAATTTGCCAAACGGCATGGCACGGAACAGTAAGGCAATTTGGCACGAAATAGTTGAAGCCCTAGGTTATCAGAAACTCAAAGTTTAAACCGATTGGCATTGGATTGAATCCTAGAACACATAAACTATCATTTGGAATTAACAACTCAAACAATTGTGCTGTTGATAGCCTAAAATTGCAGAAAAAACAGGAACATTCAGAAACATCTAAACAGAAAATCAGAAACTGATAAAATCATCCCTCCTTCCCAATTTCAAATGCATTCTTCACAACTTGGTTGTCAATCAAGCTGGTAAACCCTCAATGAGGCTTCACTGATCCCTCTGAAACTTGAAACTGATCTCCGGAGCGTTTTGCTCGCTGCTAGCACCACGAATTGCTCGGAAAAACCCTCTCCGGCCAAAACAGGCACTGTGCGGAGCGTTTTCAGCTGGCAAAAATTGGATTCCGTGGCTTCTCTTGCTCCGATTGAATTGCTCGTGGCTCCGGTGTGCTACACGCTCCTCAGAGAACCCCTCCGAGGACTCGCGGCGTCGGATGGCGTTGTGGATGGTCGGAACAAGAAGAAACAGGGGTGTTGGCCGGTGAAGAAACCCTCTCCGCCGCACCGACTCCAGCTGCCGGGATATACCCAAAGGACCGGCTTCTAACTCCTCAGAGACCAAGGAATGCAACAGAATTTGATTGGGAGGAATCGGGCTCGCCGGTTGATACATCGCGCAACAGGGGATCGCTGTCGGGGAACGAAGATGAACAGTGTCGGGCGGCCACTGTTCACCCGATTACAACTTAGCTTATATACGCGTGATTAACTGATTAATCTCAGCCGTCTGATCTTGATCTGATGGTCAGGATTGATCTAAGGCTTTAGGGCAGCTTAGGACTTCCAAAAAAATTGAGGAATTTTGATCAAACTTGAGCTAGGTCATGTCCTCCACGTGGGCTTGATCAATTTGGCAAATTTGACTCGATTTGACTGCGGTTGAGCTTGAGTTGGGTCCGATTTGAATCCTAAAATCAATTAAAACTCAATTAATGCAAAAATTGCCATAAAATCATGAAAATTAGAATAAAGCCTCAATTTATGTAATATAGCACAAACATGATCAAATCGATTCAATAAATAATTATTTTCATGCAAAATCTAAAAATTGAATCGATTAAAATACAAGAAACCCTAGCTCATCATGCCGCGCCTCCGGGACTTCACATTTGCCAAGAGGCCGCGCCTCCGGAACTTCACCATTTGCCAAGTCTTCATCCCTGAACTCTCCTATGAACTCAATTCACACAAGTTAGATCACCAACATTGCCTAACTTAAACTTATTTTAGCCAAACAATAAAATCCAATTCCACTTGGGGCAAGACTGCACCAACAATCTCCCTCTTTTTGATGTTTGGTAAAAAATTTATTTAAGTTAGGTCTTTAATACAACATTATATAACAACAACAAATAACCTCAGTGATAATAAATGAATCATGAATAACAGCATAAAAGCACTTTTAACAACATAAAAGCATTAACAGTCTAACTTTTAACAACCCACTTCTCCCCTTCTTTGACTAACAGCAAAAAGAATATAAGCACAAGGAGGTAAAAATAAGAGGTAGGGCAAATTTTCAATAAGGAGCTGTATGTGTTAAAGAAACTAATATTGGCACATGCTCCCCCTAAAACCCTACTTCCCATATAACAAACACCAACAATGAATTTGTGGCACCTAAGGTATAGGTCTTGAGCAATCCTATAGACCATAAAGATACTTCTAGAGCATGCATCAAACAATAGAGGTCAAAGGATACACAATTTAGCAAAAAAAAAAAATATCAAAATAGTGATTTTTCAGCCACATCAGTCGACTGGTCTCTGAATCAGTCGACTGATGTCTAATAAATAGATTTTCATACCTAAATTTAAAAAATTCATAAGTAATTCATTTTTCATCGAAAAATCATGAAATTTCATACTGTCATTACTTAAGGCAGACATAACAAGGAAAAATATTTTTAAAATATTTTGCCTATGAAAATAAGATTTTGATATAAAGTTTCAAAATGATGAAACTCTTAAGTTAACAAGAACTTTGTATCAATATGCATGAGAGCTATGAGTTCCTTCAAATAGATATGTCTAGATTGCTTATATAGCACCATGAAATATGTCTAAATTGTAGAATTGGTTATGATTTAATATATGTCTCAAAATGACAAGTCCAAAAAGGAAGCTCTCCCTAATTCCATAACCGACTCTTATTCAACAAAAAATATCACACATATATCAAGGCAAATTGACTAAGAAGTAAATTCATACCATAACAGGAAGAAATAAAGTCATACAACATACGAGTCCAAATCATCCTCACATAAATATCTATGTTCGAGACAAATAATAAATTTTTGTTTAAAGAACAATCTCGACATAACATGAGTTCATCCCAAACTATGCATCATCATCAGTAGGAGGTAAAATTTCTAGCAATTTTATAAGAATTTTTGCATGATGGCTTTTATGTGGGGTTTTTTCAAAAATAAAAGAAAATAGAGCAAAAAGGATGCATAACAAATCATAAAATTGATACAAAATATACAAGTTTGTGCCAAACTTTAAAGTTTGTATCAAACTATGAAAATATGATCAGTTTTCACAAATTCATATTTTTCCCTAATAGATTGTGTGTAAACAAACATGCCTGCAAAATTTCAGATTTTTCTGAATTTTGTAGAATTTTTAAAGATTTTTTGAAGTTTACTACATAGAGCTGTTTTTAGAGTATCAGTCGACTGATGCAGAATTCAGTCGACTGGAGCAGTCAACCACTCATGAGCAGTCGACTGCAGGCCAGAATTCACTCGACTGAAAAATCTGTGAGTTTTTGAATCAAGGTGTAACGCCCGTAAAATTTCTAGCAATTTTATAAGAATTTTTGCATGATGACTTTTATGTGGGTTTTTTTTCAAAAATAAAAGAAAATAGAGCAAAAAGGATGCATAGCCAAGGTTCGAACCCCGAACCTCCAAGCAAGTAGCAAACTCTTATGATATATGTGGTAACCAAGTGCCCTAGCAAGGGTGTGATATTAGAAAGGTAAAGGAAATTGTAGATAAGGGGTAGGGGAGGCAAAGGGACACCTCTTTCCCTTCACTTAGAATAAATAGGAGTGAATGAAGAGAATGAAAAGTCACTTTTTCTTCCTCCTTCTTCCTCCACCGAACCCACCCCTTCTCCTTCTTCCATTTTCGAAAACTCAAGGCCTAGGGTTCCTCCCTAGGAAGTTCACAAGGGGATCACTCAAGGGCTTATCCCCTTATTAAGGCAAGGATACGCAAAAGAAAGTCTAGGAGCGGAGGCCTTCTCTTCTCTCCACCAAGGGTACATTTTCTTGTGGTAAATCGAGCGAGAGTATGTAAGTAATCCCCTCACCTGCGGTACAAGTTGCTTCGAGTGTTTTCGATTGCTTAAAAAACCTAGGTCTACCCTTCTAGGGTTTCGGCCAAGGAAGAATATAGGACTAGGGAAGAAGTTTCAAACTCTAAACATGCTTGCATATGATTCCTTATGATGTATAATGCATTATATAATGTTAGTAGGATGATACCCATATTTTTATGTTGCTTAAAACTTAGGGTAAGGACCCCTCAAGTTTCGGCCAAGAAGAATAAAGGGACATGGGAAGGTTGAAACACTACATATGCTTGCTAATATTTTTCCCTCATGATATGTGATATATTTGTTGGATATTGGGGCCTTAATGGACCAATACGGTTTTATGGAAAAATTGGAATGCCATCAATTAATGAAAGTCGTAATTGACTTCAAAATTGAAATCTACGTTTCGCGTAGATAGATTTAGACTATTAATTTGCTCAAAACTGATTAAAGGTGAATGAGAAATTAATTGTTTAAGATTGGCCCAAATAACATTAATTGTTAATTAATGTTATATATAAGAAAATACATGGGAGAATAGTCCCACATCAGAAACTTTCGATGTGTTTTCTTTCCTTATTAATGATGCTGTGTTAATGGAGTTAACACAAAAGGACCAGGTGCTCTCTTCTCAGGGGCGAGCAGGTGCTCGCACCTGTGAGCCCGCCACCCGCGCACGTGCGCACGCGCACGTGCGCACGTGCGCAATGGGCGCTTTGTAGGCGCACTTTGCACTTCGCGTCGTCGCGAGAAGCATTGAGGAGCTTAAATTTATGCTCCAGGTGACATTGCGGTGCCTGCGTGGCACTCGGGTGACGTGTCAGGATCGTATCTGACGTGGCAATGCCTATGTGACATCCAAGTGGGCAAGAAGAGATGACTGGACTATTGATTGGGCGAACGGATGACAACCGTTGATCAAAGAGGTGTGATGGATCGCGTGTGATGCGATCTGGAGCGATGGATCGCAAAGAGTCACGATCTGACCGCTGAGATGAGACCTGATCTGAAGCGTCAGATCGAATGGATCAAGAGATTCAGATCCGACGGCTGATGACAATAGGCGAGATCTGAAGGGCACAACTTTTCAGATCTGATGGATGAGATCAAGAGGGCTATATGAAGGGTTACAACCCTCCAAATCGGACGGCCCAGATTGATCACGTTCAAGGGTCACATCCACTCGCTCAACCTCTTCACTTAGTATAAATAGAACCCTCCAGATGATGGAAATCTCATCGAATTCATCGATTCAAGTCTTCCTTGTGCATTCATCCCATCTAGTGCATTCGGAGTCCAAAAAGCCTACGAGAAAGTTTGTCGGTCTCAAAATTTGGAGTGCTACTATTCCGAGACGTTCGTCGTTGTATCTTGGGAACGAGTTGCTGCTATCCGTTAGCATCGTAGCGGAGCAATATCGTTTATGGAGATAGTGTTGAACACTAGCCTCGACGATCCGTATCAGTTTGCGACATCCTCCCGGAGCTACCGGAACAACAATATTATGTGATGATTGTATGATGCTGTTCATGTTTGATATTGTCTAAAACCTAGGGGGATTCCCTCTTCTAGTTTCAGCCAACCTAGGGTTTAGGGCTTAGAAGAAATTTGAAAACCCAATTATGCTTGCCTATGATTTCCCTATGGTATGTGATATGTTATGTGAAGTTACTATGATGCTATTCATGCTTCATGTTGCACAATACCTAGGACCATGCCTCTAGAACTTTCGGCCAAGTCCAAGAAACTAGGGTTATGGGAAAATCCCAATCCCATCTATGTTTGCTAAAAGTCTCCCATGTTATGCTATGTATTATGTGATGTTAGTTTGATGTTTTCCATGCTTGATGTTGCTTAAAAACCTAGGACCATGCCTTTAGAAGTTTCGTCCATGTCTAAGAACTAGGGTTAGGGGAAAATCCCAAGCCCATCTATGCTTGCTAAAAGCCTCTCATGTGATGCTATGTATTATGTGATGTTAGTTTAATGTTTTCCATGCTTGAGGCTACTTAAAACCTAGGACCATGCCCCTTGTAAGTTTCGGCCAGAAGTGTTTTGATGCTAGGGGAAAGATAAAAACCCCAAACATGATTACTAATGATCTTCCACGCCATGCTATATATACATGATGTTGACATGATGATAGCTAGACTTTATGTTAGCATGATTTCTTTATGTCACCACCTTATGTCCATGTTAATTCTATTAATGCATGCTTATGTTATGCTTATTGTGTCATGATGTACATGCTTATGTTTCATGCCCACTAGGGCACACCTATGTTATGCATGGCTTATGTATGATGAAATGCCTAAGAGATGCTTCCCTATGAGTTGGGACTAAGAACACTCTTTATGTTATGATAAGGAACATGATATGCTATTTTACTTTTGTATGACTTATACTGGACCCTAGCAAGGTCCATGGGATGGGCTCCTACGTTGCCCCTAAGTCGACGGTCGTAGTACGGGCCTAGTATGGGATGAGCTCCTATGTTGCCCCTAGGTCGACGGTCGTAGTACGGATCTAGTTCCCTAGTAGGTTCGGGATTATCTACCTCGGATCGATTAGGGATGCGCGTAAAATGATGAATGTGGTACAATACCGGGCCCAATGTTGAGATTATGTTCAAGTACTTATAAAATATATGTTTTCAAAGAGCATCTTGCATATACCCATTTTATGCCTATGTGATTATCATGCTTGAGATGATGTACTATTGTGATAAGAATGCTAAGTTTCTATGTTTTTCTAGATGTTCATGCCACTACTTTATATGAATGTTATGCCTATATGTTGTCTAAATGAACATGTCACTACTTTATGTTTAATTCATGATGTATGACTTTTGTGAGTAGGAAAGGATCTTACTAAGCCTATGTGCTTATAGTTTTCATGTTTCCCTTGTACTGCAGAAAAGGGTAAAGAATGGCTAAACTAAAGGGAGCAGCAGGAGGGGCAATGATGTGTGTGGCAGTGGCATGGTGGAAGAGATTTGCTTTATGTTTCATGACTTATGCATTTTCTAAAGTTTTGCATGTTAATTGTTAAGAGTTTATTACTACTTGATGCCTTTTTGATGATTGCTACTTGATGTTAACTTAGACTTGTTTTGATGGTTTATACTTGATGTGAAACTATACTCGTTTTGTTCTATGAAACCTTGAAATGTTAAGCATTTGTTTTAGTTAAAGAATTGATAAGAACCTTCTTATCATGTTTAAATTGTTAAGTGATAGATGACTCTGCACTTAGATTATATTTGGAATTCCCTATTGATGTTCATGTACTCTATACTTGTGTTTAGGCCCCTATACTTCCATTATGTTGATTATCATGAACTTGAATCAAGTAGTGCCCTTATGAAATGACTATGCATGCTTAGTAGTCCACCTCCTACTCATAGTGTACTATAAGCTGTAGTTTAAAAAGAGCATGTAAGGTATTGCAAACATGCTACATGTTTAAGATGTTGAGATATTTACATGATTAAATATAAATGCATATTTTGTCATTTTAAGTTCAAATTCTTCCGCTGGGCGTAAGTACGAGAAGGGCGGGCGTTACACAAGGTATCAGTCGACTGATGTGACTAAAATCTTTAAATTTTGAACCATTCTTAACCATTTGTGTATCCTATAACTTAGATGGATTAGAGGTCCCAACAGATCCGATAGACCGATATGACCGTTGGAGCGGCAGCTGGCGAATTAAATGCAACAGATCCGATAACCTCCACGTCAGCATCCAAGCGCCTGAAAGGAATACAAGTGCCCGAAAGATGCCGAGTCAGTGTCAGAAGCGGATCGATGGGATGACGTGGAGGTGCTTGGAAGTCCTTCGATGGGATGACGTGGAGGTGCTTGGATTAGCATTTATAAGCAGTTGCAAGAGGAAACCCTAACATCAACTTAATACACTACTACGATGACTTCCTGTGTGCAAACAACCAATCTAGTATGCCTCGTAACGATGAGGAGCTGCACCGACATCTACACTTCAATTTTCACCTTCTATGTCTGTAACCTTTACATTGTTGTTATTGTACTTAACATTTTAGGACAGTAAAGATTTACCATTCCTAACATATTTTATAAATAAAATTTTTCTCTTAAGAGGCGAGTTTCTATAGTGGATTGCCCGTTAGAAATGATCAAGTATAGCGGGCCTTGGAGTAGCAGTCTGTGGCTGTAAACCAATTGTAAATAAAAATGTATTCATCTCTTATTTTCCACTATAATTTTTATTTACGCACTCTATTTTATGTATGAGTTATCAAACAAGTGAAAAAGTGATAAAGCGCTATTCACCCCCCTTTCTAGCGCTTTAACTCGAACCTACAATTGGTATCATAGCGAGGGGTGCTTGAATTTAGTGCAACCACTAATCAAGCTTATTCAATTTTTTTACTCTATTTTTTTTGTATTTTATTGTTCTCGCACTACTAATTCAAAACCAAGTCTTCGTGCATTTTTTCCTTGTGTATTTTTGTGCAAGATAAATGGCCCATTAAGAAAGCTATAACACCGTCAAACCCTCACTGTTTTTAGGAGAAGACTGATGGTCCAGGGAGCACCAGACGATCGAACCTTAGTTTTGATAATGACACTAGGTTCAAGTTAAGTGTGTTATTGAGCTAACTATGTTGATCCAAGTGTGCAGGGAGCACAGGTTTGAGCAAAGTCCTAGTGAAAGCTAGGCACTGGAAAGACCTGATTTGGAGAATCAGGCTGAAGACTTGGTAGAGTCAAAGCATCAGGTGAAGTCTGGGCTGGTTAGGAGGACCGAGTCGCAGTAAGAAGTCTGGGCTGGCCAGGAGGATCGAGTCGCAGTATAAGTCTGGGCTGATCTGGAGGATCGAGTCGCAGCAGAAGACTGGGCTGGTCAGGAGGACCAAGCCGCAGCACAAATCCTAGGGGCTGAGGATAGAGCCGAGCAAAAGTCCAATGAGTCAGGAGGACTCAGTTGGCAAAAGGTAAATTCTCCTGAGAGGAGTGGGTTAGGACGCGTTCCCAAGGGAAACAGTAGGCGTCGGTCTAACCCAGGGTCTCATTGGAGACCTGAAGTTAAGACCCAGAAAAAGTTTTAGGAACTGACTTTGAAAATGATTAAATTTGCATGTTATTTCGGATAACATCTTTTGCAGGGATGGAAAAACTGAACAATGCAAACTCCGAGCAAAACTGCCCAGACTTTGCTATTGGAGTCGACTTGAGTAAAATTCGAGTCGACTTGAGTAAAATTCGAGTCGACTTGATCCTGGTCAGTAAGCTTTGGAAGTCAGCGTAGTTCAGAATTCTGCTACATGAGATTAGAGTCGACTGGAGACTGTAAAAATGAACTTTATAAAAATTACCTTTCTCCCCCTTCATCTTTGTCATCTTGCTCCCATGGCGATTAGTCCAATCAGAAGCAGACCTGCTCTAATACCAATTGTAGGATCTTGTAACGTGCTAGAGGGGGTGAATAGCGCGTTCTTCGATTTTTCATTCATTCGTTCTATCAGAAAATTATGCAGCGGAATTAGATCAAGATACAGGGACACGCAGATTTACTTGGTTCCTAACCCCAGGGTTAGTACGTCCAAGGCCAATGTATGAGAGGCGCCCGCCCATTAGTGGTCTCCTTTCCGAACGTTGTTCGGAGGTAGAGAACCCCGTCTTACAGTCCAATAGAGAATACAATAAATAAAAGCAAAGGACAAGTAAAAAAAACTAAACCAAACATTGTCACCGATCTAGAAGTCCTGAGCGCCGCGCACTCCTCCTAGAACTTCCCCGGTTGCAAGCACCTGACCTCGTTCGGGTTCTGAATCACCACTAGAATGGAAGAATGGCTTGTATTTGATGTCTCTTATTGTTCACATTCACCTCCTTTTATAGCTTCTTCCGGTCGACTAGAACTGCTCATCCGGTCGACTGAATAAAGATCTGATCCGATCTGATCTTCTCGATCCTATCCGGGTTAGGTCTTCCCATTCGGGTCGACTAGAATCCTCATTCGGGTCGACTGGACAGTCCGATTGCTGGAATCCACATTCGGGCCGATTGAAATCAATTGACTCAGGTTTGACCTGAGTTGACCCCGAGCTTGGTTCTGTTGCCTTTGTTTGCTTCACCTCTGCTTTCTCCATCCTGCTTATAACTCCTGGTTCCAGCAAGACAAGTATACAAATAAACAAAACAACCTAAATCTTATCCTGTGGATCTAACTTTGGATTTCTATCGAAATCCTCGGTTAGTCTGACGCATACCATTCCACTCCGGGAACGCGCCCTTACCCACTCCAGACTTGTTGGATTTCCCGCTTAGCCATGGTCCTCGGCCCTCAGGAATTTGTTGCTGTGACTCGGTCCTCCAGACCTCCCAGACTTCACCAACCCTCTGGTCCTCCTAACTATACCCGATTGGACTTTAGCCATGCTTCCCGGTCCTCCGATACTATATGGACTTGCACCTGGTGCACTTGACCTTGCTAAGACTTCTTCCTAATCCTCCAAACCAGGACTTGCCTTTGCCTAGCCTACAACTAGGAATTTCCCTTGCCTAACCTACAACTAGGACTTTCCCTTGCCCAATCTTCCAGATCAGGACTTAATCGACTAGGACTTCTCGCTAGTCATCTGGTCAAACTGACCTGACTAGACTTCTCACTCACATTCAAACATTAAGTCCTGTTTGGATCAACCCTTGTTCAAACTGACCAGACCTAGGTGTATTGTCAAACATCAAAACTCTAGGCAAGATCTAGTGCTTCTTGCACCAACAAGAAATATCGATACTCGATTTTTTCTCTGGCGGATGACTTTTCCAGCGATCGGCAGAGGGCGATCAAGCTCCGACAAGCTCGACGGCGGTGAGGAACATAGGAGAGAAAACTTAGGGTTTTTGCTTCTTCTCTTTGCTTCTGCTCATGCCTCAGCCCTCTGCCCCTTCTTATACTGGCGACCGGTGAGAGGATGTTGAAGATCGGGAGATGGCTAGAGAGGGGGGGAGTGAATAGCCTCTCTTTGAAACTCGATTTTCTCCTACAAAAACTTAGTACGCAGCGGAAAATAGAAGAAAATAACTAATAAACCGAAATCAATGCAAACACGAGGATATACGAGGTTCGGGGATAACTTGCCCCTACTCCTCGGCGTGTCCGTAAGGTGGACGATCCCTTGATCTTCGGTAGATCACACCCCGGATGAATCCGGCTAGATGAAGTCTCCTTCTCGGTGGAGTGACCTCTCCACAGCCAATCTCAAAGATATATGTTAAGTACAGAGATTATAGAAGAAGATTCAAGATTGAGGCCAACAAATAGTGAACTTACAGCACAGCCTCAACAAACAAGAAAAACCTCAAGCAGAAGCTTCAACGAAGAGCAATGAACGCAAGTAAGCAGAGAACACACAGCAAGCACAAGCACACACAGCCTTGTTTTTTGTTGTTGTTCTCTCTACCCCTTCATCTCCTTCTTTTAGCCTCCTTCTGCTTGTTCAAACGGTCGCTGAGTCCACTGCACACTGAACCAGTTGCTGAGCCATCTGAGCTCTCCAGCACCACACTGAGGTCTCTCCTCTGTGCTGGACCACGCTCCTCTCAGCACACTCTGATCATCCTCCTGTGCAGCTCAGTCTCCCGCTGTGTCTTTTACCTGAAAACCAAAGGTCGACAAACTGCCATAATAGAAAGCCAAACCTTGACTCTTCCTGTTCTTCATTCGAGTTCAAACTTCATCTGCAAACTTCAGAGATGGATTAGCAAAGCAATATCAGAAGAAACAGAAATCAACAGAAATCAGAAATGAGCAGAGCAGAAGTCTGAACACGATCAGAAATGGCTTAATCGATCAGGCCATCGATTAAACGTCGTAATTCTTTTCTCTGTAAACCGTGTAATCGATCAAGCCTAAGCAACAATCGATTACCACACATCTTAATCGATCCGTTGGTCGATTAAGGTATGGTAATCGATCAGGTGATCGATTACCGATCGCTAACCCCATTCCTCATTAAGCTTGTAATCGATCAACTGATCGATTACCGTTGACCATAATCGATTAACCAATCGATTATGGTGTGTTCTGTGGGTTTTGCAAATTCTTACAGAATGCTCTGTAATCGATCACCAGGTCGACTAACCAACTAACCCTTGGTTAATCGATTCACCCATCGATTACACCAAAGTGAAACTAAAACTCATGCAATCTGATCACTTGGTTAACTTGGGTCTCACCCGAGCCAACCACATTGGATCATGTATTCAGAGAACAGACTCCCAAGCCTCCTCTGACAATGATCCGATCTGAAGACAGGCTACCAAGCCTTCTCCGACCATAGTTCGGTACAGAGAACGAGCTACCGAGCCCTCTCTGACCTAATCTGGAGAACGAGCTACCGAGCCCTCTCCGACTCCATCCGGTCCAGAGAACGAGCTACCGAGCCCTCTCTGACCTAGTCCAGAGAATGAGCTACCGAGCCCTCTCTGACCTAGTCCGGAGAACGAGCTACTGAGCCCTCTCCGACTCCATTCGGTCCAGAGAACGAGCTACCGAGCCCTCTTTGACCTAGTCCGGAGAACGAGCTACCGATCCCTCTCCGACTCCATCCGGTCCAGAGAACGAGCTACCGAGCCCTCTCTGACCTAGTCCGGAGAACGAGCTACCGAGCCCTCTCCGACTCCATCCGATCCAGAGAACGAGCTACCGAGCCCTCTCTGACCTAGTCCGGAGATCGAGCTACCGAGCCCTCTCCGATCTTATCCGTCATGGATCAATCTGAATATATTGAACTTAAGTCTTGTTCAACTAAAATGAACTTAAATCTGTGTCAACATCAAAATAACAATCGGGACAAACTGCATCAACAACATTATCTTCCTTTAGATGCTGATTTCGTTGACAATATTGATAGTTTAATTTGTCTTTTATCATATTGATGTGACTTTATGTGTTTTTTATTTAATTTCTCTTGTTATTTATTGTATATATCAGCTGTTACCTAAAATTTATGTTGACTCACAGAGGTTGTTGACTCTATGATAACTTGTCCAACAAAACGAGGATAGCTTGTGAAAATTAAGAAGGGAAAAGATAAAATTGAATCTGCTGCTAGAGTTGTCAAACAGGCCAACCCATGGAGGGGCGGGTCAACCCATGGTGAGCTCATCATATGGCGGGGTGGGGCGGGCCGACCCACCAACTTGGTGAATTGAGAAATCTCCGACCCAACCCAACTCAAGGTTGGTGGCAGGTTAGGCGGGCCAACCCATGGGCCGGTTAAAAAATAAAAAATATTAAAAATTTTAAGTTTGAATTATAATTTAAATTGATTAAGTTAATATTTTTAAGTTTAAATTGTAATTTAAATGGATTAACCCCACTAATTCATTGAGTTTTCTACTTTAATTTTAAAATTTAAAATAAATAAATAAACTTTCTCAACCCGCGGGCCAACCCAAGCCCGCTGCGGGCCAACCCACGCGGGTCGTGGGCCTAGGCAGGCCAATCCATCTCAACCTATCTTAAAATGGGTTGATAAAATTTCAACCCAACCCACCTAAATTACTTAGTGGGGTGGGCCAACTGATAAGCTAGGGTTTTATGGTATTTTGTTTAGTCATTTTGGGTTTTTACATGAAAATAAAATGCTAAATGACATGAATTGATTGCAATTGTGATTTGTTAAATATTTGGATGATTAATTCTAATTTCTGTGATTTAAAGGTTAATTTTTCATTAATTGAGCTTGATTGTTTGTAGTGTCCAAATTGAACCATGATCAAGCCAAATTGAGACCGAGTCAAGTCAAAATTGGTCAAATTGATAGCCCCAAAATGTCATGATCAAAATTTGGGTTCGATTGGAGATGAAATCAGGTGAATTGGAGCTTAATTAGAGAAAGTGGCTGAACTTGAGTTTGACTCGGGCTTAACCAA
>NC_133875.1:7952198-8067444 GCF_044706935.1 Curcuma longa
TGCCGGGTGTTACAAACTCAATCCGAGCCGGCTCGCTACAGTACCACGCTTTAACGAGAAATATCACTGTAGCCAAAAATCGCGAGTACTGTAGATAGTGTTGGGTTGCAAAGGTGCAAACATAGTTCCACATCTAAAATACATGGGAAAGATCATGGGTTTAAAAGGATGGAAAGTATCTTCATTGGCATGAGACCTTTTGGGGAGAGCCCAAGAACAAAACCATGAGGGCTTAGGCCCAAAGTGGACAACATCATGTCATTGTGGAGATGTGGACATTCTTTAGACCCAACAATTGGTATCAGAGCAAGGCCGCTCTTCACCGGACTAACCGCCGGATGAGCCATGATCCGGATTTAACCATGTGGGTTGAACCTTAAAAACAAAGGAAGTAGGGGCTCCCGTGTTTGAATCAAGAGGACCAGACACCGGGCAGGAAGTCTTAGTAGGTCGGGTAGACCGAGGGCCATGAAGTCCTAGTTGCGGCTGGGTAGGAAGTCCTAGTAGGTCGGGTGGACCGAGGGGCAGGAGTCCTGGTTGCGGCTGGGCAGGAAATCCTAGTAGGTCAGGGTGGACCGAGGGGCAGGAAGTCCTGGTGGGTCGAAGATTCAGATATCAAACGGATACTTCCGTTTGAGGAGGGGGTCTGTGGTCCTTTGTTTGAGGGGGGGATTGTTGGGTTGCAAAGGTGCAAACATAGTCCCATATCTAAAACACATGGGAAAGATCATGGGTTTAAAAGGATAGAAAGTATCTCCATTGGCATGAGGCCTTTTGGGGAGAGCCCAAGAACAAAACCATGAGGGCTTAGGCCCAAAGTGGACAATATCATGTCATTGTGGAGATGTGGACATTCTTTAGACCCAACAGATAGGACACTGTAGCAGCTTCGTCCCGCGAGTTCCTTTTCCATTTTCTTTAGTTTTTGCATGCCAGATCTTCGGGTTTTTCCTTCCAAATTGATTCCTGAGTTCCAGAGACAACTACCAGCTCAGTTTGACGATCAATTGGGAGCGGTATCATCTGTTGAGGGTTTCTTCAGAGCATTATTGCCGCTGCAGATTTCGGCTAAATTTCCTTGGATTCAAACTGATCGGAGCACTCAAATCCATTCAGAGGGGTTCTTTGAAGGTCTTTGAGGATTCTGAAACATTCCATTGATCGTGATTTAAAGGATTTCTAGTTGGATATTTAGAGTTTGGATTTGCTCTGTTCAGAGAAGATCTTGAGGGTTTTGGATACTTTTGTGAATGGATCTAATCCAGAAAGGTTCGAGCAGAGATTTGGAGCTGATTCTTTGGGATTTCTGATCGTGGATCAGATCTTGTGTGACGGCAAGATAGGGATTAAATTGTGAAGGGAGAATCTGAATTCTGTCTTTAAACTGTGTTTCTGAGTTTCTGAATTTCTGAATTTCTGATTGCTCTATTCTTTCTGGAATTCTGATCAATATGTTACAATTGATTCTTCCGTTTAATGCTTGAGATATTGTTAGATATTTTGATCTCTTAGAATTCTTTAGCCTTAAGTTTTCAAACCAATTTGAATTTGATCTCATTTCAATGAAACTTCACAGAGCACTGTTCCGTATCAGCTTTTAAATGCTTTTGTATCAGATTGCTAGATCAATGAGCTTTATGCATTGCTGTTAGTTAATTACATTTAGTTCTATAGATTAAATTGTTCTCTTGCATTTAGTTAATTGCATTGCTTAAGAATAATCTCATGTTGAGTTTTGCATTCAAGTGAAAATATTGAACTGTTAAGTGTTGCATTAGGTTTCTTTAGCTTTAGCTTGTAATTTTCTATAATCTGAGGACTTTAATTCTTGCATTTCATAACTACGAATGATAAATTTCATTGTTAGATAGTTTAGGTTTTATTGCTTGATTTCATATTAATTTGCATATTTAGGTTAGATTAGTACTTAGGTTTTATTGCTTGGTTTCATGCATTGTTCATTAAAACATTGAATTTTCATTTTACATTTCATTGCAAAACACCAAAACCCCATTTTATAGAAAACCCCAAAAAGAACCACAATTAAGCTAGATTCATACAACTCTCTACTAGTCCTTGGAAAAATATGACTCGTGGCCCCTATACTTCATTTGTTTGTGAGCTAAGGGTTTTCGATTATAAATTCTAATTTAAGGCTCATTCGTGACATCATTTGTGGGCTTATCACCAACCTGACGAGCCAAACCCAACTTGACGGTTATATCTGCTTAGGTTCTTAAGTATACGGTCGTCGTTAAGAATAAAAAGATATCGAACCACAGGGACTGTTGTTAGCTATAGTGATGTCACAAGGTTAGTTGTCTAGACTCTAAAGGAAAGCGAAAAGGTTGAATTTTCATATGGTAGAGAGACAGATTGGCCTGAGGATTTATGATGAGATGGATAGGTCGAGGATTTCGATTTCACATCAATGCTAGGTGACGTCCTTAATTTATGTTTGTTCCCTTTACTCTCAATGTTTACCACCTTGTGAGGATTCTAACCAAGATACCAACTCGACCTCTTCAGACCGTCAGAATTAAATCATTAATCCTCTAACGCTATGATTACTAGTTTCAGGATGATACCTAGATAGTCTGGTTCTATAGCTCTCCTGTTATTACCGGGCACTCTAGGAATACCTACTTGTATCTACCCTCTGTCACCGAGCACCCAATTAAAGGGACCCCTTCGGAGCCACGATAGTCGTTAGCTACCCCCTAAGGGAGTTTACCACCATATAAAGGTCACCTCGGAAAGTCTGATTAAAAGTTCATCTTCTATCACAAGGCACCCCGGCTATACGATCCTAATATCCCCCTACACAGTAATCTATCCCTCATAATCATGCATATACGCTCACACAAATATTTCATCAAATACGTTCAAGGCACACAATACTTGAAACAAGTATAAACACTTCATAGAATAGGAAAAAATAATATGAACTAAATGTTACTCACCATCATTACATCAATGTTCATCCTATGTCCTACACTCAAAAATATATTCCATTACAAGAAGGTTATAACAAGAACGCAAGAACAAACATCATCCACAAGAGAGGGGAAGACTTATCTTGAAGCACGGGCAACCCTTGAAGCTCTTCTTGCTCTGGTGTAGGATAGATCGGTGGAAATGAAGAGTTTAGGGCCTCCCCCAGAGTGGGGAGGCACCTCCCATAAACCAAGACCCTAGTGTTTTGGAAGATAACCTAAGATAACCCAAGATTGGATTTGTTTTTCCCTTTTATACTCTCCCAAAACTACCCAGATTTTTCTTCGTTTATAAGGCTCCGCCTCTAATGAGTTTTTCACCTTAAAAATCTATTTTTATTTAATTGGGACCTAAATAAAGTGGTAGAGCATCAAATTATCTTCATTTTGGTGGGCGCACTCGACCCATAACTTCATTGAGCTGAAAGTTATGATGGTTCAAAGTTTGGTCTGCAGTTTGGCAGAGCATCCAGTGTGGTCGTGGTCAGTAGGCACGGCCATGCCATTTAGCATGACCTAGAGAAGTAATCGTTCTATACACCCTAAATCAAAGTTGTAGATCTTGAAGCTTTCTACATTTTGATAGGTAGAACGACCTATGGGTCAATCGGAGTTGAAAGTTATGTCTATTTTACTTTAAGTCTGCAAAAACTATCCAGACAAAGTACACAGCCTGGAATTTCGCCTTGAAGCTTTCGCGGGCACGGCCCCAACGTGGTCCTACTTTGGAAGTGGGAACTGGTTTTCGTGCCTGATAGACGGTGCTTACTATCTTCGATCTGTTGGAGCAACATCTTCTTGCCAGCTTCCAGGCACAGCCAGGCCGCTACGAGCTGACCAGGTGGCACGGGCTACAGGCATGACTGTGCTTTGCTTTGTTGTTCGCTCTCCCTTCATTTCTTCATGTTTACTGCGAAGAACCCGCTCGTGATGACGAGCACGACCAGTGTTGTTGGATCTTGTTGGCGTCGCTAGAAGGGGGGATGAATAGCGTCGATTGCTCACTAGTGATCTTGAGTTGCTCAGCGTAAAATTCGATCAAGACACAGCATACAGTGATTTACTTGGTTCATAAGTTTCCCACGAACTGCTACGTCCAAGGCCTGCCTCACTTTCTCTTCGCGGTAATTCACCGAAGGTGGAGAAACCTCTTAATACAAGTTATAGAACAGTACAGCAAAAACTTACAGTAGAGAATTATTTGAGAAGAAATACAATAGATCCTTTCTGATTGGCTTTGTAGAATCTTTGAAGCTTGAAGAATTTTGACCAAGTTGCAGGAATATCGCACTTGTAGAAGATCATTCGTATATTTTGGAAGAAGCCTATTGAAACCCTTTTATAATGATTGGTTATCTTAAGGTTTTGAGTCTGCACAGTCGAGTCCACTCGACTGGCGACTCGACTAGGTTCAAATTTAAATCGCCAACGGTAAGATTTTCGCATTAATTACCTACTTGATTTTGAAATCTTACCCGTTTTAACTTAGGTCCAGTCGAGTCACTGATATGACCGACTCGACTGATGGCCTCCAGTCGAGTTGGCACTCGAGTGTCACCTGCGTCTGCCACCCGACGGCCATATCCAGTCGAGTCTCCAGTCGACTCTGACTTGCTTCTGTTCAATTTTTCTCAACCCAGTCGAGTCGCCAACTCGACTGCTCAACTGAACTAAGTACCAGTCGAGTTTCAACTTGCTTCTGTTCATGTCTTTTAATCAGTCGAGTCACAGACTCGACTGATAAGGCCTCAGTCGAGTCATAACTCGACTGTACCTTATTTTGACCACTCTAAGGCCAAAACATCGCCTAGTAAGATGAGTCTACCCTTGACCCTTTACCTGACGACCGTGAACTGCTGTTCACATGCCTGGAATCTCATCCGGGACTTTTTCTGCCAAGACTTCGTCTGGGACTTCTTCTGCCAAGACTCCTCGTCTGGGACTTCCTTTGCCAGGACTCCTCGTCCTGGACTTCCTTTGCCAAGACTCCTCGTCTGGGACTTCCTTTGCCAAGACTCCTCGTCCGGGACTTCCTTTGCCAAGACTCCTCGTCCGGACTTCGTCTGGGACTTCCTTTGCCAAGACTCCTCGTCCGGGACTTCCTTTGCCAAGAGACCTCGCCTCCGGGACTTCACTGCCAAGACTCCTCGTCCTGACCTACAAAGGGTTTCCTGAAAAATACATCTCAAGCAACCATGTGAGATAACAAATGATTATCACTTAGACTTAAACCTTTGTCAAATATTGAAACATTAGATTGGCTTGATTGCACTAACAATCTCCCCTTTTTGATGTTTAACAACATGATTTAAGTTTAGGTGATATAAATATATTTATTTCTGAAATATAACATGAAGTGCAGAAAACAAATATTTCATATCAGAAAGTCTGATATCTTGAAGCATTTTCAGAACTAGTTCAAAAATATATAAAATTCCAGAAAAATCAAAAAATTGTGAAACTTTAGAGACACATTTCTAACCATAGTATCTATTGTAGAAAAATAGAATTTTGTGTAAAACACTTCTCTAGATCTATATTGATACAAAATTCAAACTGACGAAACCTTTAACTATTATTTTAGAAAACTTCCAATCATTTCATAAGCACAACCATAAAAAGGCTGCCAATCATTACATTCTTATGAAAGTACAAGAAGGTTTCATTTAAGAGTTTTTCATTTTTCAACACCAAAACACACAAAAGCACGTTTTCTAATCTTTCTAAGAGTCATCTAGGAAGGAGGAATCTGAAGACTCTCTTTCTAAGGATTTTACAGTTGCTAATATCTCAGCTTGCTAGTTTAAGACTTGAGCTATTTGGGTGTCTATATGAGCCTTCAAGTCAAGGTGCTTTTGATCAATATATGTCTTCATTTTGATGGGAAAGTCTTGAAAAACCATTCCGGTTGATTCTTGCAGAACAAAAATTTTTCCGGAAACGATTTCAAGTTGCCCTCATAGTCGATCAAACGAAGTTTGATCGACGCATTTAGATCATTGGGCTCTTGTGTTTGGTTTACAGGATCCAAGATAAAAAGGATAATTTAATTAATGCGGAAACATTAAATTATACCTTTTCTTCGGACTGTTGTGAAGGATGTGGATGACCCCTCGATCTTCTGCTGTATTCCTCTCCTCTTCTCGAACGTTGTGTGGGCAACGATCCTTCGAGAATTTCTCCACCAGAATTCTACTCTCCGATGGCTAGCAAACTTTCCTTCCTTCTCTTTATCTGTCCCTTGGAAAAGGGGAGCTGGGAACGCCAACCACAAAAAGAGAAGAGCCAAAGAGAGAAGAGGGTTGTGCTGCCGACCAAAGAGGGGTTTCGGCCACCAAAAGGTTTTTTTTTCGTGTGTCTCAAACCCTTTGCAAGCCTCCTCTTTTATAGCTTAGCCATCTCATAAACTTGGTATGATTTGAATCATAAACTTGGTATGATTTGAATCATAAACTTGGTATGATTTCAATCAATCAGATCGGAGAATTTGGTATGATTTCGGAAGTTAACCAATTCGAACCCAGAGGCTTAATCGATCAAGGAATCGATTAAGGCTCGTAACTTTTTCTCATTAAGCCTGGTAATCGATCAGGTGATCGATTACCAGCCTAATCGTAATCGATCAGGTGATCGATTACGGCTAAGCTTTGGTAATCGATCAGGTGATCGATTACCAAGGTGTGTAATCGATCAGTTGATCGATTACACTGCTTTGTATGGGTTCGAATGCCTAGTTTCTTCACGAATTCTTCCAAGGCGGATTTGAGGATTTCCAGAGGCTACAGCAGGGACCTAGAGGAGGAATTGGTTTAGGTCTCCGATGGGCTTAAGCTTCCCATGTTCTTCACCGAACACACAGCTTAAGTCCATCAATAATAACTCATTCCACTAGAGAGTTATTATTGCACTACCGCACCAATCCCATATTACAATATGGGCTCCTTCTTACTATAAGTACATTAATCTCCCTGTGTTTAAGATATCGTATGTCCGTCAATTAAATGAGTTACTGACAACTCGAATTTAATCAACTTCTAATCCAAGAGTAGTACCACTCAACCTTATTATCATGCGGACAAGGTCCACCTGCAGGGTTTACATGATAATCCTTATGAGCTCCTCAAGGGGACATCATCAGCCTAGATTATAGGACACAGTTTCCTTCTATAATCAACAACACACCATGTACATAATACTACTTCCCAACTCATCGGGCCTTTTGATCTATCGTTCTAAATCTCACCCTTTGATGAATCAAAGAAGTACATACTAAGTACATGTGTTTGTTATTATATCGGGATTAAGAGCATGTACATCTATAGTAACAGAGGTTTAGTTCGATTATATAGTCAGTATAAATCGAACAATCCTCAGATGGTCCTGCTCAATACACACTTAGTGTACTAGTGTAATTCTATAGTCAAGACAGACTAAGACCAAATTACACTACAACCACTCCAATGGTTTGTCCAATCCATCTTGGTTGTGAACACTGTTTATAATCTATAAGGAACTGATAACATGGTCTTCTGTGTGTGACTCCGCACACCATGTTTATCTACAATATAGATTAAATGGACACTTGCATAAAAACTAAATGCAAACATTGACCAAATGTGATTCTTATTTCAGAATGTTTATTTACATAGCTAGGATTCTGGTATACATCCCAACAATCTCCCACTTATACTAGAAGACTACGTGCCTCATATGCTGCCATACATCTGATTCCCATCCCCTCCACATGCCGATCAAAAGCTCTCGCCGGAAGGGCCTTTGTGAAAGGGTCTGCCAGGTTATCCTCTGATGCAATCTTGACCACAGCGACTTCTCCCCGTTTGACAATATCTCGTATCAGGTGGTACTTGCGCTCAATGTGTTTACTTGCCTTATGGGCTCGTGGTTCCTTCGAGTTTGCAACTGCACCACTGTTATCACAATAAATTGTGATAGTCTTGGGCAAACCAGGAATCACATCTAAGTCCATCAAGAAGTTCCTGAGCCATACAGCTTCTTTGGCTGCCTCAGAGGCTGCCACATACTCAGCTTCCATGGTAGAGTCTGAAATGCATTTCTGCTTTACACTCCTCCATGTTATGGCTCCACCTCCCAATGTAAACACATAACCTGATGTAGACTTACTTTTATCCCTATCTGATTGGAAGTCAGAGTCCGTGTAACCCACAGGGATTAAATTATCTGCCTGGTAAACCAGCATATAATTCCTAGTCCTTCTCAGGTACTTTAATATATGCTTTACCGCAGTCCAATGTCCCTGTCCTGGATTACTTTGATATCTGCTAACCATGCCCACGGCAAAACAGATATCCGGTCTCGTGCATAGCATTGCATACATTAGGCTTCCTACTGCCGAAGCATAAGGAACCGCCTTCATGTCCTCTATCTCCTTTGGTGTCTTAGGACACATCTCCTTAGATAGAGGAACTCCATGCCTAAAAGGTAGAAAACCTTTCTTGGAGTTTTGCATGCTAAAACGAGTTAGGATAGTATCGATATAGGAAGCTTGGGATAAGCACAACATCCTTTTCTTGCGATCCCTTATAACTTTGATCCCAAGAATATGTGCGCATTCTCCTAAGTCTTTCATATCGAACTGCTTGGACAACCATACCTTTACGTCTGATAATATTTTAACATTGTTGCCAATGAGTAAAATATCATCTACGTACAGTACAAGAAATACCACCACGTTTCCGTCACACTTCTTGTATACACAAGACTCATCCGGACATTGAATAAATCCATATGACTGGATTACTTCATCAAACCGGATGTTCCAAGACCTTGAAGCTTGCTTCAGTCCATAAATGGACCGATTAAGCTTGCATACAAGATGCTCTTTGCCCTTTGCAATGAATCCCTCTGGTTGCTTCATATAGATGTTTTCTTCAAGACTTCCGTTAAGGAAAGCTGTCTTGACATCCATTTGCCAAATCTCATAATCCATATGAGCAGCAATAGATAAGAGAATCCTTATAGACTTAAGCATAGCTACCGGCGAAAAGGTCTCCTCATAATCGATTCCCTCTTTCTGAGTATACCCTTTCGCAACAAGCCTTGCTTTGAAGGTTTCCACCTTCCCGTCTACTCCTCTCTTTCTTTTGTAGACCCACTTGCATCCGATGGCTTTTACACCATCTGCTGGCTCTACAAGCTCCCAGACCTTATTAGAATACATAGATTCTATTTCAGAATTCATCGCACTTTGCCAAGATGCTGCATCTTTATCTTGGAGTGCTTCGTCATAATTCCAGGGATCAGCTTCATGTTCACCAGGGACCAAGTCCGAGGACTCTCCCAAAAACATGAATCTATCAGGTTGTCTAACAACCCTCCCACTACGACGAGGCACCACCTGTTCTTGTGCATTCTCTGTGACACGCGGTGCAGTTACTTGTGGTATCTCATCTTGCACTATTGGTACTGAAGTGGATGTATCTCCTCTAACTTCCTCAAGAACAATTCTACTCGTGGGCTTGTGGTTCATTACATAGTCCTCTTCTAAAAATCGGGCATTCGTGCTAACGATGACCTTCTGATCTTTAGGACTATAGAACAAACCACCTTTCGTTCCTCTAGGATAGCCCACAAACAGGCAAACTTCTGTACGTGATTCCAACTTATCAGCATCTCCCCTCAACACATGTGCTGGACTACCCCAAATCCGAATATGTCTTAGACTAGGCTTGCGCCCAGTCCACAATTCTGTGGGAGTAGAGGGTACTGATTTAGAAGGTACCAAGTTCAGAATATATGCCGCTGTTTCTAGTCCACAATTCTGTGGGAGTAGAGGGTACCAAGTTCAGAATATAGCAAGTCCCCAGAACGAACTCGGTAATTCTGAATAGCTCATCATCGATCTAACCATTTCCATAAGAGTCCTATTCCTTCGCTCCGCCACACCATTCTGTTGGGGTGTACCAGGTGCGGACAATTGGGATTGAATCCCAGCCTCTGATAAGTAATCCCTAAATTCTCCCAATCTAAGTCAGTACCTTCTACTCCCACAGAATTGTGGACTGGGCGTAAGCCTAGTCTAAGACACATTCGGATTTGGGGGAGTCCAGCACATGTGCTGAAGGGAGAAGCTGATAAGTTGGAATCACGTACAGAAGTTCGTCTGTTTGTGGGCTATCCTAGAGGAACGAAAGGTGGTTTGTTTTATAGTCCTAAAGATCAGAAGGTCATCGTTAGCACGAATGCCCGATTTTTAGAAGAGGACTATGTAATGAACCACAAGCCCACAAGTAAGAATTGTTCTTGAGGAAGTTAGAGGAGATACATCCACTTCAGTACAGAAAATGCACAAGAACAGGTGGTGCCTCGTCGTAGTGGGAGGGTTGTTAGACAACCTGATAGATTCATGTTCTTGGGAGAGTCCTCGGACTTGGTCCTTGGTGAACATGAAGCTGATCCCTGGAATTATGACGAAGCACTCCAAGATAAAGATGCAGCATCTTGGCAAAGTGCAATGAATTCTGAAATAGAATCCATGTATTCTAATAAGGTCTGGGAGCTTGTAGAGCCAGCAGATGGTGTAAAAGCCATCGGATGCAAGTGGGTCTATAAAAGAAAGAGAGGAATAGACGGGAAGGTGGAAACCTTCAAAGCAAGGCTTGTTGCGAAAGGGTATACTCAGAAAGAGGGAATCGATTATGAGGAGACCTTTTCGCCGGTAGCTATGCTTAAGTCTATAAGGATTCTCTTATCTATTGCTGCTCATATGGATTATGAGATTTGGCAAATGGATGTCAAGACAGCTTTCCTTAACGGAAGTCTTGAAGAAAACATCTATATGAAGCAACCAGAGGGATTCATTGAAAAGGGCAAAGAGCATCTTGTATGCAAGCTTAATCGGTCCATTTATGGACTGAAGCAAGCTTCAAGGTCTTGGAACATCCGGTTTGATGAAGTAATCCAGTCATATGGATTTATTCAATGTCCGGATGAGTCTTGTGTATACAAGAAGTGTGACGGAAACGTGGTGGTATTTCTTGTACTGTACGTAGATGATATTTTACTCATTGGCAACAATGTTAAAATATTATCAGACGTAAAGGTATGGTTGTCCAAGCAGTTCGATATGAAAGACTTAGGAGAATGCGCACATATTCTTGGGATCAAAGTTATAAGGGATCGCAAGAAAAGGATGTTGTGCTTATCCCAAGCTTCCTATATCGATACTATCCTAACTCGTTTTAGCATGCAAAACTCCAAGAAAGGTTTTCTACCTTTTAGGCATGGAGTTCCTCTATCTAAGGAGATGTGTCCTAAGACACCAAAGGAGATAGAGGACATGAAGGCGGTTCCTTATGCTTCGGCAGTAGGAAGCCTAATGTATGCAATGCTATGCACGAGACCGGATATCTGTTTTGCCGTGGGCATGGTTAGCAGATATCAAAGTAATCCAGGACAGGGACATTGGACTGCGGTAAAGCATATATTAAAGTACCTGAGAAGGACTAGGAATTATATGCTGGTTTACCAGGCAGATAATTTAATCCCTGTGGGTTACACGGACTCTGACTTCCAATCAGATAGGGATAAAAGTAAGTCTACATCAGGTTATGTGTTTACATTGGGAGGTGGAGCCATAACATGGAGGAGTGTAAAGCAGAAATGCATTTCAGACTCTACCATGGAAGCTGAGTATGTGGCAGCCTCTGAGGCAGCCAAAGAAGCTGTATGGCTCAGGAACTTCTTGATGGACTTAGATGTGATTCCTGGTTTGCCCAAGACTATCACAATTTATTGTGATAACAGTGGTGCAGTTGCAAACTCGAAGGAACCACGAGCCCATAAGGCAAGTAAACACATTGAGCGCAAGTACCACCTGATACGAGATATTGTCAAACGGGGAGAAGTCGCTGTGGTCAAGATTGCATCAGAGGATAACCTGGCAGACCCTTTCACAAAGGCCCTTCCAGCGAGAGCTTTTGATCGGCATGTGGAGGGGATGGGAATCAGATGTATGGCAGCATATGAGGCAGCGTAGTCTTCTAGTATAAGTGGGAGATTGTTGGGATGTATACCAGAATCCTAGCTATGTAAATAAACATTCTGAAATAAGAATCACATTTGGTCAATGTTTGCATTTAGTTTTTATGCAAGTGTCCATTTAATCTATATTGTAGATAAACATGGTGTGCGGAGTCACACACAGAAGACCATGTTATCAGTTCCTTATAGATTATAAACAGTGTTCACAACCAAGATGGATTGGACAAACCATTGGAGTGGTTGTAGTGTAATTTGGTCTTAGTCTGTCTTGACTATAGAATTACACTAGTACACTAAGTGTGTATTGAGCAGGACCATCTGAGGATTGTTCGATTTATACTGACTATATAATCGAACTAAACCTCTGTTACTATAGATGTACATGCTCTTAATCCCGATATAATAACAAACACATGTACTTAGTATGTACTTCTTTGATTCATCAAAGGGTGAGATTTAGAACGATAGATCAAAAGGCCCGATGAGTTGGGAAGTAGTATTATGTACATGGTGTGTTGTTGATTATAGAAGGAAACTGTGTCCTATAATCTAGGCTGATGATGTCCCCTTGAGGAGCTCATAAGGATTATCATGTAAACCCTGCAGGTGGACCTTGTCCGCATGATAATAAGGTTGAGTGGTACTACTCTTGGATTAGAAGTTGATTAAATTCGAGTTGTCAGTAACTCATTTAATTGACGGACATACGATATCTTAAACACAGGGAGATTAATGTACTTATAGTAAGAAGGAGCCCATATTATAATATGGGATTGGTGCGGTAGTGCAATAATAACTCTCTAGTGGAATGAGTTATTATTGATGGACTTAAGCTGTGTGTTCGGTGAAGAACATGGGAAGCTTAAGCCCATCAGGAGACCAAAACCAATTCCTCCTCTAGGTCCCTGCTGTAGCCTCTGGAAATCCTCAAATCCGCCTTGGAAGAATTCGTGAAGAAACTAGGCATTCGAACCCATACAAAGCAGTGTAATCGATCAACTGATCGATTACACACCTTGGTAATCGATCACCTGATCGATTACCAAGCTCATGGTAATCAAATCGATCAGCTGATCGATTACCAGGCTGGTAATCGATCACCTGATCGATTACCAGGCTTAATGAGAAAAAGTTACGAGTTTAATCGATTCCTTGATCGATTAAGCCTCTGGGTTCGAATTGGTAACTTCCGAAATCATACCAACAAATCATACCAAGTTTATGATTCAAATCATACCAAGTTTATGAGATGGCTAGGCTATAAAAGAGGAGGCTTGCAAAGGGTTTGAGACACACGAAAAAAAATCCTTTTGGTGGCCGGAACCTCTTTCTCGGCAGCCAACCCCTACTCTTCTTCTTCTCTTTTCTCCAAGATAAAGAGAAGGAAGGAAAGTTTGCTAGCCATCGGAGAAGTAGAATTCTGGTGGAGAAATTCTCGAAGGATCGTTGCCCACACAACGTTCGAGAAGAGGAGAGGAATACAGCAGAAGATCGAGGGGTCATCCACATCCTTCACAACAGTCCGAAGAAAAGGTATAATTTAATGTTTCCGCGTTAATTAAATTATCCTTTTTATCTTGGATCCTGTAAACCAAACACAAGAGCCCAATGATCTAAATGCGTCGATCAAACTTCGTTTGATCGACTATGAGGGCAACTTGAAATCGTTTCCGGAAAAATTTTTGTTCTGCAAGAATCTACCGGAACGGTTTTTCAAGACTTTCCCATCATCGACTGATATCATGAAATTTACCAGAAGTCAACTAAAAGTCGAGTCCTTGACTTGACTAAGCTCCTTAAAATCACACCAGTCAAGTCACTGACTCGACTAGATGACATCACTTATAAACGTGTGTAATCACTTATTCTGTTTAAGAATCATTTGAGGGGGAGTTGTAGTTAAGGGGGAGCTTCCATTGAAAACCCCATTTTTTTGTTGTTTGCCAAAGGGGGAGATTGATAAATTTCTGCCCATCTCTTTTACATATGATTGATAAATTTCTGATATGAAATATTTGTTTTCTGCACTTCATGCTATATTTCAGAAATAAAGATGAACTATATTTATATCACCTAAACTTAAACCATGTTATCAAATATAAAAAGGGGGAGATTGTTAGTGCAATCAAGCCAATCTAATATTTCAATGTTTGACAAAGGTTTAAGTCTAAGTGATAATCATTTGTTATCTCACATGGTTGCTTAAGATGTATTTTCAGGAAACCCTTTGTAGGTCAGGACGAGGAGTCTTGGCAATGAAGTCCCGGACGAGGAGTCTTGACAAAGGAAGTCCCGGACGAGGAGTCCTGGCAAAGGAAGTCCCAGACGAGGAGTCTTGGCAAAGGAAGTCTCGGACGAGGAGTCTTGGCAAAGGAAATCCCGGACGAGGAGTCCTGGCAAAGGAAGTCCCAAACGAGGAGTCTTGGCAGAAGAAGTCCCAGACGAGGAGTCTTGGCAAAAGAAGTCTCGGATGAAATTCTAGGCATGTGAACAGCAGTTCACGGTCGTCAGGTAAAGGGTCAAGGGTAGACTCATCTTACTAGGTGATGTTTTGGCCTTAGAGTGGTCAAAACAAGGTACAGTCGAGTTGTGACTCGACTGGAGGCCTTATCAGTCGAGTTTGCGACTCGACTAATTGAAAGATCCGAACAGAAGCAAGTTGAAACTCGACTAGTACTTAGTTTAATTGTTCAGTCTAGTTGGCAACACGACTGGGTTGAGAAAACTGAACAGAAGCAAGTCAGAGTCGACTGGAGACTCGACTGGATATGGCCGTCGAGTGGCAGACGCAAGTGACACTCGAGTGCCAACTCGACTGGAGGCCATCAGTCGAGTTGGTCATATCAGTGACTCGACTGGACCTAAGTTAAAACAGGCAAGATTTCAAAATCAAGTATATAATTAATGTAAAAATCTTACCGTTGGCGACTTAATTTGAACCTAATCGAGTCACCAGTCGAGTAGACTTGACTAGGCAGGCTCGAAACCTTAGATAACCAGTCATTATAAAAGGGTTTCAATGTCTTCTTCAAATAGATACAAATCATCTTCTACACGTGCGATATTCCTGCAACTTGATCCTAATTCTTCAAGCTCCAAATATTCTACAAGGCCAATCAGAAGAGAAGAGAAGGAGAGCTCTCAAGTCTAAGATCTATTGTATTTCTTCTCAAACATTTCTCTACTGTAAGTTCTTGCTGTACTGTTCTGTAACGTGTATTAAGAGGTTTCTCCACCTTCGGTGAATTACCACGAAGGAGAAAAGTAGAGGTAGGCCTTGGACGTAGCAGTTCGTGGGAAACTGTGAACCAAGTAAATCGCTGTGTGCTGTGTCTTGATCGAATTTTCCACTGAGCAACTCAAGATCACTATTGAGCAATCGACGCTATTCATCCCCCCCTTCTAGTGACGCCAACAAGATCCAACAACACTGGTCGTGCTCGTCATCACGAGCGGGGTTCTTTCGCAGTAAACATGAAGAAATGAAGGAAAAGGAACAACAAAGCAAAGCACAGTCATGCCTATTAGGCACGACCGTGCCTCACATTTCCAGGCTCAGACACGGCCTGGCTGTGCCTGGAGGCACAACCGTGTTCCTCCAACAGATCGAAGATAGTAAGGCACCGTGCTTATCAGGCACGACCGTTCCCACTTCCAAAGTAGGACCACGTTGGGGCCGTGCCCGCGAAAGCTTCAAGGCGAAATTCCAGGCTGTGTACTTTGTCTGGATAGTTTTGCAGACTTAAAGTAAAATAGACATAACTTTCAACTCCGATTGACCCATAGGTCGTTCTACCTATCAAAATGTAGAAAGCTTCAAGATCTACAACTTTGATTTAGGGTGTATAGAACGATTACTTCTCTAGGTCATGCTAAATGGCATGGCCGTGCCTCCTGACCACGACCACACTGGATGCTCTGCCCAAACTGCAGACCAAACTTTGAACCATCATAACTTTCAGCTCAAATGAAGTTATGGGTCGGTCCGCCCACCAAATTGAAGATAATTTGATGCTCTACCACTTTAGTTTAGGGTCCAATTAAATAAAAATAGATTTTTAAGGTGAAAAACTCATTGAGGCGGAGCCTTATAAACCAAGAAAAATCTGGGTAGTTTTGGGAGAGTATAAAAGGGAAAAACAAATCCAATCTTGGGTTATCTTAGGTTATCTTCCAAAACACTAGGGTCTTGGTTTATGGGAGGTGCCTCCCCACTCTGGGGGAGGCCCTAAACTCTTCATTTCCACCGATCTATCCTACACCAGAGCAAGAAGAGCTTCAAGGGTTGCCCGTGCTTCAAGATAAGTCTTCCCCTCTCTTGTGGATGATGTTTGTTCTTGCGTTCTTGTTATAACCTTCTTGTAATGGAATATATTTTTGAGTGTAGGACATAGGATGAACATTGATGTAATGATGGTAATGTAAGAATTAGTTCATATTATTTTTTCCTATTCTATGAAGTGTTTATACTTGTTTCAAGTATTGTGTGCCTTGAACGTATTTGATGAAATATTTGTGTGAGCGTATATGCATGATTATGAGGGATAGATTACTGTGTAGGGGGATATTAGGATCGTATGACCGGGGTGCCTTGTGATAGAAGATGAACTTTTAATCAGACTTTCCGAGGTGACCTTTATATGGTGGTAAACTCCCTTAGGGGGTAGCTAACGACTATTGATGACTAGGAAGGGGTCCCTTAATTGGGTACTCGGTGACAGAGGGTAGTATACAAGTAGTATTGCTGGAGTGCCCGGTGATAGCGGGAGAGCTATAGAACCAGGCTATCTAGGTATCATCCTGAACTAGTAATCATAGCGTTAGAGGATTAATGATTTAATTCCGACAAAGCCTGAAGAGGTCGAGTTGGTATCTTGGTTAGAATCCTCACAAGGTGGTAAACATTGAGAGTAAGGGAACAAACATGAATTAGGGATGTCACCTAGCATTGATGTGAAATCGAAATCCTAGACTTATCCATCTCATCCATAAATCCCCAAGCCAATCTCTCTCTCTACCATATGCAAAATCCTCAACTTTTTCGCTTCCTTTAGAGTCTAGACAACTAGCCTTGTGACATCACTATAGCTAACAACAGTCCTTGGGGTTCGATATCTTTTTATTACTTAACGACGACCGTATACTTACAGACCTATTAAGTTTTTGGCGCCGTTGTCGAAGACTGTTGCTATTTGCTTTAGTGACTAGCAATTTTAGATTTCGTTGTGGTTATACTTCCGTTTACGTAGTTTTTATTATCGTAGACTTGTGGATTTATATTTGGCTTGGTTGTGATGCATTTCGATTTATACGTTGTGGTTGGCTAATTCAGATGCATGTGTTCACTACTACAAAAAACCTAATACACAATGCTAGGACGACAATATTTTTTGTAAAAACTGTTGTTTTTTTATATTTAACAACATTTTTAGTCAAAAATGTTGTCTTTTAAAGATCAAAGACAACGTTATTCAGGGAGCGTTAACTATTAGCGCTTTTTTTTGGGTCAAAGACAACATAGGTGCCGAAAGTGTTATCTAATAGCACTTGAAAGACAACGGTTTTTTGAAAAGTGTTGTCGTTGATGAATTAGTTTTAGCGCCTCTTTTCGTGCAGTCCACGGCCTGCTTCAGGTATTTCGCCACGCACCTTCTACTCTTTATGCCTCTCCTCTTCTCCCGACCCCTCTCGCCGCATTCTACTCGTCGTGCCTCTTCCTCTCTCGGCGCTCCGGCTAGCTTATCCTCTCCGAATCCCGATCCCGACGCAGTATAACACATAGGCGGCGCCAGTTTCATCCTCAACGGAAGCACTTTCGTCCACACGCGGTCTTCGTCGCCTTCTCCTGGGCACAGGTCACTGCTTCGCCTTCCTCTCTCGCCCTCTGCTTGTTTATGAGCTTGTACACTTCCTCCGAGTTCCAGGTATGCCTTCGATCTTTTTTCTTCGATTAGGGTTATAATAACGATTCTAAAATTCTTAGCAAGTTAGACCATTAGATAATAAGCCATTGGATTTTCTTGAGGTCGTGCTGTGTTTGGAGGTTTACCCTAACGAACCTGACCATTAGATAGAAGGTAAGTTACCGTTCACTTCTTTGTGTCTTTGACTATAATCTTTTCCTATGTCTTGTAAAAATATTTATACAAACTATTACAATAATATTGAAATGTATAGATTGAGTAATAATATGCATGTGTTCGAAGTCAGTTGATTAGTTGATTAGTAATATGTGAAATTTGAATAGTTTGCTCATTGTCAGTTGATGTGAAAATAATATAGTAAAAATGATGTGAATTTTGATTATTGTTAGTTGATTTGTGAAAATGATATGCAGGTGTTTGCTCATTGTCAGTTGATTAGTTGTAACAAGAATGGACAAAGAATGGATGTCAAAGGATAGACTATCACATGAATATGAGTTAGGAGTTGAATATTTCTTGCAATTTGCAATGAAAAATGCTAATGATCTGGACGCAATACCTTGCCCATGTGCAAAATGTGGTAATCTAAAGAAGAAAAATGTAGAAACTATAAGGGCACATATGTATTGTAATGGTATAGATCTGACATATCATACATGGATCTGGCATGGTGAAAGATCTACGTCAGGGAAGTCAAATAATGATAGTGATCAAGTAGGGCTAGATGAACAAAAATATGTTGTTGAGGAACCGATAGATATGGTACATGCTGCATATGATGGTTATGCTGAGAATCCAACACAATTCACTAAGCTACTTGAAGATGCCGAGAAACCTTTATATCATGGATGCACTAAATTTACAATGTTATCCGCAGTTGTGAAATTATTCAACTTGAAGGCCAAATATAGTTGGAGTGATAAAAGTTTCACCGACCTACTAAGTTTGTTAGGAGAAATGCTTCCAGATGACAATGAATTGCCTTTATCTTTTTATGATGCAAAGAAAAGCTTACGTGCATTAGGGATGGATTACGTGAAAATTCATGCTTGCCCTAATGATTGTATCTTATACCGGAAAGAGTATGAGGATTTTACCAATTGCCCTACGTGTGGGGTGTCCAGGTGGAAGTTGGGCCAAAAAAATACAATAAAGGAAGGAGTTCCAGCAAAGGTTTTGTGGTACTTCCCTCCTATTCCAAGATTTCAAAGAATGTTTCGGAATAAGGAGATATCCAAGGAGTTGACTTGGCATGCTGATAAAAGAGTTTGTGATGGACACTTACGTCATCCAGCTGATGCACCATCTTGGAAAGTAGTTGATCATAAGTGGCCAGATTTTGCTACTGAGAAAAGAAATCTTAGATTGGCCATATCAGCTGATGGGATCAATCCACATGGTTTGATGAGTTCTGCATATAGTTGTTGGCCAGTTCTAATGATCACTTACAATCTTCCTCCATGGTTGTGTATGAAGAGAAAATTTATGATGCTCACATTGTTGATTTCTGGTCCTAAACAACCAGGAAATGATATTGATGTTTACTTAGCACCTCTGATTGATGACTTAAAATGCTTGTGGGATATAGGTGTTGAAGCATATGATGCATATCGAAAAGAAACTTTCTCCCTTAGAGCTGTCTTACTATGGACGATCAATGATTTTCCTGCTTATGGGAACATGTCAGGATGTATTGTTAAAGGATATCATGCATGTCCTATTTGTGGTGATGAAACCTATTCAACAAGGTTGAAGCATAGTAGGAAAATGTCATATACAGGCCATAGAAGGTTTCTACCTGCAACTCATCCTTATCGAAAGCAAAGGAAGGCATTTAATGGGAGCCAAGAGTTTAACACTGCACCAAAACCATTGCTTGGCAATGAAGTTTTTGAAAGAGTTGAAAGAATTAATTGTCAATGGGGGAAAATGAGTGGGAAGATTCAGTCAACTAAGGATGATGTAAAATCATGCTGGAAAAAGAAGTCAATATTCTTTGAACTTGAGTATTGGAAACATCTACATGTTCGACATGTTCTTGATGTGATGCACATTGAAAAGAATGTATGTGAAAGTCTTATCGGTACGTTACTTGACATTCCAGGAAAAATAAAAGATGGAGTAGCTGCGAGATTAGACCTTGTGGAAATGAATGTGAGGACAGATTTGGCACCAAGAATGGGAGAGACCAGAACGTTTTTGCCAGCAGCTTGTTATACACTTAGCAAGGATGAGAAAAGGAAAATTTTGAAGTCTCTGTCTGGAATACAACTTCCGGCATGTTACTCATCCAATGTTAAAAACCTTGTGTCCATGAAGGACTTGAAACTTGGTGGGCTTAAGTCACACGACTACCACACTTTAATGCAACAATTGCTTCCAGTGGCCATCCGTGGTGTCTTGCCCAAACATGTCAGAGACACTATCACTCGCTTGTGTTTCTTCTTCAATGTGTTATGTAATAAAGTGATAGACGTCTCAAAGTTGGATGATATGCAAAGAGAGATTGTTACGAT
This sequence comes from Curcuma longa, assembly GCF_044706935.1. Lineage (NCBI taxonomy): Eukaryota > Viridiplantae > Streptophyta > Magnoliopsida > Zingiberales > Zingiberaceae > Curcuma > Curcuma longa. The sequence continues at coordinate 7,972,656 of NC_133875.1, forward strand.
ATTGTGCTTGCTTGAAAAGTATTTTCCCCCTTCATTTTTTGATATAATGATTCATTTAACTGTTCATCTTGTGCGGGAGGTGAAACTGTGTGGACCGGTTTGGTATAGGTACATGTATCCATTTGAAAGATACATGAAAGTTTTGAAAGGTTATGTGCGAAATCGCAATCGGCCTGAAGGGTGTATAGCCGAATGTTATATTGCTGAAGAGGCTATTGAATTTTGCTCAGACTATCTTTGTGGTGTGGACACAATTGGGATCCCATCAAGTCATCGACAAATAGAACTTACTAAGCCTTTATCGGGTGCAATAGTGCACTCCACAAGTGACGATGAGTTGCATCAAGCACATCGTTACATATTGGCAAATGATGCTGAGACTGATCTGTATATCGAGTAATTTCTCCAACTTGCTAATACTTTCACACATCATTACGTATTGGTTTATTTATTCATAATTATTTTATTAGGGAACACATGGTGTATTTGCGTGCAAAATTTCCTCACAAGGCTAGGTCGAAGAAGTGGTTACAAGATGAGCATAACCGAACTTTTGCTATATGGTTGCGTGATCGTGTAAGTTTTGTTAGTATTACGTATTGGCATACATTCAATTATCATATTTACCCATTAATGAAAAGTTATTGTGTAAAACATGTAGGTTGCACATGTAGTTGACTATTCCACCCATCAAGTATCTGAAAGATTGAAGTGGATAGCGCGTGGACCTAGCAAGCATGTCTTAAAGTACTCTAGTTATTTGATTGATGGGGTTATTTATGCTACAAAAGAGCGTGATGACATACGAGTTGTTCAAAACTCTGGAGTCAGCTTAGTTGCAAAGACAATGCAAGTTGCTAGTGCCAAGGATAAAAATCCTATTGTGTCAGATATGGTTTTTTATGGAGTTATAGAAGAAATATGGGTAGTTGATTACCACAAGTTTCAAATTCCAATGTTTAAATGTAATTGGGTGGAGAATAATAACGGTATTAAAATTGATGACAATGGCTTCACATTGGTAAACCTCAATAGGATTGGATTCAAATCTGATTGTTTCATCTTGGCCAGTCAAGCAAAGCAAGTATTTTACATTGAAGATCCTGAAGATCCTTTATGGAGTGTTGTACTTGCAACTCCAAGCAGGGAGTACTTTGAATACATAGAGGGTGAAGAGTTTGAAGACACTGCAATCCACTATCAATGCTTTAGCAGAGGGTTACCATCAATGGATGTTGACGGAGGAGATGATAACGAACCACCATGCATTCGTGAAGACTGTGATGGGACTTGGGTTGAAAATAATTAACTAATGAAATTTTGAATTTGAAGATGTGTTTGTAGACAATTTAGATTGTTATTTTATTTACCTTTTGAAGATGATTTTGTGGACAATATTGATACGTTATCTTCCTTTAGACGCTGATTTCGTTGACAATATTGATAGTTTAATTTGCCTTTTATCATATTGATGTGACTTTATATGTTTTTTATTTAATTTCTCTTGTTATTTGTTGTATATATCAGCTGTTACCTAAAATTTATGTTGACTCACAGAGGTTGTTGACTCTATGGCATCTTGTCCAACAAAACGAGGACAGCTTGTGAAAATTAGGAAGGGAAAAGAGAAAATTGAATCTGCTGCCACTGGAGAGAGTTGTGATGGTAACACTGTTATGAATTCTGTAGATACCGAAACCACAAGAACATCTAGAGGTCGTACACACTTGGATAAGCTTGCTAGGCTAAGGATTCAAGGAATTAGAAAGAATGTTGCATTCAATAGACTGGGACAGCCAATAGGAGAAGCTGCTGTTGAAATGCAAAGTTATATTGGGGTGCTTGCTCGAGAAAAGGTTAAGATTAGTTACAAGACTTGGAAGCAGGTTCCAATGGATGTTAAAGAATTGATATGGGAATCGGTCAATGTAAGTAGTTTAGCATGTTTTACCAATTACAGTACTCATATTCTTATGATAACTTTAATGTTACATCTTAATCTTTTTAATGGATTTTCACTTTTGTGATTTACAGTTGACATACAATGTTGACATAGGGTGGAAGAAGGGCTGTTTGAAATCAGCAAACAGTAAGTGGCGTCAATACAAAGCCCATCTGACTCAAGCTTTCATTTTAAGCAAGCTTGATAGACCCGAGGAAGTGTCTGATCCACCCAGTGGCTACGGTATTACAAAAGATGATTGGATTTCTTTTGTCATTAGTCGCATGTCTGAAGACTTCATTGTAAGATTCTTAATTTATTCTTTTAAAGCTTGAATAATTTTAGATCTTCAATGATAAGTTAGTGATCAACAAAAAGAGTAAGTATTTTGTAGCATATTTCCATAATATGTTTGAAATAAATAGAAACTAAGTGATCAACAAAAAGAGAGAAGAAAACAACACATATATCCTCATCGGCTTTCACGTAAAGGATATGCACGCTTAGCTGAGGAAATAGTAAGTATTTTGTAGCATATTTCCATAATAACCCTTCAATTATTTCACCTAAAATTTACCTCACGTATGTTGCTGGATTTTTCTTTTTGTAGGGGACTGAATTATGTGATGATGCTGACATAAATAGAGCTATTATGTGGAAGAAAGGATGAGTCAACAAAAAAGGGGACTTTGAAGGCGAGGAGTTGACGAAAACAGTCCAAAAGATTGTAAGAAAATTAGTACCACATAAAAACCATCAACATTATTTGAATTTTACCAATTTTCAGTGCAAATTCTTTTTAATGTGCATGACAGGATGATTATATACAACAAAAGCGGGAAGGTAAGCTGAAAATTGAAGGGACAAAAGAGGATATACTTACAAAAGCTCTTGAGACGGGAGAAAATGTCGGACGTGTGAGGGGCATTGGAGGTCATATCACTCGTCGCATGCTGGTCGTGTTCTGCTCGCGTCCACAGCTCGGAAATTCAGCAAAACCCTCGCTGAAATCAGATAATGGCACGAACAGGAGTTTGAAGATGCAATTCTGGATTTTTAACCCCCGTGATGGTGTTGATGGAGTTGGTGCTGATCGAGTCGTGTTCCTGGATCTTCAGAGAACCCCTCCTCAGCTCCCGGAGTGCACTGGTGCTCGACTGCTGCCAGAAACCGTAAAATCACGCCGGAACAAGGGCTGAACACGAACGAGAAACCCTCTTCGTTGCGCGCCTTCCAGTTGCCAAATGACACCCAATATACCGGCTCTAGCTTCCTCGGTGATCCAGAAAATCGAAGGAAAAGGAAGAATTGGATGGGGCTTGGCCGGGAGTTACGCTCCCTAACAGAGGTTTCCGCGCGGGGACGGAGGTGAACAGTGGCGCAGCCAGCCACTGTTCATCCCTAAAGTTGAAGCTTAAATACTTTGATTAATCAAAAGATCTGGACCCTTGATTTCAGATTCAACGGTGCAAGCTTGATCTGGGGTTTAGGGCTGCTTAGGGTTTCCAAAAAAATCAGCGATTTTGATCGGGCTCGATCTGAGTCATGTCCTTCATGTTGGCTTGATCGATTTGGAAAATTTTGACTTGAGTTAACCGCGGTTGAGCTCGAGTCGGGTCCGATTTAGCCCTAAAATCAATTAAAATCCAAATTAATGCAAAAATTGCCATTAAATCAGGAAAATTATAATCAAGCCTCAATTTATGCAATATAGGACAAATATGATCAAATCGATTCAAGAAATAATCATTTTCATGCAAAAGCCCAATAATAAATCGATTAAAAAATCAATAAAACCCTAACTCATCAGAGGTCATACTAGTTTTTTTATAAAATGAACTTCACTCAGTAACACACTCATATATCAAATATTATTAATGTATGCAGGTCCTTAAGATTGTTTAATTCAAACAAGGGAAGGAAAGGTAAAAAAAAATCTGTGTGGGAATTAGTACAAGTATGTGTAATTATGGTTAACATATATTTTAATGTGTATATTTGTCTTTAACAGATTGTTTCCAATTACCATAGGCTCCTCGGCAACCAGATGATAAACAATGTGGTTATTATGTGATGAGATTTATGAGACAAATCATTGAAGCTAAAACTATCGAAAGAGATGGGCTACGATCAATAGTAATATTTTATTGTTTGTTCCAAACAACTTTAAATAAACTATTTATCATTTTGCAAAGTAAGTTTTGATTGTTTTTCCATTAACATAATCTATGTGTGTTTATAGTTCTTGGCAGTGGAGTACTCTCAGGAATAAATTGATGAAGTGCGTTCTGAGTTGGCAGAAACTATATAAGATCGTATTTATGAGTAGGTATGGAATGCTAATCTACATAATCCAGCTAGCTGAAATTTGCAATAAAGATATTTATTTGTGCCACATGCTCCTTGATAATTAGTGTTATCTTGTGTTGTGCATGTAGTAACTTAACTGGAACTTGGATGTGCAGGTTTTGAACGTGCATGGGGCTTTGAACGTGCATTAATGGGGTTGTTTTCTGGAACACACAGGTTTTTGCCTTGTATACTGAACTTGGACGTAATGGATTTTACAACTTAACTTGCTGTATACTGAGCGTGCATGGGGTTGTAAACTTAATTTGCTGTGTACTGGATTGTTAATTACTACAACTTTTGTAGTAGTGGGCTTGGATGTAATGGATTCTATACTTTCATGGTAAATATAGACAATAATTTTGTATATAGTTCTATAATATTTTTTATTTATTGCTAAAAATATATATTTCATTTCAAAAGACAATGCTTTTTTAAATGTGAAATAAAAATAAGACAACGCTTTTTAAACGTCCTAGAATTCAAGCAGTTTGGAACAAAATTACAATGCTTTTTAAACGTTGCTAAATGTGTTGTTGTACCCATAAAAAATAACACTTTTAAGCGTTGTCATTACTACCAAAGACAACGCTTTTTTTTTGTTGTAAAAGTGTTGTCGATGTTAACAAAGACAACGCATAAGATACGTTGTCATTGAGAGACCCCTTTTATAACAGGCGATTTTATAACGCTTTTTGTGTCAGATAGACAACACATTAAAAGCGTTGTCTATTTGCTTTTTCTAGTAGTGAGACATGTGTTTCTTGCTTATATGGCCAAGACGACAATGCGAATAGGAGGTTAATGGATCATCCTTTCAAGCACTCTTGTTTCTTGTTTCGATGTTGAATGCCTCATTGGTAATTATCTAACATGTAGATACCTTTACATAGCGTTCCAGTTCTATAAAGAATTCTATTTAAAGTTATGTAACAACAATTGTTACTAAAAATCAAATGGAATCCCTTTCTATTTAAATAAGAAATAGAAATAATATTCTTTATTAAAACAAGAACATAATAGCAGTTTTTCAACTCTAAAACAAGTCCACTAGGAAGATTCAATAAATACGTCCCGATGGCCATAGCTGCAACCTTTGCTCTGTTACCAACTCATAAACTTGAATCTCTTTAACGAGTCTTTTACTATTCTTTAGCCCCTGTATATCATTACATATATGAGAGTCACACCCAGTATCTAATACCCAGGTGTATGAAGAAATAGTATGACATTCGATTATGAAAATACCTAAAGCGGGTGGGGCATCGGATGCCCAAGATAAGCCTTGCAATTTCTTCCCCAATGACCCATTTTGCCACAGTGTGTTGGTGCAATCGTGCCCCAAGTGATTGGATTTTAATGTTTGGCTAAATCAGTTAAGTTAGGCAATGTGTTGTTATCTAACATGTGTGGTTTGAGTCCACAGGAAAGCCCAGGAGTGGAGACCTGGCAATTGGTGAAGTCTCGGAGGTGCGGCCTCTTGGCAATTTGTGAAGTCCCGGAGGTGCGACCTCTTGGCAAGAATGAAGTCCCGGAGGTGCGGCCTCTTGGCAATTGGTGAAGTCCTAGAGGCGCGGTCTCTTGGCAAGTATGAAGTCCCGGAGGCGTGGCCCCTTGGCAAGGATGTCTTAGCACGATGAAGTTGAGGGAAATGTCTCAAGCTAGTGCAAGGAAGAGCACGAGGCTTGTGGAAGATGTTTGAAGGCTTGCATCAAGGCTAAAGAGTGAAGAGAAGCTGAAAATGGAAGTTTTCAGCTATGACAGTCGACTGGCCCTGCCAGCAGTCGACTGGGGTTGATCCGGAGCACACACAGACAAGCACAGAAAAATCAATCGAGTTGACAGTCGACTGGAGTAGCCGACTGGCCATGGAGCAGTCGACTGATATACTGCCGTTGGGGTGACAACTGGCGAATTAAATGCGTATTTAATTCCCGTTGAAACCCATCAGTCGACTGGGGCACTGAAATTCATAAAAAGAGCAGTCAACGTCGCAGAGAAATGATTATTGATTCTTCATCTTCTTTACTGTTCTCTGATCTCTGTAGAAGCTCTTTTTCTTCCTCTCTTACTTCATAAAAGATCTTGTACGAGGAAGACATCGGTTGTGAAGGTTTCTCCGCCTTCGAAGTGTGATTCGAAAAGGAGAGTTTTTCTCATAGTGGAATCGTCGGGCTGTGTGTGTGGATCCTTGGATTAGTCACCTCGTACAGGTGGATACTAAGTAAATCGAACGGGTTAGCGTTGTGACCTTTTCTACTTTGTTTCTTTGCTTCCGCTAATACTTTTGCAGGAGAAAAGTTGAAAAACGCTATTCACCTCCCCTCTAGCGAGCGCACCGATCCTAACATAGTGATGGCATGGTCCTTTTGAAACAAGTTTAGTAACCTTGGCCTTCTTCTTCTTCTTCTCTTTATCTTGTCATTTTGCCTTCCTCTTAGAACCTTTCTTAGAAGAATCAACAAGCATCACATCCTTCTTCTCTTTCTTGGCAGTCGACTCAATAGATTTGAGTGTATTGATCTGCTCTGGTATTGTGAACTCAATACGATTTATCTAATAGTTCATCACAAAATGTGAATATCTTTTGGGCAAATATGTAGAATTAAGTCAATACTTAACTCATGGTGTTAGGAAGTATACTGAAAAGACTAGCTCTTTTGTATATAAATATTTATGAAATAAAGTATCATGTTTTGGTCAAATGATTGCAATAGTATATTTTGCAATAAAGTCCTCTTAATTTACATTGTAGATAACTTGGTGTCTGTGAGACACAGAAGACCATGATTATTGGTCCCTTGTGAATTATAAACTAAGGCTCACAACCAAGATGGCTTTGGACAAACCATCGGGAACGGTTGTAGTGTAATTCGGTGACTGTCTGTCTTGACTGTAGAATTACACTAGTGCACTTTGTGTATATTGAGTAGAACCATTGAGGTTGTTCGATTTACATTGACTCACAAATTGAACAAGACCTCTGTTATTATAATTATGCACTCTTAATCCCGATGTAATAAATGAGCACCTATACTTAGTAATTATTGCTTTGATTTACCAAAGGGTGAGATCTTTCCGTCAAATCAAATATTCTCAGTAAGTTGGGTGATGTTACTATCTATAAGGTGTGCCGTTAATTATAGAAGGAATCCGTGTCCCAGTAGGGCTGATGATGTCCCCTTGAAGAGCTCATAAGGATTATCAAGTCAAATTTTGCAATTGGACTTAGTCCGACTGACAATAAGGATAAGTGATACTATTCAAGGTCTTAGATGTCGATTATTGAGTTGTCAGTGAACTCAGATAATTGATGGGCATACGATATCTTAAACACGGGGAGCAATGCATAAAATAATAAGAAGGAACCCATAACGTAATTTGGGGATTGGATTGGTAGTGCAATAATGATCCTCTAGTGGAATGGATCGTTATTGATGGATGTAGGTGTGTATTCGGGGTTGAATGCGGGATCCGAAATCCATCAGAAGGCCAGATCCAATTTCTCCTCGAGGTCCCTATTGTAGCCTAATGATATCCTCTTAAGTCTCAGCCGTTGGATGAAATCAACTTGCATCCGTTGGATGAGATCAAGTTGCATCCGTTGGATGATTATATTGGGGCCGTCAGATGAGATTATTTTAGAACCGTTGGATAAGATCAAGTTGTATCCATCGGATGAGATCTTTTCGGTTCGGTTTTTATTCTCAAGATTGGCCGGTTCACCTCGGTTCTCCTCTTATGAATTAGGGTCGGCTCTCTTATAAATATATAAGGAGAGGTGCTAATTGATGATGAGGTGAATGTTTTTTCTCTCCTCCAAAAACCTAAGGTCGGCGGCGCGTGTTTCCCTTGCATGGCGTCGATTGTTTGCTCTTTTCCGTTGGTGCCTTGATTACATGCAACGATCAAGTTTTGCATGACAAGGAATTAATGTTTCTGTTGCTTGCATGGTGAACAGATCAAAATCCCATTGGTTGCATGACTTCATGTTGGATGGGAGGTGTTGCTTGGATCTTCCACGTTGCATAAGGTTGCAATTTTTTTTCATTGCATGAAGATGCATGCGGAATGAAGAGAGGGTGGCGATCATGATGGAGGAGGCATTGCATGCAAACCAGTTAAAAGCCATCAAATTCCAATTTTGCATGCAAACCAATTAAAAGCCATCAAATTCCAATTGGTTCCGTTGCATGATGGCTTTTCTTCCAATTGGTTCCGTTGCTTCCAATGCATGGCTTTCTTCTAATTGCATGAAAATTGGAGGCATGGAATTGCATGAAACAATTTCAATTGTTTCGGTTGCAAATCTTGCATGGCTTCTTGCATGATCGATGGAGGTGATGCTTTTCCTTGGAGGAGAAGAGGTGATTCCAATATTTATCCGATAGCGATGGTGATTCTTAGCTTCTGGAAGATAGTCGCCCACCCGACGTCCAGGAGGAGGTTAGGAATACAGCGGAAAGCTCCGAGGTTCAAACCGGGTTCTGGTATAAATTTATTTTCCGCAGTTTTATTTTGTACCTAGAACTAGTCGTAAATCGTAGATAGTAATTTAGGAATCGGCGATCCTGAAGAATCGATTGACTTAGTCTTTTGTAGACTTTGTCAATTGATCCAGGCGGGATAAAATTTTTGTCCTGTGGGGTTCTATGCTTTTCGGAGCAGATAGAATCCGGAACGCAGGACGGAGATCCAGATCGCCAACACATGGTTCATTACAAAACCAAGTGGTCCTAGCCTCTCTATGTACCCATATATCTTTAGCACATGCTATGCTGCAGTTGTACCTTCTTGCATTCGTGAACGAAAGAGGAGTTTAGAGACCTCAAACCTTTCGGATCTCGCATGCTCATTGAATAATTCACAAAGGTGATACATAATAGTATAAGCATCTATATGCTCATGTTGTTTCTGCAGGTCGGGTGACATAGAGGCTAGTATAATGCAACTAGCCAAGTCAGAATCGACTAGGTGTTTCTGATAAATCAACTTTTGTTCATCAGTCGCATCATCTGCAAGAGGTTCGAGGGTAAGATCGTCGAGGACATAGGCAGGTTTTTCAGATTTGAAAATAATTCTCAAGTTTCTATACCAATCCAGGAATTGGGGTCAGTTAACTTATTAGTATTCAAAATTGTATGCAAACTCAAAGAAGTCATTCTTAATCGATTAACCTAGAAAACCAATCAAGAATATATGAGAGATGAGTTTTACAATGTATCTGTAAATAATTTATATACATGTGTGGGTCTCATTTATTTTGCGAATTCAAGAGCCCTTACTCTGATTCGAGAGATCATAGGTTTTCACCAAAAGGGCTCGTATCCATTATAGATAAGAATAATCTTGGAGAGAGTCTAACAAGTCATTCTTAGCTACAGTGGTAGGTATTTCATACTGATTATGCATCACGTATATATAACTATCATATTATGTTATCCACTAATTGAATGTTTGCATAAACATTAGGTTATTAACATATTAACACGTATACATCATACATTGACCTTGGAGATAGTCCAACAAAACCATGCTTCAAGTTAAAGCCAGCCTGCTAATCGTGAAATCATATCTTGATGGTTCGAATATATTTACTTTTAAGCCAGCCTTGAAGACAGTCCAACAACCCAAACGAGGAAGCAAACTCTGGTTCTTGCCATATTAATAGAAGGTATTAGCTCTAATAATTTTATAAGGATTTTAGGTCTCATCCTCTTTTCATACAAACAACTAATTTATCTATATAACATAGCAATAAATAGAATGACATAATTAATGCAACTAAACATGACATATGATATGACATGACATTAATGCAATTAATTATGACTTATTTCCAACCATATATAGTTATCATAAATTTTATTTAATAAAATATATTTAAGAATTTAATTTCATAAAACAAAATTTTTTAATTAGGTTAGGAAATAATTTTTCACATCTAATTACATATTTTATTCTAAAAAATAATATTCTTTAATTAGAATTCTAATTTAATTAAGAAATAATTTTCCTAATTCAAAATTAAGAAATTTTGCTAATTAGAAATTCTAAATTAAATTATAAATTTTCCTTAATTAGATTAATCATAACATGCAAAATTATTTTACGCGTATGTCTTGCACAATCAAGCTCTAATACCACTATTAGGATCGTTTTGATATAATGCACGTGTTTATATGTTTCAGAAACGTGCGCAATGAAAATAAAATAATAATAATTAATACTAATTATTATAACACACGCATGCATAGTTAGGAAACATCAAATATAAGACATGCGAGAAGGGCATCAATTGGACGGTCCTTGTCGGAGTCCCACTTCTATTGGTGATCCATGCAAAGTGATCTTCAAGTTGGCTTCTAAAGCATCAAATCACGTCACAATCTTCGGTACTAGCCAACAAGCAGTAACGATCGATACGAGAAAAAATCCTTATATCGGAAACACGCAACAACACACATCATGATCATTTCTGAGGCTTTCTATCAATCACCAGGAATCAAATTGTTGATAATATAGAAATAAGAAAAATGGATCGGAACAGTTTTTGAAGAATGGAAAACACCGTAGGCACACGATGAAACCCAAATGGCTATCGGCGATCCCGAAAATCGCAACTCCTTCATCCACCGAAGAACTCCGTGGAAGCTCCATCGGCAAACAATTCGACGGCAACAACAAGGCTGAATAAGGACTCCAGCGGTGGTAAACCCCAATCCTTGGCGGAACCCTAATCTGGCGATGGCAAAGGGGTAGTCCGGCAATGGCAGCAGTAATGGAAAATCTGACAGTAGCGGCGATAAAAGGAATCTGACGCCAATCAGAAAGAAAGGGTTTTTGCTTAGGGTTTTTGCTTCTTCTCTTTGCTTCTACTCGTGCCTCAACCCTCTGCCCCTTCTTATACTCGCATCCGGCGCAAGTAAGGCAGCAATTGAGGAGGAACCACGGCGAACTCGTCTCTATTCCATCGGGCGTGGGTGCCATTAGAGAAGACGGAGTCATGCACGAGGGAATCGCACGTGCGGGCCAGGATGGGAGAAAAACAAGTTTAGGGTTGAACCAAGTTTTAGCAGAATCGGGTCTGGGTTGAACCAGACCTGGCTACTATAGCAGATCAGTTTGAGTTTGGTTCGCTTGGTTCAATGATCAAATGACCTCCGATTTGACCTAAATAAGTTTTATTTTATCCGTCTTCACAAGGTAAATTTTCTCATCCCTTTTATTTTGTCAACATAATTTCCACTATAAACAAACCTAGTTGTTTCAATTTGGTTCAATATTTACTTACTTGGTCAATAACCAAGCCTTCTCTGATTTGAACCAAACTAATTTTTCTTGTTGTTTGGTCCAATCAAACTAACATTCTCTCGATCTGAGAATCAAATTCTCAAACTTATTTTAAGTCCTTCAGAAAACTTCTAGTGCATGTGACCCAATAGGTTCCCGATTATGTTGGTCGTCCATAATTAACCATTAAATGCGGAACGATCATGAGTGTCACCTAGTAGTACATCATGATCCTCAATTGATCAAAAAATCAATGATTAATTTCAAAATAATTTCTAAACCTTTCAGCAGCTTTAATAAACATGCCTTATTCTTTTCACTGTCTTATACCCATTTAGTTCAGGACATGGTTTATATGTGTCAGTCCCCACTAGGCTCTCTATGTCACACCTAGCCCAAGCTCCTTTCTTGTCCTGTGAATTCAAGTTACTTGTAAATATGTCCAATAGTGTCATACTCTTGGCATGTGATCTTTTGGCCAAAGACTTCCAGTAACAATCCTAACAAGCAGCCGTAGGGTATACGTCTATTTTTCATAAATAGCGATGAATCCTCTACAGGATATTCAAACACCTTCGGGCAGTTCGACTTATACTCAATCATCCCAGGTCCTCATCTCATCAGAGATATCTGCTTAAGATGTCAAAGTATAAGTCTTTATGACCAAGGTGACTTGAATACCGCAAGTCTAAGAAAACTCACACTTAAGCTGCATTAAGATATTCATTGATATATGTATAAGAATCATATGAAGTCTCAAGGCAGGTCATTCCAATGAACTGATTACCTTTAACCAACATGTTAGATTTGAGGGGTGTCCTAAAATAATCGCCTTACGATTATTCTATTTATTGGATAAATAACAATTCACTATATGAGTGCACATTTTTCTATGTGTTTGATTGGATCTTAAACTCATTTACTGAATGCCCGTAATACGATTCATAGCATGAGAGAATTTATGATTGGATTACAACTAGTGAGTATCTCTACATGTGCAATTATGAATATATTGAAACTATCCCTAGTCGAGGAATTGATGAGCATGGGCGTCATTGATTCTATTAAGACAAACACATTTAAACTTCTTGGTTAGCCAAGCAGCTGATCTCGTTGGAAGGAGACATTAGATATTGAGAGTTAAACGTGGATGTTGGTTAAAGGTAATCAATTCATTGAAGTGACCTGCCTTGAGACTTCATATGGTTCTATACATAATGTTAAATGAAGCATTGTTTCTTCCTCGCGTCCTCTATTTCCGCTGTGAGGGAAAGAGAAGAAGTCCTGTTCTTCTTCATTCATGAGAGGAAGCCGAACCCAAGTCCTCTATTTTCTATTTTCGTCTACGTGGGAGAAGAGAGGATACATTGCCCTTGCGTTGCCGGATTGAGTCGCTACTGGAAATTAGGTTTGTGGCCGAGAGCTTGTGAAGCGATCGAAAAATTATTTCATCTTCTATGAAAAAGATTTTCTATCACGACCCAGAAGACGGCCGTCCGAAAAATTTCGGCAGCATCTCCCCTGTATCTATGACAATTCCCTGGATACATACATATATAAAAGGCCCACACGGCCTATCCATAACAGACTATGAATTTATACAAGTAAATAAAAACAAATGTGACCCACACGGTCACTCAACACATCCTACTATATATGAAATGCATCCGTACAATCACTAACGAATAAAACTCGTTAAAACTGATTCGTACAGCGGAAACATATCTATTCTAAAGATAAATCCAAAGTAAGGATGAAACGAATACTCGTCGGCACATAGAAATCACTAAATCCAAAATACGGATACGAAAGTACGAACTCGAACTACAAGTAATAAAATCACCACACAGACACATAAACAGATACAATACCCACGAATACAAATAAACCATAGGTTGCTGTGAGATAGCATGACTGGCAGGATCTCCTCGGCATCAGCTGTAGCTTTCTACCTGATATCTGGGAAGACAAAAAAAAATCTCAGAGTCCAAATGGTGAGTACAAATATACTTAGTGGATAATCAGAAAGAAATGCATGCTCAATAAGGTAAAACATAAAAGAGCAGGTATAGAAAAAGCATAACAGTAAGCAATGAGAGAACAATGTAAAGTATCGTAACTCCTACAGATATCATATAAGTCATGCTATATCTCAGGTACATATAGTAATCCATAAGCATGATCATGTTATGCAATGCGTCAACCAAGTGTCAATACAAGTACACAATCACTTCATAATGTAATATGCACATATATACGGTCCAATGTATGTATATAAATCTCACAAAGCAAATGTGTGCATATGATGCAACTGCCCCACTCACTACAGCACTCGTGCAAGCATCTGAGGCTGGGATGGCCGGCATCTGGGGATCAGTACTCCGCACCCTACAACAAAGTAGTCCGGTGATCCAAATCGGGGATCAGTGCTCCGCGTCCGGTGATCCCGTAGCTATGATAAGCTACATATCCAATGGCCAGTGCTGTCCTCAATACTCGTCCAGAGAATCACTCTCGGCTGCGTACATGCCATACAGCCGGGCTACGTAAAGGCTATATAGCCAGACTGAGTACCAATCCATCGCAGTGTTGAGATCAAGCCACTGACTCGGTTGCGTACACTGCCATACAGCCGTCGACTGCGTACACTGCCATACAGTCGCCATCACCGTGATGGAAGGGTAACAACCACCTATATCACTATAGCCAACTACCGGCAAGATACACCCACATCTTTGGGATTTACAATCAAGCTCATGCATCATGATGACATGAATAAGTCAGAATAATCATCCTCTACCATGTTAATTAACACCTTGTTAATTAACATGTGTAGGTACTAATGAAAAGTCCTACTGATCACAGGTATCAACATGATGATAACATAACTGAAATAGAGACAGTAATCATAAACATGGATAACAATGATCTCAAGCATCAGAGATATAAACAGAACTGATAAGAAGGTCAAAGAAATACGATCAAGCATGTGATAAACATAAGTATCGAAAGCATCTAATCTATATCAAGTATAAGAGCATGATAGGTAACCTAATCACTAGGAATGAAAGGAAGCATGCACTGTAAATAGGAAGAGAACTGTATTGACTAAATACAGTAGACTATCCACCTGGTAACCGTATGTCGAATAAAAACCTATAGAAAATATACCCCCGTATAATATCGAAGTCCCAAAATCAATCAAGGACCTACAAACACAATATCACATCCCAAATACCAGAATATATCAGACAAACCCTAATTTTTATTTTAAGGGTTAGTTTAACTCAATCTCATTAACCTAACTCGGGTTAAATTAATCTAACCTTTAGGTTGATATTAACATGGTTTAATTAATCAATCAATTAGTTGTATTAATCGAATCGATCAATACAACTAACCTCAGGTATAATCAAACCTATGCTAACCAATCAACCTTAGATTAGACTAATCAAATCTTTAGGTTGATACTAATAGGGATTAACTAATTAATTGATTAATATCATTAATCAATTAATCTAGTTAATTTCCTATTTAATCAACCCTAAGCTAACCCACATTAGGTTACTAGATATTAACATCACCGAAAACTAATCAAATCATACTTGATTCCCATCTTCCAAGAATCCAAGAATAGATCTACCAAATCAAATTCCCAACAGATTAGATCAAAACCTAATCCAATATATTTGAGCAGCATTAAATCTAATGCTCTCGATCTCATCCAATTCAAACTATAATCATAACATTCTTCACTAAACAAGAACTGAATCTTCCCCCCCCCCCCCCCCCCCCCCCCCCCCCCCCCCTTATGCTAAAATCAAGCTCAAACTACCCAAATTAAACTCTATAACAGAACCCTAGTAGCAAAATCTTAACCAGCTTAAACAAAGGACTTACCTCAACTTAGATCCAGCATCTTGACCTAATCCTTGCTCCAATTCTTGGTCAAATCATGCCCGATTCAAGTTCTGATTTCCGATCTACACCACTCAACAGAACAGAACAAAAAAATCCAAGCATTTAAAGATTCGATCATGATCAAGAATTAGCATATCCTGATTAAACCTTACCTCAATCAATCAGATCACACCTCCCTTATTCTCTGCTTGCTGCCGATCAAAACATGCTACAATTCAAGAGGATCCACCAAGTTTCCTCTCCATGAAATTGCAGGTAAAGGAACCGAACCTTCCTCTTGCCTGCTGCCGAAACCAACAGGAACTCCCTCCGGCGTCGGCCTAAAAATCTAGATCAAATACCTGATTAAAATCCAACTCCGAAAAAAATCCGAAAATCCCTAGATCTAGACTCAAGAAACCCTCACAACCAAAGATCTATAGCTTAAACTTACCGATTCTTCTTCCTCTTCCTTCGGTTCGCCGCAGCCGCAAGTCTCCACTTCTCTCGAATTTCAGTCACCTCCGGCCAGCAGCGATCTTCAATAGCTCAAATCTGGTCGTCGACGTTTCCTCTTTGGCTCCCAGCTCCGCCGTGATCGCGTCGCGTCTGCCGCCGCTGCCCGTTGTCAACCACGCCACCTCCAGCAATGGAACAAGACCCAGGGTGGAAGATCCGCTCTCTAGTCACTTCCTCGTCGCCGGCTCCGCCAAAGACCGCTGGTAGTCGTGCGATCAGGACGAAGAAGGAGAGGAACAGGGGCGTCTCGCGATGGAAGCAGAGGAGAGGAAATCGCGGAATCGGGAAGGAGTAGCGAAGCTTAAAAGATTTCTTAACGGATTCAGATCCAAGAACCCAATATCCTTTAACCCTATAACCCTAAAGCTTAATTGGGCCTTGTATATGGGCTCTAATTAAGGTTTTATTTGGGCTCTTAATTTGGCCTAAATGGTTTGACCAATTGAGTTTGTTTAATTAGGCTTTCTAATTAAGCCTAATTAACCCCTAATAACCCTTACAAAAGTTAGGGATTAATTTATATTATTACAAATTAGTCCCTAAAAATTTTGGTATTTTACATTTTCGACCATAATCAGAAAGGGTTTTCGGCTATTAGTCCTTTTATTGACGATTAAAGGTTAATCACCGAAAACTACATCGGGAATACGATTCTCAATGATAGTTAGAAAACCTCAAAAAATGATCGCAACAAACATTGTTGCGTATTTTCTAAAATAAAGTTTCTCTCGAATCGATCGTTGGCTGGTACCAAAGACGATGACGTGACTCGTGGCTTCCGAAGTTGTCCAAATGAGAGCTTGACGTGGATCACCAGTAGAGGCGGGACTTCGACAAGGACTGTTCGATTGATGTCAATCCCACTCAATGTCATCGAAAAGGTATGCATTGAATAATTTATTATTTTATAAAATTTTAATTTATTGTCATGCCTTGTACACTGTTATTTCCTGCTTATGCATGCATGTGTGATAATAATTAGTTTAATTATTTATATATTTTCACTGCGCACATTTATGAAACGTGTAAACACGCGCATTACACGAGGACAATCCCAACATAGCATCCATGTTTAACTCTCAACATCCAATGTCTCCAGCTAGTGAGAATAGCTGCTTGTCAAACCAAGAAGTTTAAACGTGCTAATCTTCAATCACAAATTCTCTCATGTTATGAATCGTATTGCAAACATTCAATAAATAAGTTTAAGATCCAATCAAATAAAAGAAAATATGCACTTAAATAGTGAATTTTATTTATTATTAAATAAATTAATAATACAACCATAAGGCGATTGTCTTAGGGCACCTCTCAAACATTACAATCTTCCCTTCTGGCACATATCAAAAATCTCTTCTCAAGATCCATTCATCTTATCCAATCCAATCTTCTCAAATGAAGGTTACCACCCTTCCATTTCATCAAATGCTTAACCTAGAGTACACAATCCTTCATTCATTCACTTATCCTTAAATTCTTACATTGTCATCCTTTCATATCCAATTCATGCCTTTAAGGTGGACCTTCCCCTCATAGCATGCTCTAATCTCTATCATTGCACCAACAATGATTTGGAGGTCCTAAACCTTTAGAAAATACCAAAGTCTAAGTCATGAGATTAAAAATTTAACCTTGAATCTAAACCTACTCCTCAAATCCTTATCTTCCCCTTTTTAACATTACTTTTTTATTTTCATCAAGAAAATTATTTTTGAATGCTTATCCAAGCATATCACATGGTTAGGGATAGTTAAATTAGTTGGAATGAGCTTAAATACCTTAAACAAATACATTTTAATAAAAATGTAAAAAATAGTCGACTGGTTACTAATAATAGTCGATTGATATAAAAAAACTACACTTTTAATTTTCAGACTTAAGTTCAAAAATACATCAGTAATTATATAATTTTTGAAAAAATCATAAAATTTTATACATACATTACTTATGTCAAATATGTTAGGTCCAGCCTGGTGCGTTGTGCGTATTTACATATTTTACAAACGTGCACTGCCAAAGAAAAATAATAATTAAAACTAATTATTACAACATTCGCAACACACGCATGCAAGATACAACAAGTACATGACATAGTTGAAAATTAAAATTTTAAAGAATAATAATTATTCTAGGTATATCTAATTGATGATGTTGAGCGGGAATCACATCAATTGAGTAGCTTTGTCAAAACTCTGCCTCTATTGGTGATCCATGCCATGCTCTTGTCTAAACGGCTTCCCAAGCCATAAGCTATGTCACCGTCTTCAGTACTAGCCGACTATCAACAACGGTTGATATGAGAAAAAATTCTAATATCAAAAAACATGCAACAACACACATCACGTTCATTTTCAGAGGTTTTCTAACTATCGTGGACAATCGTATTCCCGATGTAGTTTTGGTGGTCAACCTTTGATCGGCGGTGAAGGGCAAACTCTAACGGCAGCTCCGGTAATGGCCAATGAACCCTCTAGTGGTTGGAAATAATTTTTGACAATGGAATATGCTCCGACATCAACTCACTCAGCCTCCAATCACCGACAACAACTCAAGCAATCACAAGCTCCGGCACCCACAACTTCAAAAGCTCGGGAGAAGATGTTTGACGATGAAGACGACGCTTGATTGTTTCCACTTCTTCAGCCGTAATCCAGTAAGTGAAGATGGCAGCGAACAAGAGTCCTCTACTTCGGCTGACGGTGACAATCATTACAGCAGGGAGGAGGCTATTGCAGGAAGAAGAGGCAACGTCCAACACCGACCTGGGTTTCAGTTTCTCACGGAAGCAGAAGAAGGCTAACCGGCAGCTATTCTTTCTCACGTGGGCATCAAAGGAAACACCAGTGCTCTGGAAGGAATCACAATGCTCGGGAAGGATGATGATCGACAATCCAAAATCGTGATTGGGAGAGCAGAGCAGCCACGACACACGATTAGGAGAAGCTTCACACGTCGATCAGTTGAAGCCAACGACCAAAATCGCGAGAGCCCAAGAAGATGAATAGTGTCACGATCTAGAAGCTATAGTAAGCATCTTTTTGTAGGTGAACCAACTCATTTTCTTTCAATCACTGTTGCAAACCATTGGTTTGGGTTTACTGTAGCAATATAAAGGGTTATAAGAGATGAGATGGATGGATGAGATTAATCCTAACTATTAGGGTTTAATATCAACCATTCATTCCTCTTTTGATGTTATATCTCATACATCATTTTATTGGGTTTGGATCCAATCCAAAATCTCATCTCTTAACTCAATACCCAAAACCCAAATGCTAATTAACTTAAGTTCGATTTAAAATCAAACCAAGTTGGTCTAATTTGGTTTAAAACCAAATTGTTTGGTTCAATAACTAAAACACCTCTGACCAGAACTAAACTAATTTGGTTTATTTCATCTTCATAAAATGAAGCCCATCATCGCTTTTGATCTGTCAAAATCTCTTCCATTAGAACCAAACTAATTTGGTTCATTTCGACTTCATAAGACGAATCCTATCATCTTTGTCCTTTGTCTGGTCCAATCAAATTTTATTTCTCTCATTCTCAAACTTATTTTAAAGACTTCTAAGAAACTTGTAGTGTGTGTGACCCAATAGGTTTCTGATTATGTTGGTCATCTATAATTAACTATTAATTATAGAACGATCATGAGTGGTACCTAGTATTACATCATAACCCCCAATTGATCGAAAAATCAATGATTGATTTCAGAACCATTTCTGAACCCTTTAACAGCTACAATAAGACGTGTCTCATTCCTTTCACTATCTTATACCGGCTTAGTTTAGGACATGATCTATATGTGTCAGTCCCCACTAAGGTTACTACGTTACACCTAGCCCAAGTTTTCTTTCTTGTCTTGTGGATTCAAGTTACTCATACATGTATCTAGAGCACCATACTCTGGACACGTAATGCTTTAACAGACCTGCTCGATTGATGTCATTCCCACTCAATATCATCCATCAGGTGTACCTAGAATAATTGTTAATTTTCTAATTTCTAGCTATGTCATGTACTTGTTGTATCCTGCATGTATATGTTGCGAGTGTTGTAATAATTAGTCTTAATTATTATTATTTTTCTTCCACTGTGTACGTTTGTAAAATGTATAAATACGTGCAACACACCGGGTTAGATCTAACAGTGGTATCAGAGCCTGATAGTGCAAGGCATACACGTAAAATAGTTTTATGTGTCGTAGTTAGTCGTAGATCTGATTAGGGAAATATTATAATTTAATTAAGAATTTCTATTAGTAAAAATTTTCTAATTGGTTAAAAGATTTCATATTAAAAAATTTATTTCTTAATTAATTAGATTTTCTTAATTAAAAAGTTTATTTCCTAAAATAAAATATGTGATTAAATTTAAAAATTATTTCCTAATCTAATTAAAGGATCACGATTTGTGAAATCAGATTCTTAATTTATTTATTATCAAATAAGATTTACAACAACTATGACTTGATGTAGTCGTGATTGGTTGCATTAATTATATCATGTCATGTCATTTACCATGATTAGTTTCATTAATTATGTCATGCCATTTAATGTGATGTTATGTAGATAATTTGATTATTTCCATGAAAAGAGGATGAGATTTGAAAATCTCTTACAAAATTATTAAAGCTAACATCTTCTGCTAACATGGTTAGAATCAGAGTTTAATTTTTTGTTTGGGTTGTTGGACTCTCTCCAAGCTCAACTTGAAATTAGATATGTTCATACCATCAAGATATGATCTCATGATTAACGGGTTGGCTTCAACTTAAAGCATTGATTTGTTGGACTCTCTCTAAGGTTAATGTGGATAGACGTGAAGTTGGATGTTATATATATGATGTATACATGTTAATGTGTTAACAACCCAATGTTTATGTAAACATTCAATTAGTTAATAACATAATATGATAGTTATGTATACAATACATAATCGGCATATGATACCTACCATTATAGCTAAGAATGACTTATTGGAATCTCTCTAAGGTTGTTCTTATCTATTGTGGATATCAATGACTTATTGGAATCTCTCTAAGGTTATTCTTATCTATAGTGGATATCAACCCATTTGGAGAGAATCTACTATCTCTCGAATTCAAAATAAGGGCTCTTGAATTAGTAATATAAATGAGATCAATTAATGTACGTAAACTATTTACAAATAAATTACAAATTATCTCTCATATATGCTCGATTGTATTTCTAGGCTTAATTGATTGTGTATACCGTGTTTGAATTTGCGCACAATTTTGGACCTAACAAAATAATATTAAGGAAAAATAATTTTCTAAGAAAATACATGTTATTTTCAAAGAATGATACAAAGTTGAAACCATTGAAAACTTCAATATTTCACTTTAACTTCATATAAATTTAATTAAAGGTGATTCCTATCAATAAATAGATTTCACCAAGGATTTTCAAAATGCTTTTAAAATTATTTTTAAAATTATTTTTAAAATTAATTTTCAATCATGATGTATAGGCTAAATGCATATAACTTGCACATTAACTTTTCCCATGATTGGTCAACAAAAAATCAATTACTTTAATAAAACTAAAGCTCATTTGATACATCAAATTGCATTTTGAACTTAGTTCATCATCCTAACATCTCACTTGTGTTTAATGTATCTCAATATACACACAAGTTAATCCTATTGTTCTTGTGAGATATAAAATTAGTTTTTCTCAAAAATTAAGGGATTATACATTTCTATGGCATTCTAGATTTGATTATTCTATCTAAAATATCAAATAATGTCATTTATATCCTTAATTACAATCGATTGAAATAATGCATGTAAATGAGCATGACATACATCAAATGCATAACTTCAAAGAAAAATATATCATAACTTAAATAATCCATGTATGATATGACATAGCTATACCAATTCATATTATTATGACAAGATAAATGTATGAAATAATGTCATGATATGTGATAGGGAACACAAGCATGATAACTATAATAGAGTAAAAATATCTAGATTTGAAATCTTAATATCATAGTCTAATCATTACGACAAATACACAATTTAACATAAGTGGCCCTATCTCCCTCGAATTGCGTCAAAAATCCATATTTGACATACTTTATGATTCTATTCTATTTATGTCAATTTTAATCAATATCAAGGCTTCACTTTTTATTCTATTCTATTTGTGTCAATCTTAATCAATCTCAAGACTTCACTTTTTGTTAGCACACTAGTGTTGCATTCTCAAGATATCACAATACCTTGAAAATACCCTAAAATGTCAATTTCACTATAGTTGCATTAACTATCCTTCCAATTAAAGTTGACACATCCTATACCCATTTAGTGTGAAGAGATCACATTCTTAGGAACCTAATATTTATTAAAGCACCTTGGGTGCACTAGATACTAACTAGGGATAACTTCCCTAGATACCTTCCTAATGACCCTCCTAAATTTCTTAGAAAACTTAGTCATGCTAGCCTCCTCAAAGTTAACACTAGGGATAACCTTCCTGGTAATCTTGACTTGACTCCTAGACTTAGGGTTATTTAGTTCTATAGCTATATGGAACTCTATGGTATGAGGACATGTTCTCTTTAGATGGTTCTTGCTCACCTAAACTTAAGTTTTCTTTTTTGGACCCTTTAATCTTGTTTGTCATTTTCTCTAGGTTCATTTCCAATTTATCAAGTCTTGATCTCAAGACTTGATTTTATTTATCTAAATCATTAATTTTTAATTTTTCATGATTTCTTTTGATATTTCTTTTTCTAGGCATATGTCTAGTCTTCTTAGAATTTTTGCTTAAAACTTTTCTATCCTTAAGTGGAACTGTTTGAGCATAATATGACTTAAAGTTGTCCTTAGAATTCTCATGCTTCCTATTTTCATGATAATTAGCACCAAGATGATAAAATCTATTTCTAACATGCTCATCATGATATAAGGTAATCGCATTATGAATACCTTAGACTTTACCTTAAGAACTCCCCCTAGGTTTGAACTCCCTCCTTTGTTATTGTTTTGATGCCTCCCCCTTGAACTTGACTTTGATAATGTCCTCTTTAGTTACATGTGAAGCACACAATGTGCTCTTTGCTATTTCGCACCAAGGGTTCAATTTTCTTTGTCTTCTCCTTTGTCTTAAGTGACATTTGAACCTTCTTCTTAATTAATTATGGGTATTTACTTTTATAGTGCCTTTTGTTCCTACACTCAAAACATATGATATATTTTTTATCTTTAAGAATTGAAATTGATATACCTTTATAATCAGGGTTCTCTTGACTTATTGTTGTGGCATGATCTTCCTTATTGACTCCAGATGTGAATGATTCATCTTATTTCGATGTCAATGTTTTACCCTCCCCCTCAATCCTTAATGTAGGAGTTTCTTCTATCATACTCCTAGGATGTTAAGCACCTCTCAACTTTCGAATCATCAATTTCTTGTTCCAATAAACCCCCCCCCCCCCCCTCTTTATATTTATCTTCACTTTGCATTGAGGTTGGAACTTCATGAAGCTTAGCCAACTTATTTCATAGTTTCTTTGCATCCTGATATTGACCTATCTGTTGGTGCAAGGAGCACTAATATGTCCTTAGAGTTTCAATATTTGATAATACACCTAGGTTTAATATGTTTGACTAAGGGTTGGTCCAAATAGGATTTAATGTTTGGATGTGAGTAAAGTCTAGTCAGGTCAAGATTGACCAGAAGACTAATAAGAAGTCCTAGTCAATTAGAGGGCAAAAAGAAGTCATAGTTAAGGCTAGGCTGGGAAAGTTATAATTAGAGGCTAGGCAGGAAAAGTCTTAGCTGGAGGTTAAGCAAAGAAAGTTTTGATCTGGAGGATTGGGCAAAGAAGACCTGGTTTAGAGGACTCAGCAAGGAAGTCCTGATCTGGAGGTTTGGGCAAGGAAGTCCTGACTGGTAGTTGGGCAAGAAAAAGTCCAAACAGGTCAAGGATAACCAGATGTTTAGCAGGTGAGAAGTCTACCTATGAAAGTGACTAGTCCTAACTGAAGGTTAGGCGAGAGAAAGTCCAAATAGGATGTTTAGCAGGTGAGAAGTTTACATATGGAAGTGACTAGTCCTAACTGAAGGTTAGACATGGGTAAGCCACTAGATTAGACCTATAGGATAAAGCTTAGGTAAGCATAGTAGGTCAAACAGACTACAAGTACGCTTAGGTTACTTGTTTGTTTGTATGCTGATTTTATAGGGACCAGGAGCTGAAAGCAAGATAGAGGAAGCATGAGAGGAGCAAATAGAAGTAGTCGAACCAAGCTCGGGGTCAACTTAGATCAAACCCGAGTTGACTGGATTCGGGTGCCCGAATGTTACTCCAAGTGCTAAGACAGTCTAGGCGTCCCTTGATGGTCCAAGTGCCCGGATCAAGAAGAATCAGCCTCGATAAAGACCGAGGAGATCGAATCAGATCAGATTAGATCTAGACGCCTGGATCAAAATCCAGGCCCCCAGAAGGGTCTATACATGGAGCCTCAGCATGGAGCATCTTACAATCTTCTAATACTCCAAATCTTTCATCTTGCGGTGCTACTAAACGAGAACATCTTCCAACTTATGCGACCAGGGAAGCTCTAGGAAGGGTGCGCTGCGCTCAAGGACTTCTGGATCTACACGGATGGTTTTATTTGAAGTCTTACTTTTTGCACTTTATCTTTGATTTTATTGGACTGTAAGACGGATTTCTCCGCCTCCCAACAAAGGTCCGAAAAGGAGACCATTAGTAGATAGACACTTTCCATGCATAAGCCTTAGATGTACTAATCCTGGAGGATTAGAAACCAAGTGAATTCGCAAGTCCCTTGTTTCTTTATCTAATCCGCTACTAAGTTCCTATGTTAGTAACGAACGAACGAATGAACGAACGACGAAAGTGTTATTCATCCCCTTCTAGCGCGCCCATCGATCTTACACTAATCTTGCATAATATATCATTAGAAATCAAATTAACTAACATTTTGGTTGCCTTGTCATTTGTCTCTGATTTTTAAAGTTGTTCCTCAATCGATTTCTTTTTCTTGAAGAGTTTTCCTTTGCTATGCATTTGGGCTTTAAATCCTTCCATTAGAATAAACCATTGCTCTATATCCATCTTCAAGAAATACTCCATTCTTAATTTTCAATGGTTAAACCTCTCAATCCAAATGGTGGAGGTACTCGAATGTTGTATCCAAATCCATCTTGGGAATCCATTCCAAAATTCAAGCTCCCATTAGTGTTGACTTCTTCCAGCAGTCTATCGGATGACTTGTTGTTATCAAAAAGCTCAAAGTCACTCCTTCTTCTTTCTCTTCTAGCTTTATGTTCCTTCTAGCGATTAGTCTAATGAGGAATGACCTACTTTGATACCACTTATTAGGACCTGTGCGAGCTAAAAAGGGGGGATGAATAACTCCTATCGCTTCTCATCTTGATCTTATGCTCATCATTAATTGAATGCAGAGCGCAAACCTTGATTTAAATGTGACTCCACATGCACAATTCTGAGATTTTACTTAGTATCTGCCTCCTTGAGGCAACTAGTCCAACAGCCCACTCTGAGTGATCTACCTCCACTATGAACTCCTCCTTTTCAGATACCTTCTGGAGGCGGAGAAGCCTCTCATAAGCTTATTCTTACAAGAACACAATAATATAACAAGAAACGAGAATACAAATACAAATGAAATAAAAAATACCTTTACAAATAAGATCTTACTTTGGATGCTTTCTTGTTGCTTGAATTGTCTCTTGTTGGTCTGAAAATGTAGCAACACTTCATCCTCAAACCTCCAAGAATTGACTTCTTCTCCTTCAAGAGAACCCCTACTTATACGTTGATGTTAGGGTTGATTTTTATCTATCAGTCGACTGATTTGGTCAGCGACCAAATAATAGCTTCTGAACCTTCTAAAATCCTATCTGGTTTTGTTAATTTTTTAAATATTAATCAAATCAATTTGTCAATCAATCGAATTGATTCATTTCTATATGCTTTTGAAATAACACCAGTCGACTGATTACCATGACCAATCAAATCAATTTACTTTTATTTGGTTCTAATCTAAATCAGTTGACTGATACACATAATTATTGAAGTGATTTGAGTAACAAGATACATCTCTGAACAAACTCCATTTTGCATTAAAGATCATCTCGTTCTAATATCCGAGTTAAAAGTTATGACCTTTGAAAGTTTGCTCTATCATTTTTGGACTTCCTTTGCATGACATCTGATCATCCTTGACCTGTCAAGATGTCCTATTGCCTAGCATCTGATCAGCCTTGACCTATGGGGACTTCCTCATTGCTTGACATTCTATCAACCTTGACTTGTTGAAACTTCATCGTTATTTGGCATTTGATCAATCTTGACCTGTTGAAACTTCCTCATTGGCTGACAACCGGTCAAGCTTGACTTTGTCGAGACTTTTTCGTTGCCTAGTATTCAGTTGATCTCAACCTACTAGAACTTCGCTGTTGCCTAACATCCGATCAATCTTGACATGCTAGGACTTCAAATCACTAAGCGTCCAATCAACCTTGACCCACTTGAACTTTCCTGTTGCCAACTTCCCTATTGAACTTTCAATTACCAAGTGTTCAATCAATCTTAACCCACTTAGACTTTCCATCTTATGTCAAGTGTCTAGTCCTTGATAATCCACTGAGACTTTCCATCTCGTACCAAGTGTCTGATCATCTATGATTCACTTGGACTTTTCACCATCAATTATTTGATCAACCGGGACCTACTTGACACCTAACCAACATATTAATTAAACATCAAAATTCAACTCGAGTCAAATCGAGCTTGGTCAACCTTGACCTAAGATCGATTGCACGAACACCAACGTTATTGTTTCTTACTTGTTACTGAATGAAGTTTCTATAATCATAGCAGAGAGTCTTCTGCAGGAGCTCGAGCAACAATTGTAATCTTGTCTCAATAGGGAGAAGAGAGAAAGAGGAGGAATCAACAATTCAATATCATGCCCAATTGAATTTTGACTTGATCCTCTTATACCAACCCATCTTGTAGGGATTATCCATCATAAAGTTCATAACATATTAATAGCTTATTAATGTTAACGAATTAAGTCATTGAATCTACATGTAATCCACATCCAATAACTTAAACCCCCTTCATACAACTTATATTATATCATTTAATGAGATTTGATTCTTAATGGCAATTATGTGCAATATTAATTCTCGTATTAGTCAGACTTAATTCTTCATAAATATTCATAAATTTAGAAGGTCGTCGTAACCAACTCAATTATGTATGGAGACAAATTATCTACATATTCATAAATATGTTTTACAAGAACAAAGAAAAAAAATCTTCTAACCCTCATAATAATGACGAAGTCAAATTGAACTTGGCTACAATAGAGCAGCAACTTCACAAAGTCCTCAATTAAAGAACGACTATGAGACTGAGGAATTGGTTTCTAGTATTGAAAAATGACCAAAACAAATTTAAACCTAATTTGGCCATATACTCTATGTGTCTTAGTAACGCATGCATATATGAAATTAATAGACAACAATATTAATAAGCCAATAAATACAAATTTTAGTAAAATAGATCTAATAGGTGAAATTATTAATAAATATTATAAATTATGATATATTAAAAGTATTTATTTGATGAATGCAAGAGGTTGCTCATACTTTACTTTAGGTGGAGGAGAGCGGCCCGCTCCACAAATAGGAGGGATAATAGGTTTTAGATGAAATTAGGAAGAAATGAATGAAAGAGAAAAGTATATGAGACGAAGGAAGCAAAAAAATTAAAAGAGATTGGCGTATGAGGAAGACGGGAGAGGATGGCCCTCTATAATTGATTGCGGTGACATTATCGATCATATTTAGTCACAAACTATATTATACGTTCTTACAATATACATGTCTGTAAAAATTTCCTATGCTTCCATAAAGTTCCATTATAGATTGCTAGTTTTGCATTATATTTTGATACGAACTTAGCAAATGAATGCTAAGTTTGATCATAAATTATTCGACTGAAATGGAAAAATGATTATTTAGGACAGTTTGATGCATGAAATTTTCGTTAGTGCAAGATCTCAAAGAAGGATAAAATTATATTAAATTTATTAAACACATCTTATTTTATATTTTATAAGAGATTATTTTTACAATTTAAATTCGTGATATCAAAATCATATGACAATAATTTTGTCCTTGTGTCCAGCTCTTCTGCAAAAAGGTGGATCCGCCACCTTAGCGGCCCCACACGGTCGGCCCTATGACCATCTGTGAGGAGGTAAATCGAGAAAGTACAGTTGATTACGACGCAGAAGGGTATTGCCTGCCTTGTGTCCAGCTCCCTTATGAAAAATGACTATTTAATTTTATAAATTGTTTAAAATTTCTAAAGACGGCAATCGAGTGATGATATGTGCTTTTAAACACTAAATGGCAAATAATATCAAATCAATTTATTTATTTTTTAAAAAAAAAGGAAAATCATTTCCTCGAGAATTCACACTCGATAAGACTAAAGATACTCTTCTAAAATCCATTACTAAACCTAAGAAAAAAAAACTCTCGTGTAGTCTCTTTCGATATCCTGTTTTCCACTTTTCTTTGCGCAGATTTTCAAGTATTCAAACTTTCTCCCAAGGTCGCACAGATGTAAGCATGCGTTAGGCCCATTTTTGATTCTCTCATGATGGAGGTACATCAACTCGGAGCAGAGCATCCTGCTGCCCAAAGATATGATAAAACAAGTTAAATCATCACGAACCCTCAATATTCCTCCAATTAAGCTCAGGCCATGTGATGAGGTTTTCAGACACTTTTTTTTTTTTGTTTTCTTGTTCTTTTCCCCTCTACTCGACACATCGCCAAGTCAAGAATCCAATCGCCCTTTTGCTCTGTCTTTATAAACCCTGACTCGGCATTGATTCGTTCACAAACTGGAGCCCATTGAGGCTCGTGCAATGGGCAGCAGAGCCATGCTGGATCCGCTGAGGGTGGGGGGAGTGATAGGGTGACGTGCTGGATGGCTTCAGTGCGAGCGTGAAAATGGAGGTGGTTTATGGGGGGAACAAGCAGTTGCACAATGGGCACGAGTTCATGCCCTCTGCTGTCAGTTTAAAACCCAGAGTGAAGGTCGGAGGGGAGGACATGAGGAATTTCTACACGCTCGTATGCTACTTATATTATTGAAAATATAATGCATTTAGGTTTTTGTTTTACTATCGATCGATTTGCAGATTTTGACAGACCCTGATGCTCCGAGTCCCAGCGACCCCCACCTGAGAGAACACCTGCACTGGTCAGTATATAAATAAGAGTTTCGGTCGTGATTCATTTCTGACTTAGTGAAATGTGGAGCTGTTGTTTCAGGATCGTCACTGATATCCCTGGCACAACCAATGCCTCATTCGGTGAGTTGACTCGTCAATATTGTTTCTTTTGTCTTCTGAAATCGTATCGTATATATGGTTTTTGAAGAACTGCATGCAGGTAGAGAGATAGTGAAGTACGAGGGTTTGAAGCCGTTGATAGATCCACAGGTTCGTCTTTGTGCTGTTCAAGCAGAATACGAGACGAACTCTAGAACTGCAGCTTCTCAATTTACCTTCTCATATATGATCATGGGACCGACCATGTGGAGCCGCTAAAGTGACGAATTTCACCTTTGTAGAAAAAAGAAGGCGAGATAGACAGTGCAGGAGCCGGAGGTGAAAGACCGGTTCAGCACCCAAGTCTTTGCCGACAACAACGCCTTGGGTCTCCCTGTCGCTGCTGTTTACTTCAACGCCCAGAGAGAGACTGCTGCGCGAAGAAGATGAGGAGTAATGTATTATTATTATTATTAATGTCGATGGGATAAACAAACAAAGGTGGGAATTGCGGCATGGTGCATGCTTTTAGCAATACTCAGTCTTTTTTATGAAGTGATCGTGGCAACTTGTATTAATCTTATTGTTGCTTAGTTATGTGCTACTTTATATATAAAAGGAATGTCTGGCTGGAATCATCTGACATGACTTGAATTGCTCTACAAAAATTTATATATATATATATATATATATATATATTAAAAATTAAAATAAGTTAAATGTAGAAATTTAGAAAAAGGATAGCATTTGGGTCCATATATAACAATGGAAAGTCATATACTAGCATTTCTAAAATACTTTTTGGCATATAATAGACGACATTTTATATAACAATGGAAAGTTGTATACTAGCATTTCTAACATACTTTTTGGGATATAATAGACGACATTTTATCAAATATTTTGGATTTTTTGTGCACGTGACTGCCGAGTTCGGAACCGCTTGTTCTTCCATAATTTACATCCGGCGCGAGTCGAAATCATTTTTTTGATCGATGGTGTTGACAAATTAATCGAATTGGATCAACTTTACAGAGAGTGAAATAAAATAAAATAAATTGACGTTGGGTGTCACATCTAGATCCGATCATGATTCAAAATTGATGATGTGATGGTTCTTGATAGGTCGATCCTTAACCTTAATCGTCTAAGATAGTGACAATTCATGATTTGAAATCATTGGTTCGCAGTTTACCACGGTTCGTTACAGTTCAATGTTATTATATTAAAAAAAATTAAAATTATAAATTCATAAAAAAAAATAAATTATACTTATTTAATTAAGTTGCTTATGCATCCTTTAAGGTATAGGGGAATTAAAACCCACACATTTATAATTGAAAAATTAAAATCTGATCGAGATTTTAAAATTAAGAGATAAGAATAAAGAAGATTGATGTGAAAATGATAAAATAAACTCTTTATTTATAGAGTTTAGAGAATAATTAATATTAAATTATAATTATAATTATTGATAAAAAAAATATATTAAATAATCTCAATTATAAAAAATAATAAAAAATATCTTCTCTCTCAATGATCAAAATTATTTTTACTTTTTTTCTCTAACATAAACAAACTATGATAGAGCTAAAAGAAATTATTTACTCTCTAATTTTTTTCAACTATTAATAGCAATAGAGTATAATAGAGTATAAGAAAATTATTCATTAGTTATTAAAAAATTAACTAATACATACAAAAATAAATATTTGTAGTCTAATTTGGTTAGGATACTTAGCTCTCATTTGGGAGATCTTAGTTTGAGTATCAATTATGGATTTTTTAAAAATAAATTTTCATATAATGATAACTATAAAAAAAACCAATGAACTGCGGTTCAATGGTTAGTTGCTGGTTAACTAGGTTTGTGAACCTTAACTAGTCCGACACCCTACCAGATTAGGTTGATTACGATTCTGGCTCGACAACCCGTCAACGGGTACAGTTGACAGGATTACGGGTTCGAGTCAAGTCTGGTTCAAACCCCTCCCGAGTTTAACCTATCTTACATAATATATCATTAGAAATCAAATTAACTAACATTTTGCTTACCTTGTCATTTGTCTCCAATTTTTGAAGTTGTTCCTAGATCCATTTCTTTTTCTTAAGGAGTTTTCCTATGCTATGCATTGGGGCTTCAAATTCTTTCATTAGAACAAACCATTGTTCTATGTCCATCTTCAAGAAATACTCCATTCTTAATTTTCAATGATCAAAACTTCGATATAAATGGTGGAGGTACTTAAATGTCGTATCCGAATCCATCTTGGGAATCCATTCTAAAATTCAAACTCCCATTAGTATTGACTTCTTCCACCTGTTAATCGGATGATTTATTGCTATCAAAGAGCTCAAACTCACACCTTATTTTTCCTCTAGATTTGTTTTCCTTCCTACAGTTAGTCCAATGAGGAGTGACCTACTTTGATATTGCTTATTAGGACCTATGCAAGCTAGAGTCGGAGGGGGGTGAATAACTTCGATTGCTTCTCATCTTGATCTTATGTTCATCATTTGAATGCGGAGCACAAACCTTAATTCAAATGTGACTCCACATGCACAACTCTAAGATTTTACTTGGTATCTGCCTCCTTGAGGCAACTAATCCAATAGTCCACTCTGAGCGATCTACCTCCATTATGAACTCCTCCTTTTTGAATACCTTCTGGAGGCAGAGAAGTCTCTTATAAGCTTGTTCTTATAAGAACACAATAATAAGACAAGAAAAGAGAATACAAATACAAATGAAAGAAGAAACACCTTTACAAATTGATCTTATCTTGGATACTTTCTTGTTGCTTGAAATAGTCTCTCGTTGGTCTGAAAATGCAGCAACACTTCATCCTCAAACCCCTAAGAACTAGCTTCTTCTCCTTCAAGAGAAAACCTACTTATACAGTTGTTGTTAGGGTTGATTTTTGCCTATCGGTTGACTGATTTGGTCAGCAACCAAATTATAGCTTCTGAACCTTCCAAAATCCTATCTGATTTTATCAATTCCCCAAATATTAATCAAATCAAATTTTCAATCAGTCGAATCGATTCATTTCTGTACGCTTTTAAAACAATATCAGTCGACTGATTATCTTGACCAGTCGAATTGATTTTTTTATTCATTTCTAATATAAAGCAGTTAACTGATATACATAATTAATTGAATTGATTTGAGTAACAAGATACATCTTTAAACAAGCTCCATTTTGCATCAAATAACGTCTTGTTCATATATCTGAGTTAAAAGTTATGTCCTTTAAAATTTTGCTCTATCATTTCCGGACTTTCTTTGCATGACGACATTCGATCATCCTTGACCTGTCAAGACATCTCATTGCCTAGCATCTGGTCAGCCTTGACCTGTGGAGACTTCCTCATTGCCTGACATCTGTCAATCTTAACTTGTTGAGACTTCATCATTGTTTGACATTCGATCAAACTTTGTTGATGCAGTTTTGTCCCGATTGTTGTTTTGATGTTGACACAGATTTAAGTTTAGTTTAATTGGATAAGAATTAAGTTCAATATTTTCAGATTGACCGATACCGGATGGAATCGGAGAGGGCTCGGTAGCTCGTTCTCCGGACTAGGTCAGAGAGGGCTCGGTAGCTCGTTCTCTGGACCGGATTGAGTCGGAGAGGGCTCGGTAGCTCGTTCTCCGGATTAGGTCAGAGAGGGCTCGGTAGCTCGTTCTCTGGACCGGATTGAGTCGGAGAGGGCTCGGTAGCTCGTTCTCCAGATTAGGTCAGAGAGGGCTCGGTAGCTCGTCCTCTGGACCGGATTGAGCCGGAGAGGGCTCGGTAGCTCGTTCTCCGAATTAGGTCAGAGAGGGCTCGGTAGCTCGTTCTCTAGACCGGATGAAGTCGGAGAGGGCTCGATAGCTCGTTCTCCAGATTAGGTCAGAGAGGACTCGGTAGCTCGTTCTCTATACCGGACTATGGTCGGAGAAGGCATGGTAGCCTGTCTTCGGACCGGATCATTATCAGAGGAGGCTTGAGAGTTGTTCTCTGATTACGTGATCCGATGCGGTTGGCTCGGGTGAGACCCAAGTTAACCTGATCAAGTCTTGATTTAGGGTTTAATGTTTAGCTTGGTTTAATCGATCAGTGAATCGATTAACCAAGGGTAAGTTGGTTAATCGATCAGGTGATCATTTGATCAACCTTGATCTACAAGGATTTCAAATCACCAAGTGTCAGATCAACCTTGATCCACTTAGACTTCTCTCTTGCCAACTTTTCTATTGGACTTTCGATCACCAAGTGTCCTATCGACCTTGGCCCACTTAGACTTTTCTATTTCATGCCAAGTGTCTGATCCTCCATGACTCATTTGGACTTCCTGTCTTGTGCCAAGTGTCTGATCCTCCATTATCCATGATGTTGATTGCACCAACACATATCTTAAACGGATACTATTATTTCAGAGATTGGATACATTGATAACTCTGTAAAAGATTGCTCATACTCATTGGCACAGGTATGCACACATAAAACTCTAATTTTTTCAAGTCCTTAATCTTCGTCCTCACATAAAATTCTAAATTGAACGTCGGAGTGACTTGTTGGGATCCACCCCCAACGCTATTCTAACTCTCTTTTGGAGTACTTTTCAAGTCTCTTCATCCTTTCTGATGACTATCTTTGGGAGCGTACGCGTTAGTCCTTTCGTTGACCAATAACTTGATCATCTATAATATTTGGTCGGAACATTGATGTCAACTAAGGATTACTCGTGTGTTATATACAAATCATATGTATCCCAAGTAGAATATTGTTGAATTTTATCACGCTATTCGATGGACTTATATGTTGTTTACACCACATGGATTTATGTCATTGCGGATACAAACTCATTAAGTGATCTAATTAATGGTTATTGAGAGTTTGTGTTTTTGGATGTAAGTTTAGAATCTATTAACTTGTTCTGTTATTAATGATAAACTGATAACAGAATCAGATACATTGCTATATATAAGACATGGTTCCGTATGATAGGGCATCTGATTATTCTGATGAGTTTTGCAGGTGAAGTTTGAATTGGTTTGAATTGGGATAAAGAACCAGAATAGTCAAGTGATGGCTTTCTATTCTTACAGTATTGTCGAGCTTGAATTGGTTTTCAGGTAAAAGACAACGGCGCTCTGAGCTGCACAGGGGATTGATCAGGTTGATCAGTGAGGGGCTGAGAGGAGCGTGGAGCTGGTAAGCTCAGGTGGCTCAGCAAGGCTCAGTGCAGTGAACTCAGAGAACGTTGAACAACAAGAGGCTAAAAGGAAGAGATGGAGGAGAAGAGAACTCTCCCGGAATTCAAACCCTAGCTGTGTGCTTGTGCTTGCTTGTGGTGTTCTCTGCTTGCTCGTGTGCTCTTCCTTGAAGCTTTTGGCCTGTGGTGGTGCTGTGCTTTGCTCTCGGGAGCTGTTGAGGTTTTGATCCATTTTGAGGCTGTGCTGTAAGGTTTTGTTTTTGTTTGCCTCAATCTCAGTTTCCCTTCTATAATCTCTGTGCTTAATACATATATTTGTGAGATTGGTTGTGGAGAGGTCACTCCACCGAGAAGGAGATTCATATAGCCGGATTCATCTGGGGTTTGATCTACCGAAGATCAAGGGATCGTCCACCTTACGGACACGCCGAGGAGTAGGGGCAAGTTATCCCCGAACCTCGTATATTTTGTGTCTCCTTGATCTCATTTTGTTAGATATATTCCGCTGTGCACTAACGTTTTTGTAGGAGAAAATCGTTTTTCGAAAGGAGGTTATTCACTCCCCCCCTCTCTAGCCATCTCCGATCTTCAACAATCTTGACCTATTAGAACTTTCTCGTTGCTTGACATCAGATCAACCTTGACTTGCTGAGACTTCTTCATTGCCTAATATTCTGTTAACCTCAACCTACCAAGACTTCGTTGTTATCTAACATCCGATCAACCTTGACATGCCAGGACTTCAAATCACTAAGTGTATAGTCAACCTTGACTCACTTGAACTTTCCTCTTGCTAACTTCTCTATTAGACTTCTGATATCCAAGTGTTCGATCAACCTTGACCCACTTAGACTTTTCATCTCGCGCCAAGTGTTTGGTCTTGCATAATTCACTTGGACTTCTCGTCTCATACTAAGTGTTTGATCTTCCATGATTCATTTGGACTTTCTACTATCAAATATTTGGTCAACCTGGACCTAATCGATCTTGATCAACCTTGACCTAAGGTCGATTGCACAAACACCAACGTCATTGTTTCTTACTTGTTGCTAAACAGAGTTCCTACAATCATAGCGGAGAGTCTTCTGCAGGATCTCTGGCAACAATTGTAGTCTTGTCTCAATGGGGGAGAAGAGAGAAAGAAGAGGAGTCAACAATTCACTTCCATGCCCAATTGAATTTTAACTTTATCCTCTTATACCAACCCATCCTGTAGGGATTATCCATCGTAAAGTTCATAAGATATTAACAACTCATTAATATTAACAGATTGAATTATCGAATCTATGCAATCCACATTTATTAACTTAAATCTCCTTCATACAACTTGTATTATATCATTTAATAAGATTTAATTCTTAATGGAAATTATGTGCAATATTAATTCACGTATTAGTCCACCAAATGATACTTAATTCTTCATAAATATCCATAAAATTTATGTATTAATAAATCAATATATATGCCAATCCAAGCATATTTAATAGCCAACACAATATTAATTATCCACATATTCATAAATATGTTTTACCAGAACAAAGAAAAAAATCTTCGAGCTCTCGTAATAATGACGAAGTCAAATTGAACTTGGCTACAATGGAGCAGCAACTTCACAAAGTCATCAATTAAAGAACGACTATGAGACTGAGGAATTGGTTTCTAATATTGAAAAATGACCAAAACAAATTTAAACTTAATTTGGCCATACTCTATGTGTCTTAGTAACGCATGCATATATGAAATTAATAGACAATAATATTAATAAGTCAATAAATACAAATTTGAGTAAAATGGATCTAATATGTGAAATTATTAATAAATATTATAATTTATGATATATTAAAATTATTTATTTGATGAAAGCAAGAGGTTGCTCATACTTTACTTTAGGTGGAGGAGAGCCGCGAGCTCCAAAACTAGGAGGGATACTAGGCTCTAGATGAAAGAGGAATATGAGTCGATCAAAAATTAGGAAGAAATGAATCAAAGACGAAAGTATATGAGACGGAGGAAGCAAAAAACTAAAAGAGATTGGCGTATAAGGAAGACGGCTATAATTGATTGCGATGACAATTATCGATCAAATTTAGTCACAACAACTATATTATACGTTCTTACAATATACATGTCTGTAAAATTTTTCTATGCTTCCATTACAGATTTCTAGTTTTGCATTATATTGTGATACGAACTTAGCAAATCAATGCTAAGTTCATATTTGATTATTTAGGGGCATGGAATTTTCGTTAGTGTAGATCATATTTGATTTATTCAACACAATCTTATCTTGTATTTTATAAGAGACTATTTCCGTAATTTAAATCCGTGATATTAAAGTCATAATTTTATTGCCAAACTCCTTATGAGAAATAACTATTTAATTTTTAAATTGATAAAAATTTCTAAAGACCACAATCGAGTCAGAGCATCTTTATACCATGAATGTGCTTTTAAACCTTAAATGGCAAATAATATGATATTGATTTGTTTTTTTATAAAAAAAAAAGGAAAATCATTTCCTCGAGGACCCACACTCGATAAGACTAAAGATACCCTTCTACAAGCCTCTAGCATAGGTGAGTTGATTACGACGCAGCAGACTTGCAGAAGAGGACAAGGGTTCGAATCCTGGCGAAGCCAGGCAATACCCTCCTGCGTCGTAACCAACTGCACTTTCTCGATTTACCTCCTCACAGATGGTCGTGGGGCCGACCGTATGAGACCGCTAAGGTGACGGATCCACCTATTTGCAGAAAAGATACCCTTCTACAATCCATTACTAAAGCTAAGAAAAACAACCTCCTCTCCTGAAGTCTCTCTTTGGATACTGTTTTTCACTTTTCTTTGCGAACATTTTCAATAATTCAAACTTTCTCCCAAGATCGCACAGATGTAAGCATGCGTTAGGCCCATTTTTTGATTCTCTCGTGATGGACGTACATCAAATCGAATCAGAGCATCCTACTGCCCAAAGATATCATAAAAAAAGTTAAATCATCACGAACCCTCAATATTCCTCCAAGCTCAGGCCACGTGATGAAACTCTTTATTTATTTATTATTATTATTTTTTTTGTTTTCTTGTTCTTTTCCCCTCTACTCGACACATGGCCAAGTCAAGAATCCAATCCCCCTTTTGCTCTGTCTTTATAAACCCTGACTCGATCGGCATTGATTCATTCACAAATTAACTGGAACCCGTTGAGGCTTGTGCAATGGGCAGCAGGGCCATGCTGGATCCGCTGAGGTTGGGGGGAGTGATAGGGGACGTGCTGGATGGCTTCAGTGCGAGCGTGAAAATGGAGGTGGTTTATGGGGGGAACAAGCAGGTGCACAATGGGCACGAGTTCATGCCCTCTGCTGTCAGTTTAAAACCCAGAGTGGAGGTCGGAGGGGAGGACATGAGGAATTTCTACACGCTCGTATGCTAGCTACTTATATTATTGAAAATATAATGCATTTAGGTTTTTTTTTACTATCGATCGATTTGCAGATTTTGACAGATCCTGATGCTCCGAGTCCCAGCGACCCCCACCTGAGAGAACACCTGCACTGGTCAGTATATAAATAAGAGTGTCGGTCGTGATTCATTTCTGACTTAGTGAAATGTGGAGCTGTTGTTTCAGGATCGTCACTGATATCCCTGGCACAACCAATGCCTCATTCGGTGAGTGGACTCGTCAATATTGTTTCTTTTGTCTTCTGAAATCGTATCGTATATATATATGGTTTGTGAAGAACTGCATCCAGGTAGAGAGATAGTGAAGTACGAGGGCCCGAAGCCGTTGATGGGCATTCACAGGTTCGTCTTCGTGCTGTTCAAGCAGCAGGCGAGGCAGACTGTGCAGGAGCCTGAGGCGAGAGACCGGTTCAGCACCCGAGCCTTTGCCGACGACAACGCCCTGGGTCTCCCCGTCGCCGCCGTTTACTTCAACGCCCAGAGAGAGACTGCTGCGCGAAGAAGATGAAGAGTAATATTATTATTATTATTATTATTATTATTATTATTATTATTAATGTCGATAGAATGAACAAATAAATGTGGGAATTGCGGCATGGTGCATGCTTTTATCGTGGAATTACTTGGCATGACTTGTATTAATCATGATATGTTGCGCGTCTGCATGTGCGTACAACGCCCTCGACAGAAGATTTAGAGCATCCGTAAGTGTTGTGAATGTTTGGAACAAGAATAATATCATTTTATAATTATTTCTTATTTTTTATTTATGATTAAATTATTTATAATTTTACCTTTATGATTTACAAATTGGTTATAGTATTAAATATAAAATAATTTTTAAAATTAAAAATATTTAGTTGCTCACGGGATACACAAGATAATAATCCGACACACTCTTATGAGCACCTAAATTTTTGTATTTTAAATTTTTTTTCTTAATACTATAACTTAATTCCTAAATTTTAAAAGGAAAATCTTAAATGGTTTAACTTATGAAAAAAAATAATAATAAATAATAAAAAATATTACTGTTCTTATTCTAGACATTCGAAAGTGATCCGAATACTCAGACTCTTCTGTTGTTCACCGCACGCACATAAACATAAACAGGTACGTAGAATATCAAAATTATATATATATATATATATATATATATATATATATATATATATATATATATATATATATATGAATGATCTCCTGAGCGACTGGTGCTGCGCGTGACCCCGTGAGCGTCATCCTCGACCCACCACCGCTGCCGCCGCCCTCGCCGTGTCATCCAGTCACTGCCGCCCGCCAGGTCGGGCGTGATCGACGCGCCACTGGCCGGCGTGTCCGCCAACGTCGGATTCCGATCGGATTATGGTCGGAATTCTGCATAATTTGGTCAAAAATCGTGCGAGCCACTACCGGTCGCGTTTCTGACCAAATCACGATCGATTTTCGGCCAAAACACGGTCAGTTTCCGGCCAAAACGCGGTCAGTTTCCGGTCAAAACGTGATCGACAGTGGCTTGTGTAGTTTTCGATCAAATTACGTCAGATTCTGACCACAATCCCGTCGGAATTCAACGTCGGCCGACGCATCGACGAGCGACATGTCGATCACGCTCGGTCCGGTGGTGGTCGGACTGTGAGTCGCGGGCAAAACACTGTGCATTCTCATATTTGGACGGTCAGATCTACATATGATCTGTGATGGACGATGAATCAGACGACGCTCATAGGCTCGCACGAAAGAGGCGCTCAGAGATCATATTATATATATATATATATATATATATATATATTAAAAGTCAAAATCAGTTAAATGTACAAATTTAGAAAAAGGATGGCATTTGGGTCCATGTATAACAATGGAAAGTCATATACAATACTTGTTTTTCTAACATACTTTTTAGGGTAAAATAGATGACATCTTATCAAATGTTTCGAGTTTTTTTGTTCACGTGACTATCAAGTCCGGAACCATTTGGCTTTCCTAATTTAGGAGATGTATGGGGAGTGAAGCTAGCAGAACCATACACTCGGCGCAAGTTGAAATCATTTTTTTTTATCGATGGTGTTGACAAATTAATCAAATTGGATCAACTTTACAGAGCTTGAAATTAAATAAAATAAAAATAAAAATAAATTGAATTTTTAAAATATTTTTATATTAAAAAAATAAATTTATAAAAAATAAAAAAATAAAATTATAAAAATAAAAAAATAATTTATACTTATTTAAATTATTTAAGTATCTCTTAAGAATATGAGAATCAAGCTTATATATATAATTAAAGAATTGAAGTTGAATGCAAACCAGATAGATTTCAGAATTGAGAGATGAGAATAGAGAAAATGATGTGAAAATGATGAAATGAATTTTTTATTTATAAAGTTTGAAGAATAACTACTACTAAATTATAACCATTGATCCAAAAATATTAAATAATTTCAATCGTAAAAATAATAATAATAAACCTCCTCTGAAAAAATTATTTACTCTCTAATTCTTTTCCAACTATTAATAAATAGCAACATAGTATAAGAAAATTATTAATTAATTATTAAATAATTAACTAATATATAAAAATAAATATTTGCAATCCAATTGGTTAGGATACTTAGTTTTTGTTTGGGAGATCCAAGTTTGAGTCTTAGTTATAGATTCCTCGAGTTCGAATCTTAGTTATGGAACTTTTTAAAATAAATTTTTATATGACAACAACTAAAAAAAAACATCGGACTGCAATTCGATAATTAACCAGGTCTGTGAATCGTAACCGACACAACACCCTATCATATAGGCCGGTTACGATTTTGGCCCAACAATCGATCAATGAGTACCCATTGACCCAATTACGAGTTCGAGTTGGATCTGGTTCAAACCTGACTTGAGGTCAGGTTCGGAATGCGAGCTCGGACCACCCAACATTTTATTTTATTTTATTTTACATAGAGTGAAATTGAGTAGAGGCTAGGTGGCTTGTGGATTAAGTTTGACTATGCAAAAGAGGTGAGTAGCACTAGGGTTGTGTCAGACATAATCACAATCTAACAATTAATTGTTGGGAATTTTTCAATAAGGTGGATTTAACTATTTTGGGTCGATCAATGAACTTATCAATAAGTCGAGTGGGTTGAGTTGGATGAGTGCTTGAGCTAGCTAAATGTCAGGTGGGCAGAGATGCCAAATGCCCAAGCTAACTGAATGCTCGAGTTGCACAGTGTTGAGTAGGAAGATTGATCGATTGTCGAATGTCAATTGTCGAGGAAGATGTTAAATGTAGTTGTCTTAAAATAAATTCATTTCCTTCAATGGTGCTTAGAGGTTTCATTGGACATCTGTTCCCCAGGATATAATGGCTCGATCATGTTCACAATCAAGCACTAGTTACATGGTGAACTAAGTAGGTGCTCGAATGCTATCATCGGGAAGCAAAGGAAAAGTTGTTGAGTAAGCCTACTCGGTAGGAAGGTGGAGAATGTGGGGGGATGATATTGGATGGAATTCACTTTGTGATCTATACACTCTACTATTTGCCCCTTTTTTTGCTCAAGGTAGGAGCCTTCTTTTATAGGCTTCGAACCTTGGTAGCATTGACTTGAAACACCAGTAGTTGGCCATCAATGGTTACTAGTTACCGTCAAGGTAGTTACAGGTCAATCCTTAACATCATTTTAACCATTTTAGGTTAACCATTAATGTGTCCGTCACACACTTGAACAGACAGGAAAAATTAAATAGTCCATGTGGTAAAACGTTGGCTGATCTACTTGGATAATTTTTGCCCCAATTGATCCAACATTCAATGTGCATAGGTCGCGCTCACAAATGAGTCAACTAGATTTAGTGCAATCTAGATGTGGGTGCGCATGTGAGATAGAGCCTCTCACCCATACATGTTCACAACATCAAAAGTTGTAATTCAATATAAACCAACCATGTGCAGGATCTAGGGAATCGATAAAGGGGAGTGAATTAATATCAATTGCCTCTTTCTCATTTTT
Source organism: Curcuma longa (assembly GCF_044706935.1). Classification (NCBI taxonomy): domain Eukaryota; kingdom Viridiplantae; phylum Streptophyta; class Magnoliopsida; order Zingiberales; family Zingiberaceae; genus Curcuma; species Curcuma longa. Next base: position 8,014,702 of record NC_133875.1, read on the forward strand.
ATCATTCGTTCATTCTTTCTACAAAGTTAGTCATTGCAGTGGAAATATACAAAAGAAGAACAAGACAAAGGACAAGGAGCATGTTGGTGCAAGGTGCACTAAGATCTTGCCTAGAGTTTCGATGTTTGACAATACACCTAAATCTGGTCAGTTTGACCAAGAGTTGATCCAAATAGGACTTGATGTTTGGATGTGTAGAAGTGAGCAAGAAGACCTAGTCGGTTAGACTAGGCAGTGGAAGTCCTGATCTGGACGATTGGGCAAGGAAAGTCCTGGTGAGTGAAGCTGGGCAAGGGAAAACCCTAGTTGTAGGCTAGGCAAAGGGAAGTCCTGATTTGGAGGATCAAGCGGAAGTCTTGGCAGAGTCAAGTGCACCAGGTGAAGTCTAGGCTGGTCTAGGTGACCGAGTCGCAGCAGAAGTCTGGACTGGTCTAGGTGACCGAGTCGCAGCAGAAGTCTGGGCTGGTCTAGGTGACCGAGTCGCAACAGAAGTCTGGGCTGGTTAGAGAGAACCGAACCGCAACAAAAATCCTGGGGGGCGAGGACAGAGCCGAGCACAAGTCAAACAAGTCTGGAGGACTTGGTTGGCATGAATTCTCCAGAATGGAGTGGGTTACACTAACCCAAGATTTCGATAGAAATATGAAGTTAGACCCACTAGGTAAGACTTTAGGTTGTTTTGTTTACTTGTTTGTATGCTTGTCTTGTAGGAACCAGGAGCTGGAAGCAAGAGGGAAAAGCAGAGGTGAAGCAAGCAAAGTCAACTCAAAGTCAAGCTCAAAGTCAACTCTAATCAAACCTGAGTTGAGTCGACTCAACCAGAGACTTGAGTCAACTCGGCAGTGGAGTCGACTCAGATAAGGTTTTGAGTCGACTCAGGCTGACGCAGAGTCAAGACTTATCGTAGTTGATGCCACATCAACTGGAGTCGACTCAGAAGTTAATTGAAGTCGATTCAGACAGGATAACGGGCGGAAGCGATAAAAGTTGATCTGCCACATCAGCTGGAGTCGACTCAGATGGACATCTGAGTCGACTCAGGACCAGTATATAAGGAGGCCTCGACCAGCAGCTGAAAATACATTGATATGTCCGCCTTTCCGACAAGAGCCGCTACTGAACGCGAACGGAGCCAAGTTCTCGCAATCGGAGAAGATCCAGGAGGAGTGCGCGACGCTCAGGACTTCCAAATCGGCGACCGAGATTAATGAACGAAAATAAAAAAAGTGACACGCGCTATTCACCCCCTCTAGCGCGTACATCGATCCTACAATTGGTATCAGAGCCGGTGCGCTCTTGATTGGACTAACCGCCAAGGGAGCAAGACGGCAAAGATAGAGGGGGAGAAAGGTATGTGTTTAAAAGTTCATTTTAAAAATTATATAATATGTTTTAAGTGCAGAGAGAGAGGGCATTTTAAAAATAAGTGTCCTACTCGAAAGACTCGAACGGCACCACCGGCGGCAAAGGAGCAACCGATGCCAGGAGCCCGGAGAAACAAAGAGCACATCCAGTGTTTCAAGTGCCAAAAACGCGACCACTACAAGAATCGGTGCCCGGAGAGGAAGACGACGAAAAAAGCAGAATTAGGGGAAGCGATTCCGGTAAGTAATTTAATTTACGAAAATACCACTAGGATGCATGATCATGCTAGATTTAGTGTTTCTATAAAATTAGATAATTTTTCTATAAATTTAGAAAATTTAAAAAAAATTAATTTGAACAAATTAAATTTGGATAAGTTAAGAAATTCTAATTTAGAAAATTTAGATAATTTGACAAATTCAAATTTGAAAAAGTCACACTTGGATAAATTAGAAAATTTAAATTTAAATAAAAATTTGACTAATTCAAATTTGAATAATTCAAATCTGAAAAATTCAAACCTAGATAAGATAGATTTATCTAATTCAAATTTGAAAAAGTCAAACTCGACAAAATTAGAAAATTTAAATAATTTGACTAAATCAAATTTGAATAATTCAAATTTAAAAAAGTTAGATAATAATTTAAATAATTCAAATTGGAATAATTCTAAATTAAATAAATTGAAAAATTTAAATGTAGATCCTAAAAATAGGGAAAAATTATCTAATCTTAATAAATTAATTAAAAATTCTGAATTAAATAATAATTTAACTAATTCAAATGTTACCAATTCAACTATTAATAATTTGAATTTAATTAATTTAGATTTAAACGAAAAATTAGAACAAGTCTTTAACTCTTTCAACCAATATAAGGATTTAGTTGAAGATTCAACTTTAGATAATTTTATAATTTCAAAAATTAATTCAATTTCATCAAATAATTCAAAATTTAAAAGTCAAGAAAAGTTATTTTCAATAATAAGTAGTTTAAGTAAGAAACTAGCTAAGTCCGAAGACTTGGCTGAATCGCTCCAAGAGAAGATGGGACTTCTCAAGGAGAAAGTCAAATAAAAATAAATTAAATTAAAATAAAATTAAAATTAAATTAAATTAAAATTAAATAAATAAAATTAAATTAAATTAAATTAAAATTAAATTAAAATAAAATTAAATTAAATTAAAATTAAATTAAAATTAAAATTAAATTAAAATTAAATTAAGTTAAATTAAATTAAAGGATAAATAATATCCCTTAATTATAGCAATTAAACTAACAAGATCATACTAAAACTATACTTAGTTTTTAATCAGATTTAAATCCTAAGTGGATTAAACCCAATTCAAAACAACCCCACCAAACCTAACCTAAGGTCTGATCAATCCAACAAAAACATAAACAACTCCAACCATAGGAGATTAATAACTCACAACTCAACAGTTTTAATCCCTCAAGAACATATCACCATAGGATAACTTAATCTATTTTTCTGTTCAGCTTAAATTCAACAGTAACCTACATTCGATACTTAATCATCTTTAATCAACAATTAACCAACAGTAATAAACTACCCAAATCCATAGACCACTTCCACAGCTATCACATCCTTCAACAAAACAATGAAACAATAACCATCTTAGATTTCTTACCTCTAGGACCAGCTAACCGTGCTCTGGCAGCAAACACAGTTTGATCAGCCCTATCGAAATCCACACACCAAAACTCCAACCAAGCTTCAGTTCAGCCCGATTTACCTATAGAGCATTACCCACATCAACATCACTCAACAGCTGACCAAATCAAGATCCAGTTAGATGGGAAATTCCAGATTAGAAGCAAGATAACTTACCTCTACAACAAGCCGTTCCAAACCCTAGAAACAACCTCGATTTCCTTTCTTGCTTGCGGCCGAAACCAAGAAATCCCACAATCCGAACCGCAGTTCGTTTCAAGCTCTGGAATCCAAGAAGAAGTCTAGATCTAAGCTCAAAGAACTGATCTCAAATCGAAAGACTAGCTTAGATTCCTTACCGTCGGCTTCTTCTTCCTCGATTTGCCGGACCTTCCTCAAGCCCCGATCGGATCACAGCTACAAGCGGTGGAAAGCAAGCCGATCAAGATCTAAGATCTGCAAATCCGAATCAAAACCCTAGTTCTAAAGCCCACGAACCTAGAAATCCAAAGATCTACAGCTTAACTCACCGGATCTCTCCCTCTTCTTCGGTTCGCCGCCGTCGCCGCTGCAAGCCACCCGAAACCAGCCCCCCTTCTCGGCGAGATCCAAGCTCCAGCCGCCTCCACTTCAAGTCGCCGGCTCCTCTTCGACCTCGATTGGCACCGGCGTCGCAGCTTCGCGGCAGGCTTGCGTCGGAGACGAAGAACAGAGGAACGCCGAAGGTAAACAGAGGATGAAATCGCGCGTCTGAGAAGGAGATCGCAGCTTTAACCCATTCTTATCGGATCTTTCCTTAACGGGTTATGGATCTAAACCCTAACCGTTAGCCTTTAACCCATTTAGTTTATTTACAAATAAACCCTAAGAGTTTAGGTATTTAACAATCATCATGCATTCATGATAGTTGTAGATGTTGCGGACAACATTGTTGGCTATTCTTGTTGGCTCTGGCCCTACACCGTGTTGTGGTGTGATTCAGTGGAAAGAGCCTACTTGCACTATTGTTGGGTGCAACCAGGACTGGCTATATAGCCCTTCTATTACACTGCCGCTCCCCACCAGATTACGGTGGTTTGTTGTTAGAGTCTATGCAGTATGTCTTGTCTGGCCCCTCAGTTCACTGTGCTCTGGGAGGGTGACTGGGGAATGCAGAGTGCGGACAGAGACTTGCATTTGTTTGCGTTGGTTGCTGCGTGTTTTCCATGCATTCGTTGGTAGGATTACTATATAATTTATTTTAATCATATGTTTTTGACTGTTGCACTTGTTTGCTATGATTGTTGTATTTGTATGACATTACATACATGATCATATATATACCTGTTGTCTTGTATTATTCTTCTTTATTGTTCAGTTGATATACCATGTTCGACTTCCATTGTTTACATGCTCACATGTAACTGATACTCATAGCTGTTGAGTAGTGCTATTCTTTCCTTATTATTTCCGTTGAGATACCATTCTTGATCACCATGTTTGTTGTTACCTGTTGATACCTATTACCTGTTGATTAGTGTTTGTTCTTCTATTTATCTTTTCATGCACTTATATTCTTCTGTACCCACTGAGCATCTAATGCTCACTACTCAGACCCTGGGGATTATTTTGTTTGCTCCCCAGGTAGCAGATAGGTTACTTGGAGCTTGGAGTTTCGGTCGACTACTGTTGTCTCACATCAAAAGGTTGTTGGTAGTAGTATAGTTGTTTTCTTTCAGTTATATTTTGTACTCCGAGGACATGTATTTGTGGTTTGAATTGTAGTCTTGGTTGGATTTATCATATTACAGTAGTCGTGTCAGATTTACGTTGTGGTTATTCGTTTTTGTTGGATGTACGATGTTTCAGTTTTGTAAAATTTGATTATGTTGAGTAGTATGCATGTGTTAGCTGTTGTGTGGTCGTGTGGGCCTTATTCTATATTTGTTGGTAGTTGCATGTGTCTATTGGACATGTAGTCCTATTTCTGGCCGCCTGTGGCCGTGTATTTGTGCATGTATTTAGGGAATTGTCATAGTTACTGGGGAGATGTTGTCGAAAATTTTCGGACGGCCTTCTCGGGGCGTGACATTTATGGGCAACATTTGATCTACCGATAAATCTTATCCGATCAATCGAACCTAGTCAAAATTGATTCCCATGATCGAGGTCTTTGTGATCTAGACTGAGCCATGCGATCTCATCGTTATCAGGTTTATCGGTCTACCAGAAATTTTTTGGTCAACCAAATCAGGCCACATCACCGACTTAGGTTTGGATTCACACTCGATCAACCAACTTATCCGATTGACCAGACTAGGTCAACCAAACCCAATTCGATTGATCAGACTAGTTTTTTCAATCGACCAAGCCAATTTGAATCCAGTTAGACTAGGGTCAAGTCTGGTTCACTCTAGATTTGGTCTGACTATGTCCATTTGCCTTCATCTATTCTTTATCTTGCTCACAGCTTCAGATTCCTATAGAACAAGCATACAAGTACAAACAAACACAAAAGTCTTATCCTATAAGTCTACCTGACCTATTAGACATACCTTTTGCTTTGAATTCACTCTTCTAAGGTTTATCACCATCTAGGGTTCACTCCTCTAAGATTCTTCTTTGCCAAACATCTGACCACCCATGACCTACTTCAAATTTCCACTTGTCAAACATTCGGTCATCCTTAACTTGCTTGGACTTATCCTTGCCAAACATTCGGTTACCTTGACTTGCTTGGACTTACCATTTGTCAAACGTCAGGTCATCCATTACCTATACCTGATCTTTTCCTTGACAACCATCCGGTCACCCTTGACCTTCTTGGACTTCTATTAGTCATCCAGTTAACTTTGACTTGACCAGACTTTATCCTTGCTAGTAATCCAATCAACCTCGACCTGACTAGACTTCTTTTTGTTAGTCATCCGGTCAGCCTTGATCTAACTAAACTTTACTCACTTCTAAATATCTAGTCATATTTAAATCAGCCATTGGTCAAACTTAATCGACATAGGTATATTGTCAATTATCGAAACCTTATAGGAAGATTGAGCCAACAATCACCCCATTTTTATGTTTGATAATACTTTTAAATTAGGCTAGGGTCTTAGGGGTTTATGCCAAATTGAGAGGTACAAAATTTTTCTAACTTAAAGTTTTCTTTTCCCTTTTGTCATACATCAAAAGGGTTTTAGGAGAGGGACAATTGATCCAACTCTATTTATCAAATCTAAGGATAATGACATTTTTGTTGCCCAAATTTATGTTATTGATATCATTTTTGGGTCAATTAATGATGACTTTCTTCATAAGTTCATTAAATATATGGAAAATGAGTTTGAGATGAGCTTAGTTGGGGAGTTGACTTTCTTCTTAGGACTACAAGTCAAACAAACTAATGAAGGAACTCATATTTATCAAACCAAATATGCTAAAGAAATTATAAAGAAATTTAATTTGGAAAATGCTAAAGTAACCTCTACTCCTATAGGAATAAATGTGAAATTAGATAGTGACATTGAGGGAAAAATGGTAGATTCAAAATAATATAGGAGTATGATTGGTAGCTTGCTATATCTAACCGCTAGTAGGTCGGATATACTTTTTGCGGTAGGTATGTGTGCAAGATACCAATCTTGTGTCAAAGAATCTCATCTCGCAGTAGTGAAAAGGATCTTAAGGTATGTCAAGAGGACACTCAATGTAAGTCTTTGGTATCCTAGAAATTAAAATTTTGACCTAATTGGGTATACAGATTCTGATTATGCGGGGTAAAAATTAGATAGAAAGAGTACTAGTGGTGGATGTCAATTTCTTGAATCCTCCCTAGTGAGTTGGAGTAGTAGGAAGCAATCATGTGTTGCTTTATCTACTACAGAAGCCGAGTATGTGACTTTGGAAGGTTGTGTAGCTCAACTACTATGGATGATGCACACCCTAAAGGACTATGAGCTTCATTATTCCAAAGTTCAAGTATTATGTGATAATATGAGTACCATTAATTTGACCAAAAATTCAGTACATCATTCTAGGACAAAGCACATTAAAATTAAACACAATTTTATTAGAGATCATGTGGCAAGAGGAGACATTGAGCTAAATTATATTGAATCAAAGTCAAATCTTACCGACATCTTTACCAAACCTCTACCCGAAGTAAAATTTACCACCATTAGGAGAGGACTTGATATGTACTTTGTAGAATAGTGACTTTAGTCTTGCATGATTTCATAACAAGAAATCAATTATGAACATCTCACAAGACCATAGGGAGGCTTGCTTGTGTATTTCTTCATTTGAATAATATGTGAGGTGCAAGGATGATGCTCATATCTCACTTATGTTTATGGCATTTTGATGAGGTATGAAAAGTATCAATATATTTATCATAGACCAACTATAGGGAAAGCAAGTGTTTAATTCATGGATATCTTGTTCATTGATTATAGTTGAACATTTTAAATATTTTAAAATCATTTCCATGTTGTACTCACAGTGATATACACTTGCAACATCAAAGGTTTCACAACATGGCTTAAGATTTATACAAATGTGCAAGTTTGTGCCAAACTTTTGAGTTTAGGTCAAACTTGTGAAATACTTTTATTTTTCATAAAACTATATTTTTCCTTGATAAAGAATGTTGAAACAAACTTGCTTGCAAAATTTTATTTTTTTTTAAATTTTATGAAATTAATAGAGCATTTCTGAAATTCATTTCAGAAAGTTGAACAGAGCTGATACTTGGTACCAGTCGACTGTTACAGATACCAGTCTACTCTCACCCGATTCTCACTCGACCAATTTCTCTGAGAGATTTTTCAAAATGAGGCAGTCGACTGATGGGTACTCAGTCGACTTACACCAGTCGACTGGTGGCGACTTTGATATATAAATCTGTCGCATGTGGGTCGACTGGTAACCCTAGGGTTACCACCGATCTCGTCGCCCTTTCTGTCTTCTTGCGTTCTCCGGCCATCTCTAGCATTTGGAAACCCTATTTCTTGCTTTTCTACCTTCTTCTCCACCCTCTTCTTGCAAACCTAGGGTTTGTAAGTGGTTCTTTGGGCTAGCTCATCTCATACTTTTTTTTAAAACATCCATGGAGCGAAGTTAACAATTTTTCACTCAGCTCTTCCAATTCCTTTCATTATTTTGCAATTATGTAGCTAACTTTGTCTTTTATTGCATATTTTTACATCACATTGTTCATGCATTTGTCTCATTACATGTAGAGTTAGGCAAAAATGTGTCGCCTCTCGTAGGCAGGGGGAGGGCTCTTCCCGACAACCCTCTCCTTCTCCTTTTCATGGATTGAGAGTACCGCAATTTCATTCTGCGGCTACTCAACATCAATTTGAGACTACCGAATTCCATCTCATGAATTGTTAGTATCTTAATCATGCTTATTTTCAAGAAAAGACTCCTCACCTTTTTGAGATTATTACATATTATCAATTAGAGTCCGTAGTCAGTTGCACGCATCCGGTCAACATTGACTTATGCAAAGAGTTTTACGTAAACCTCCGTCCCATCGGTGGGGATGAGAGCAGATATGAGTCTACCGTAGGAGAAATTCCCATTGAATTCAACCCTGAGGTTCTTAGGTCATTTCTGCGGTGTCGGGTTTCGGAGAACCTTTCCATTTGCTTCTCTAATGTTATTGGGCCCATAACGGGTTTGTTTTCATATATTACCATTGATCATATCCATCGCCATTATTTTGCCATTCTTAGGGCTTCACTTCATAACATCTTTAAAGCCACTCACATGTCTGCACCCCACTAAGTCTGGTATAGGATTGTTCTTGACTGCATCCTTCCGATTGCCACCCGAGGCTGGTCCGTGATACAGCTACCTCATCTCATTATGATGTATACCCTGGAGCAACATCTTGATATTGATATTGCTCTTCATATATTTACATCCGTTGTGTACTTTTTGGGTCCAGCCCAGGGCAAACTATACATGCCATTTAGTCACATTCTTATATACTTCTTTGCATCTAGAGGAGTTGATGTCACTGTAGGAGCCATACATCATCTATATAAGGATTATGATCAGCTTGGCCTACGTCACCTAAAGTTGGCCAGGATAGTGTTTCATGAGGGTGTTATGGTATGGACACGTGATGCTGCACGCGTAGCTTTTTGAGTCCGATGAGGAAGAGGCTGGCGATGTACCCGATGTTACTGTTGCTGCTGCTCCCCCTCCTGCGTTTGATGCACCCCCTGTCAGTGACTTGGATGAGAAGATCACCCATCTAGAGGGGGTGGTGCACCAGGGGTTTCGGGATTTTGGTCAGCAGCTGCAGGGATATTACTAGGAGGTTCAGACCTATCACTAGTAGGTTCAGACCTATTATTAGGGTGTTCAGGCTTACCATCTCAATGTCCAAGGCTACCATCAAGAGGTCCAGGGCCTTCGTCGGGACTGGGCGGCAGCTGATCAACGATAGTAGAAGATGTATGACATGATGCGGAGCATGTACCTGTCGTACCAGGCTTCTCCTCCTCCACCTCCTGCTGATGATGAGTAGTTGTCTTGGTTGAGTTAGGATGTCGAGATTGTATTTTGATTTGATATGTTATGTATCTCGAACATCATTGCTATATTTGTGAGGATTATGGTTTATGGGATTTTATTTTATCTACTGATGTCACTTTATGTATGACTTTTTCAATATTTTTATGTCATGTCATTTCTCTTTTATCCGTTCTCTTTTGATATATGTTTATCTGTTGCATGCGTGTTTATTTTCAATAAGGATGGTGTATGGATCTAGGGGGAGTTCTTGTAGTTTAACAAGTTATTTTGAAACATATATCAATCATGACCCCAAACTTACCTTTTAGACATACTCTATAACTCTATAAGAAAGCCTTAGTGATGTCTACCTATTGATAGCCTTGTCCATTGAGTATGTTGATACAAAGCTCTTGTGCCATTAAGAGTTTCACGATTTTTCAAATTTTGTATCAAAATCTTATCTTAATGGGTCAAAAAAATTTAAAATATTTTTCTCCTATTGTATCTAGTGTAAGTAATGACTGTACGAAATTTCATGATTTTTTGTCGTACGTTGAATTACTTATACTTTTTCAAAATTCAATTCTGAATACTCTAATTTTCAGATACCAGTTGACTGAATTAGATATCAGTCGACTGAAGCATATTCAGTTGACTGGTAAACCTGATAAGGCTGAAAAACTGTAGTTTTAGTCATATCTTGGCTATTTGTGTATCCTATGACTTACTACTCTTTGAAAATGCTCTGGAGAGCATTTTTATATTATAATGGTCTATAGAATTGATCAAACTTGTATTTTAGGTTCTAAAAAGGCATTGTTGGTGCATGGTATAGGGGAAGTAGGGCTTTAGGGGGAGTGTGTCCCTCAAAGAACAAATTTCATATAACATAGGGATGAAGCTCTTGCTTGGATATTTGCCTTAGCTCCTATTTGTTTCTACCTCCTTATGGCAATATGGTCTTTTTGGTGTCTCTCAAAAAGGGGAAGAAATGGGTTTGATTTAAGTTAGAATTTACATGTTGTTCTTATGCTTTTATTATCCATGCTTATCGTCTTATGCTTCATGCTTCATGATTATGGTTATTTTGCTGAAATTATATCTTATCATATTAAAGACCTAACTTAAACAAGTTTTTGTCAAACATTAAAAAGAGGGAGATTATTGGTGCAGTCTTGCCCCAAGTATCATTGGATTTTAATGTTTGATCAAATGAGTTTAAGTTAGGTAATGCTGGTGATCTAACATGTGTGAAGTCCAGATTTGAACTCTTGGCAAATGGTGAAGTCCCGGAGGTGAAATCTCTTGGCAAAAGGAAGACTTAGCATGACGAAGCTGAGAGAAACATCTCATACAAGTGCAAGGATGAGGAGTCGTGGGCTCGAGAGCATCCAAGGAGGGTATGAGACTTGTGGAAGATATTTGAAGGCGTGAGTTAAGGTTAAGGGATGAAGAAGGAAGCTGAAAGGTGATTTTCAGCTTCACCAGTCGACTGAGGTACACATCAGTCGACTAGTGTCTTGATCTAAAACACATAGAATATTTAGTCGAGTGAAAGACACTGACCAGTCGACTGGATGAGTGCCAATCGACTGATATTTGAACATTGGGATGACAGCTGGAGAATTAAACGCAATCTACAAGAGCCATTGAAGCCCACCAGTCGACTGATCCCTGAGGCAGTCGACTTACATCGAGAAAAATATAAAAAGATAGATTGAAGATTAGAGACGCAAGTATTTGCACTTTTTCATTCTTGCATGATCTTCAAGCCCTGTTATTCACAAAATCTTCCCCCCAAACCTTCACTTTACATCTGTAAGAGGAAGAGATAAACTGTAAAGTTTTCTCCACCTTCAAAGTTACTTTGAGAATGAAAAGTTTCATAGTGGAACATTCGTGTGGTGTGTGTGGATCCTTAGATTAGTCATCTCGTAGAGGTGGGATACCAAATAAATCGAAAGGGTTAGCATTGTTTGAATTTGATTTTGTTTTTGTCTTGTGCTTCCGCTAACAATATTGCAGGTAAGAGCAAAAAGTTGCTATTCACTCCCCTTTAGCAAACGCAACGATCCCAACAATTGCCTTAATCAGTTTTTGATTTTTGGAATTTGCTGATGCTGTTGAAATTTTTGGCTGATCAAAGTTTAAAGGTGGTCTTGGATTGTTTTTCGGATCTATGGAAGTAAGGTAGAAGAGGATGAATGGATTGATTGTGGTTGATAGGTTTTCTGTAGATGTTCTTGAATCGTGATTACTCTTAGGTGTTGAATCGGGTTGTTCAGTTTACTGTGGACTGAATTGTGGAAGAAATGATACTGCTCTATTGGGATTCTTGGCTGATTGAGATTTATTACAATCGGTTGAGCTAGATCTGATCCAATTGGAATTGATCTGTTCTTGGGTTAGGGGATTGATCTATTGGTTCCGGTTGGAGCTAGGTCTAATCCTATTGGATTTGATCTGTTTCAAAGCTATTCTTACAATTATGGATCTAATTAGGTTTTAATTAGGATAGGTGTTGGGTTGCAAGGGTGCAAACATAGTCCCACATCTAAAGTACATGGAAAAGATCATGGGGTTAAAAGGATGGAAAGTATCTCCATTGGTATGAGGCCTTTTGGGGAGAGCCCAAGAACAAAGTCATGAGGGTTTAGGCCCAAAGTGGACAATATCATACCATTATGAAGATATTTTGATTCCATCGGTACTAACAAGTGGTATCAGAGCGAGACCGCTCTTCACTGGACTAACCGCTGGATGAGTCATGATCCAGATCTAACCATGTGATTTGAACCTTAAACAAAGGAAGTGGGTGCTCCCGGTCTGAATCAAGAGGACCATATACCAGGTGAGAAGTCCTAGTAGGTCGGATGGACCGAGGGGCAAAAAGTTCTAGCTGCGGCTAGGTGGGAAGTCCTAGTAGGTCGGATGGATCGAGGGGCAAAAAGTCCTGGTGGATCGACGATTCAGACATCAAAACGACGTTGGGGGGGCCTGTGGTCCTTTGTTTGAGGGGGGATTGTTAGGTTGCAAGGGTGCAAACATAGTCCCATATCTAAAGTACATGGAAAAGATCATGGGGTTAAAAGGATGGAAAGTATCTCCATTGGTATGAGGCCTTTTGGGGAGAGCCCAAGAACAAAGCCATGAGAGTTTAGGCCCAAAGTGGACAATATCATACCATTGTGGAGATATTTTGATTCCATCGGTACTAACAATAGGTTGGGTTTATTAACCTACTGTTGGTTAGCTTGGGTCCAGTTGATTAAACATGAGGTTAAGGTTAGTTGTATTAATTTAGTTAATGCAACTAATTAATTAATTGGTTAACTCGTGTTAATAGGATCCAATTGGTTAGATTAGTTAACTCTAAGTTAGGATAGGGTTAAACTAACCTTTAATTTGGCTAGGGTTTCTTTGATGGGAATTATATATATAATTGCATTTAGGAATGTTGTTATTCTATTTACAGGACCTTGAGTGATTGTGAGATTTTATAATATACGAGGATATAGTTTCTGGAGGTTCTTATTCGACGTGCAGTGTATCAGGTGGGTAATTTCTGTATTTGGTCAATACAGAGCCATCTTATTTCCAGTGCATGTTCCCTTTTCTATTGTTGTTGGTTAGCACATTGATCACATTCCTGTTCCTTGTTGATTGATACCTTTATTATATTCCTGTTTATATCGTGCTTGTCCTTAATTCAGTTGATCTTATGATTATCCATGCTGTTGTATGAACCTCTACTTGTCTATATGATTTACTGTTCTTATCCTTGGTTGATACATGTGATCAATAGAGATTTATTATCTATGCATGTTGTTTAGCATAGTAGATGTTGATCATCATTGCTTGATCATCACATCATGGTGCATGATGACGATTGTAAGTCACAATGTTGTGGGTCCATCGTTATGGATAGTTGGCCTGTAGTGGCATGTTTATATTAGGTGGTTATGATTCCCCTATTTCCATCACGGTGATGGTGGTTGTATGGTCATGTATGCAGTCGAGTCGATGTGCTGACCTTGACACCGATAAGGGATGGTACTCGGAGAATATGGGAGTGATACTCAAGGATGAGTATTAGAGGACAGACATTGACCGTAGGATGTACGTAGCTATAGATGGCTACCTACTGTTGAGTCACCATGCTACTTTATTGTAGGGTTGGATGTATGACCATTTGGATGTCGGACACCCTTAGTCTCATATAGATACATGAGTACTGGAGCGAGTGTAGGCAGCTGCATCATACATATGCTTGCATTATATGCTTGATATATGTGTATTGGACCGTATGTATACTGCATTTAGATGTGAATGTATACTTGGTTGATTCTTAATTGATACATCAGTATGACATTGTCATTCATATGGATTGATGCATTTATGGGACCAGTAGAGTTATTATTGATCACATGATGATTATTGCTATTCATTTGTGTACCTATGTTCTTAATTATATACTCTTCATCATGTACTGTTTATTCTAATTATCCACTGAGTATTCTATACTCACCACCCATACCCTAGTGTTTTGTCTCCCCAGGTATTAGATAGAGATTACAGCTGATGCCGAGGAAATCTGCCAGTCATGTCATCTCACAGTAGGAGACTTTTCATGTTATCTTTGTGTGTGGATGTATCAATTCGTATCGTTGTAATATCTTGTGTATAGCTCGTTTTACCTTCTGTGGTTTCGAGTTTATAATTTCGTATCGGTGACTAGAGACTCTAGTATATTTCCTTTGTTGTGCTTATCTATGATCTTAGAGTTGTATCCGTTTATCTAGATTTTGATGTAGTTATGTTTCCGCTTGCGTAGTTTCTGATTTTGTAGACTCATCGAGTTTATCGTTGGTTGTTGTGTAGTTTTTAGATTTATATTGTTATGGATGTGTGAGTGGTCGTGTGAGTCACATTTCTTATTGTTTAGTAGTTCATAAATGCATGTATTGTATTATGGATGGGTCGTGTGGGTCTTTATGTAAAGTATATTCAGGGAAAGTGAATTGTTATAGGAGAGATGTTGTCGAAATTTTTCGGATGACCGTCTCCCGGATCGTGATAGATTTTTTATTTTATGCATAAGAATTATAGTCAGATTTATTCAATATCATCCCTTTGTGATTAGTCTGTGTTTTAGTCAGATTTATTCAATATCATCCCTTTGTATTTAGTCTGTGTTTTTGAAGTTGATCGTGTGAAATCGTTGGATGATAAATTTCATATTTTTACTAAAGTGTGTTTTCTGGCTTGTATAAGCCTTTTCCTTCTCTGATTTCTTCTCCTGTCATTGCCTTTCTCCTGCTTGGTTTTCTATTGAGCCATAGGGACCTAACATACCAGTAGTTGAGGAAGAGAATAAAAGGACTTGGGATGTTTCTTCCGTGGACATTGGAAACTTTTCGAGTTACTCGTATGGTAAAGAGAATGAATTACTTCTCAAGTAACCAGTATTTTCTTTTATTTTATCTGGGCTCATCGTGTAAGCCCCTGTCTATGATTTTATATATATATATATAATATTCGAATTTTTTTAATATGTACAATTTTAATTTTTTTTAATATTTTAATTTTATTTATTATCATTATATATAACATCTATCTTCATCTCTATTAATTACATCAACATCATAATAAGCTAATAGCACTCATTTAGAATTAAGTAGAATACGACAATAATTTATAAACTATTCCAACTGAATTTGTTCATTCAGAATCAGATCTTAGAGGATATAAAAATTTTAGATTCCACTTTCCTCCACTCCATGCATACCAAATGCACGCACCCACGGCTCCATCACACAGATTCAGCACAAACTGCTTCCACCTTCCAACATACATATATACATACTCAAACTCAAACACCCAATCAATTAATAATAATTAATCTAAATATCATATGGACATTATTCTCCAAAACAAATCAATCTTAATCAGACTGAAACATTGGCATGATCATGTCGGGCACCATCTTGAAGCATCACCGTGAGCATCAAACATATATATATATATATATATATATATATATATTTTTTAGAATTGATTTAGGGTTTATGTTCTTAATTTCTAGCCAAAACAAAAAACAATTATCTAATCGCTTGACAATTAATAATGTTTACGAAGGTTAATTGTGAGTCCCTATCTGATATATATATACGGAATCTTGTCCACCGACTTCGACAGAGAAGAATCGATGAGCTGTGGATTCTGCGTCAACTTGAAGCTAAGCATGCCTGGCATGCCAAATGGCCATCTCTCGCTTTAGATTTTTTCCTCATCTAGCTAGTCAATTCAATCTGCTGAATCTATGAGCACCTGTAATCTACATACTCACCAACAGTATTGTTCCGGGGATAATCCAATAGACTCATCATGGTCGAACTCGAGTCTAAGTCTGGTCCCGCTCCCAAAGAACGCAACCGGTTGGATCCTCGAACTTGACGAATCAAGTCACTCAACATAGGTAACCACCCGAATGGCCTCCGTCTTGCCGAATTGCATTCGCCGAATAGCCATCTGGCTTTCGACTTCGCCGAATCGGCCAGTTGGCCACCTCCCCAGTGAAGGACCTATTCGGCACTATCCCTAAGCCGAGTCCCTCATTCGGCTCTACCCTTAACCGAGTCCTCTCATCCGGCAGCAGCCTGTCGAATCCTCCATCCGGCAGCAGCCTGCTGAATCTATGAGCACCTGTAATCTACATATTCACCAACAGTATTATATGGAACCATAATCTAATCCGAATCTCAACCTGCGTCGGCAGCATTTTAATATTGACCGGAAGAGCTAGCGTATCACACATTAAAAAAAATTGATAAATGTTAACCCATTTGAAATAAAATTCCTATCCTACTGCAGCATTATTGTCCCAGATCAAAAAATCCCCTAAAAATCCTCTAAGAGATTTTTTGAAGACACAGAACCACTATGTCAGTCAGCAAATACATGTTGCTAAGATGATTCGAATCGCAACGGCACTTCAATTAACATATACATGTTACTAAGAAGACTCGAACCCGGAATCTTAGGCAACACATGTCTATATGCTTACCAGTTAGGATAAGACACTTCGACGTATCAAACATTACAAATTATCAAAAGGTGCTCCTGATGTTAAGCTGCAAAGATGAAATACTTATGTAGTTAATTAAATATCTATGATTTAATTTAGTTGCAACATAATGCGGATTAATTTTCTTTCTTAAAAAGATAATTCTAAAATATTAATTGCGGAGCGATGCATAGTTTGTACTTTTGATTTACTTTGATGATCTGGATGAAAAATTTCTTTGAGATCACTTCTAGATTAATAGATTGAAATAGTCAGATATCTGAATTATTAAATAAAAAATTATTTACGCTTTATTTGTTCCAAGAATACTTTTGCAATTATTAAAACATATTTAATTTTTTTTAAAAAAAATATTTCCAGTCATCAATTGGATATCTAACACTAGATATTTGCAAAAGTTGATCAATTTTTGTGGTTTCTTGTTATATGAGTTAGTGAAAACTTCGAGATTAAACCAAATGAAACAGTCGCGCCGGAGATATATAACGGATTGGAAGAAGAATATAACAAAGGAAATAATAATAATTTAATTAATATAATAAATTGGAAGAAGAATATAAGAAGTTTAAAAATAATTTAATTTATTTATGATGCCTAAGGATTTGTTTTATTTTTTTAATAATTTTTATCTATTATATTTTAGAATTTAAGTATGTTTAAAATTTAAAATATGTTTAAAAATTTTTTATTTAAAATATGTTTAAAAAAATTTTCCTGCCGATTAAGATTTTTTTTATATCTTAGGATTTTAAATCTACTTAAATAATTATTTAATTGATATTTAAGTTTATATATTTTGTAAATTAATAATATTTTTCAATGATGTTGTTTATTTTATATTTCTTGATATTCTTCCGAATCAATAAATTTTATAAGATTATTTTAGACGTTCACAATCGAATCAGCAAAATTAATATAACCAGTAGGATAATTATTATTATATTCGGCGTTAGTTGGTATTAGAGTTCTAGATCTCTTAGATGGTCGTCATGGTCGTGATTGAGGTCATAATAAGTAGGTTCTAACTGAGAAAGTCTCGCATCGTGATTGTAACATCCGAGACGAAATACTTGAAGATCTACACAGATAAGTTGTAGAGTTTATCCCAGTATTTAGTTGTGCAAGATCTTGAAGATCGTGAAGTACGTGGTCAAGTCGTGACAGACAAATTCCAACTGAGAAAGTTTATTGTTGTGCTAAAGATCTTAAAGGGTCGTAAGTTTTTTTTTAACTTTAATTTGGATAAAAAAAATTTGAGAAAGATATGAAAGACAAGATCGAAATAATCGATGAGCTAGTTTACGACAATGATGAGGTGGATGAAATTGTCGATGAAATTGGTGACAATATATTACAAGTTTCAAATATTGAGAGTTCTCCCCATGAAAGTTCTATTGGTGGAAAAGAGCTTTCATGTTTACATTGGAGGACAATGTGAAGCTCGAGAAAAGCAACGCGCTTTTGTTGTGGCCTGCTGGATCAGGAAAGATATTACTTGCTAAACTTTAGCTCGCTTTGTTAATGTACCATTTGTCATAGCATAGCAGATGCGACACAACAACATTAACACAAGCAAGATATGTTAGAGAGGATGTAGAATCAATATTGCACAGATTGCTTATGGTTGCTGAGTTCAATGCGCATGCAACTCAACAAGGAATAGTTTACATCGATTAAGTTTTAAAAAAAAAATTCGCTAAGAAGGCTAAGAGCCTAAACATTAGCAGAGATGTATATGGAGAAGGTGTCCAACAAGCTCTATTAAAAATGGTAAAAGGAACTATAGTCAATGTTCCAGAAAAAGGAGTTCGGAAATACAACATTAATGTGATGGTGCTTTTATTGATTTGGAAAAGACTATTTCTGCAAGACAGCAAGATTCGTCCATAGGTTTTGGAGCACCAGTACGAGCAAGCATGAGAGTTGGTGAGATCACTAATGCTACTATAACATCTTTATTAGAATCAGTTGAGGGCAACAATCTCATAGCATATATATGGTTTGATTCCCGAATTTGTTGGACGTTTTCCGATACCAGTTAGTTTGTCAGCTCTGAGTGAGGACCAACTGGTTCAAGTGTTGACGGAACCAAAAAATGGCCTCGGTCGACAGTACAAGAAATTGGTAGCATGAACAATGTCAAGCTACACTTTACGAAGGAGGGCCCTTGGGTTGATTGCGAAGAAAGCAATGGCCAAGGACACCAGTGCACGAGGTTTAAGATCTCATCCCCTTCATTAAACCATTTCAATTTGGATCTTTGATCGCAATGTATAGCCCAGAGTATGAGAGTTAACTCCCTTTGAGTTTCTATTTTGTAGATGGTATCAATTCTGTTCGACTCCCAGTCCTCTTTCAGGCTTTGATCTTATAAAGCATTGATTGCCACCATCTGAGTTTACCCCTGAGAATTCTCAAATCAGAAACCCAACAACCTGCTGCTGCTCCCAGGATTCAGCTAGGAGTTTCTGAAACTGGAATTCATCGCAGAATGGGTCTGTGGGCAGAAAGCTTGTTCTGCAACACTTGAGCTTCTACGGACCTGAACTGTCACATAAATGTCAAATTGATAAAGAACCTATCGAACTTTGTGAAAGTAGGATTCTATGGACATTTGTCCATGTGAAAGAAGGCTTAATCAGGTCACCTCCACCTTATTGCACAAGTCTGAGCAAACGAAGAAGTATTGCAGCATTAGTAACTCATCAAAGAACTCCTTATTCCTGTCAGTACAAGGTCCATATACATTTGCATGTTCAAAAAACTAGACTTGAGAGTCTCAAAAGACTTTCAATTAATGCTGGGAACTGAAGTCCCTAACAGCTTCAATGAATACTTCAACAAAACAGATGGATGGTCACCACAGGTACCTTAATCACCTCCCTGGTAGCCATGTTTGCATATGAGTCTGAATTTCCTTAGTGCTTTGTCAGATTTGCTTAAGTCAAGTCTATCTCGAAGCTGCCATCCTTTACACTCGAAGCTGCTACAATTCCAGATTTGTTGCTCTATGCAATCTGGATGCTCGCCCCTAGTAGTCTGGCACTGTGAGGAGTACTAGGATTCAAAGAATTATCATTAATTCTAAGCTCTAGACACTCATTTGGGTCGATAAGTTTGCCTTTCAGATTTGCAAGTGGAAGTGTTCATCATTTAGAGTGAATTGGGTAAAGTGAAAGGAGTTTGTTTTTTAACTGAATTATTAAAAAGGTGTCTTATTTTGAAATATCATCGAAAGGGTGCTTCATAAAAAAAATCTAGAAAAGGGATATAAATATGAATTTTCTAGACCTACGACATCACAACAAAATGATGTTATGAAAAAAAGTATTACATGAGGCAACTAGAGTATGTTGAACTAATATTCACTCCTTAGCTATCTTTGGACTGAAGCAATAAATACGACATGTTAGGTTCAAAATTGAACTTTAATAGATAGATTTTTAGATAAAATATTACATGAGATGTGATTTGAAAAATCTTCCACAATTAAATATCTCAGAGTGTTTGTGTGTAAGGTATACATTCTAAATACTAAAGATCATTTAGAAAAAAAATTTGTTGAGACTAATGAGGATATTCTTATAGGATACTCTAGCTATAGTAAAGCGTATAGAATTTACAATAAGAGATCTCAAATAGTTGATGAATTTTTAAATATTATATTTGAAGAAAATTTATCTTTAAATCCAGCAAAAACAACCGATGAATAAATACAATTTGAATTGAAGAAATTAACGATAAAAGAGGGTAATGTTCAAGGGGAGTAAATCAAGAAAGTGAGAGTAAGAGGATAGAAGGGTCATTACTTGAGCATGTAGTCAACACAACTCAAGTATCAAAATCCACTAGGAGGAATGTAAATCACCCCTTAGATCAAGTCGTAAGTGATATTTCAGAAAGAGTGAAAACTCGATCTTATTTTCAAAATAAAAGAAGTCAAATAACATTAATTTTCCAAATTGAGTCAAAAATAATTGAAGATGTTTTGCTTGATCAGAATTGGGTTTTATCAATGCAAGAAGACTTGGCACAATTTGAAAGGAGTCAGGTATGGATTTGGTTTCTAGACTCCAAGAAAATTCAACTATTGATACTAAATGGGTTTTCATAAACAAACTTGATGATCAAGAAATAGTGGTTAGAAATAAAGCTAGATTGGTAGAAGGGTTGGACTATGATAAAACATTTGCACCAGTAGCTCAATTGGAATCTATTAGGATGATGCTAGCTTTTGCTACTCATAATGTAGGACCGAAATAGGTGATAAAAGGGGTGAATATCACTTATAAAAACTTATTCTTTTTCGTAAATCAAATCAAAATTGTAGCAGAATTAATAAAAATAACACGCAAAGACACAAATCAATTTTTACTTGGTTCACAGTCCAACGACTACTACTCTAAGGTCCATGATCTCTTGGACCATTTTCGATTGGGTAATCCACTAAATTCTCCTCTCTAAAAACTTTCATAGAAGGAGAAAAACTCATACAAAAATAAAGATAGTAGTAACATGCTACTACCTCTTTAATTTGAATGCAAATAAATAAAATGCTACCAACAACAATTTGATGGAATTTAACATAGGTTGTCAGAGAGCCTCTTGGTGTGTTAATAGTAGCACTTGCATGAAATAGAATAGCAGGAGAGAAAAACAAATTGTTCAAAAATTGAATTATGAGTCTCGGATCTTGAGGCTTCTTTTATACACTTTGTCCGGTCGACTAAATCCTATTCAGTTGACTAAACTTTCCAGGCAATTAAACCTTTATCTTTTCTTGTGAGCTTCGATCTAATGCAATTAATTCCATGAAATTCACTATTCGATCAACTGATCCTCTTGATCAGTCGACTGATCCTCAGAATTTCCTTTGTTAGCTTATCTGATCCTATCAGATTTGCACTTTCCTCTTGATCAATCGATTGAACCTCTATTTCCTTCATTGTTGGATCCGGATCTAATCTATGCCTATCCATTTGTGTCGATTGACCAAATCACCTTGTTCGATTGACTAAACACTTTAAGTTCAGAGAACTTTATTTTTCTAAGACAAAGTTAGTATAAAGATAGAAATACTGCAAAATAGAGTTAGAATAGTTTATGTATGCATGAATTATGTGACAATTTTAGATTGTCTGATCTCAACTTAATAACCTTTGTTGATTCCTTTGGTTGGATCAACAATGCCTAAGGTTGTCTCAGCCGAAACATGCACTATCTCCCAAACTAAAAAGATGGTGTTGATTTTTAAAAATAGTAAAGAATGACATATTTAAGACTATGGAACACTATAAAAATCCACAGGAATTAGAATGGGTTCAATCGGGGCTTTGGTCTATCAATGAGTTGTGAACGAAACTCATTGATTGACCTGAGGATTTTGGCTTTTTGAAAATTTGTTATGAAAAGATGGAAGAAGATAGTGCAATAAAGGTATTTATGGTGTCAATGATTGATTTTGATATCCCTACGACAAGTTATGCAAAAAATAATTTAAAAAAGATAAAATTACTTTTGAATATATGAAAAGGCCTTACACGATATTTTTTTAGACTCAAAACATGGGTCATTACAAGTTTCACCCGATAACAAATGTAAATCTATGAATGAGCTCAATTCGGTGCGTAAAATATTCCATTATGATATCCAAGTCAAAAATTATAGCCTTCGGAAGTAAACATTTAACTCATAAATATAATTTATTGTAACCTAGCATGAACACCATATATACCTCCTACAAATTAACCTCTCCCATCTCATTTTTTCAGAAATCCAAGTTCGTAGGTCCGTCAATGAATTTTGGTTAAAATTCATTGATGGATTGAGAAAGCTTTGATCGGGTTCATTCCAACTCATGTATAATTTTGTAATACCTAGGAATCCAAATGTGCTGTTATTATCGTAAAAGATTCCTAATATTGCTCAAAAGGTTTAAAGAGTTTCAGACTTTATGCTAATTGACACAGGTCTATAATTTCATGTAAGAGACTCAAGACTAGGATTTCTCACCATATCTCCCTTCTACACACTCACCTCTTCCACCTCATCGTAAAATTTTAGAAATCCAAGTCGTCTATGTCTATCAATAAGTTTCGATCAAAATTCATTAATGTACTTAGAGAAATCCGATCAGATCTAACTCCTGTGAGTTTATTAGGTTAATTTGACAAATAAGCCTTAGTTTAGTATTTTAAGGCCCTCCTAATAATCCTCAAAATGATTTGAAACTTTCAAAATATTATGGTACTGGTTTCCAAAGAACAACACCACTATGATGTTAATCTTCGAAAACTAGCACCATAGTGTGTGAGAAGAATCAACACTGCAGTGTTGGTTTCTGAAAACCAACATCACAATCTGTACTAGTTGGCATGCAATCATAACTTCGCCTACGTATCTTAGGACTATGATTGAATACCATATATATATCTTACACACTAAAATTTCTCATCTCATTATAAGTTTTCAAAAATTCAAATCCCCTAGGTTCATCAATGAGTTTGGTTAAAATCTATTAATGTACTTAGAGAGTTTTGATCAGTCTCAAACCAATTCATGTAGGTTTTTACAATGTCCAAGGGTCCAAATGTGTCTTTCATTATCATCATAAAGAATTTCTAACATTGCTCAAAAGGTTTAGAGAGTTTCAGACTTTGTATCAATTAACACAAGTTTATAACTTCGTGTATGAGACTTAGGATCAAGATTTTTCACCATATCTCCTTTCTACACACTCACCTCTTGCTTCTCATTATAAAATTTAATATCTAAGTCATCTAGATCCATCAATGAATTTTGATCAAAATTTATTAATAGACATAGAAAGCTTCGATCAGATTTATTTTAACTCATATAAGTTTATTAGGTGAATTTGAGTCCAAACAAATTTTAATTTATTATTTTAAGACCCTTCAGTAATCATCAAAATGTTTTAAAATTTTTTAAAAATTATGATGCTGATTTTAATTTAATTTAATTTAAGATGCATAAAAGATAGAAAAAAGAAAAGAGAAGTTGCATGTATATGAAAGGATAAAATTAAAATTATGTGAGTTTTTTTTAGAAGAATAAATTTTGATGTGCCTTTTTAAGAATTTTAAAATTTCACGTGCCGTGGTCGTTCGTTTGAGAGTTTCCCGAAGATCTTTCATGGATCCTTAAGTCTTTTCCATTCTCAAATAATTTGTATATCACATGTTGATTGTTCTATTGCTATATATAAACACTTCTGTGGAACCACATATCAATATATTTTATATTTCATCTGTAAATAAAAAAATATTCAATAAATCCACGTAAGTGAACAGGCTGGAGAATAAATGAAGTAGGTGGGCAGGTGGGGGAAGAGATTGATGAAGGGGGGGACAGGGGGGGGTATTTTATATATAGTCCACAAACTAATTTAAAATGTATCCTTAAATTATTTTTATAATAAATAAATTATTAGATTGCAAGGGTGCAAATATAGTTCCATATTTAAAGTATATGGAAAAGATTATGGGATTAAAAAGATGAAAAATATCTCCATTGGTATGAGGCATTTTGGGAAGAGCCCAAAAACAAAGTCATAAGAGTTTAGATCCAAAGTGGACAATATCATACCATTGTGGAGATATTTTGATTCTATCGATTTTAACAAATAGTATCAGAGCGAGACCGCTCTTCACCGGACTAACCGCAGGATGAGCCATGATCCAAATCTAACCATGTGGTTTGAACCTTAAACAAAGGAAGTGAGTGCTCCTATCTCTGAATCAGGAGGACAAGACACCAGGTGAGAAGTCCTAGTAGGTCGGGTGGACCGAGGGGCAAAAAGTCCTAGTTGTGACTAGGTGGGAACTCCTAGTAGGTCGGATGGACCGAGGGGTAAAAAATCTTAGCTGTGGCTAGGTGAGAAGTCCTAGTAGGTCGGATGGACCGAGAGGCAAAAAGTCTTGGTGGGTCAAGGATTCAGACATCAAAAACGACGTTGAAGAGGGCCTGGTCTTGGTGGGTCAAGGATTCAGACATCAAAAACGACGTTGAAGGGGGCCTGTGGTCCTTTATTTGAGGGGGGGATTGTTGGGTTGCAAGGGTGCAAACATAGTCCCACATCTAAAATACATGGAAAAGATCATGAGGTTAAAAGGATAGAAAGTATCTCCTATGAGACCTTTTAGGGAGAGTCCAAGAACAAAGTCATGAGGGCTTAGGCCCAAAGTGGACAATATCATACCATTATGGAGATATTTTGATTCCATCAGTACTAACATAAATAACTATCTTACGATCCATCGTCCTTTCTATTTTAGACAGCACATTAAAGTTCTCCCTAATTAATTATAAATATTACACATATTTTTAAAAAAAATTATTTAAAATATAATGAATAGAAATATAAATTAAATCGATATTAGATATTTTAACTTTGATGCATAAATATATTACTATAAAATAAGTTAAATTGTACAAATAGAAAAAAAATTATAAATTTTGAAAAACTTCCTTAAATACAATGTTATATTCAATCAATTTTTTGTATTCTAGATGATTTTCTTCTTGATACTTAAAAATTAATAATTAATCTTTAATACTTGTGTATGTTTATTCGTTGTTAATTAGACTAATTTTTCATTCTCAAGATCTTAAGAAATATCAGATCTCATTTAATACATTTTGACTCATTTTGATGGGCCCAAGTCACGCCTTTACAAGATCATCTTTTATATTATTGAAGGCGATATAGTTTTAAGATTAAAAAAAAACATATATATTATGAGCGTTTTAGCTTGTTAAAAGGTATATCTTCTTTTTATTTCTCTAGACTAGATTTCTTAGAGTGGGGAGTATTGAGTCTTACCTTATATTACCTTCTATTTCTCTTATATTTTCTGGTGTCAAGTTGGTATTAGAGTTTTAGTTTGCAATGACTGATCATAGAAGACAAAAGGCAAATGGTGATGCTTCTGCAGCTTGTCAAAATGACCTTCATTACTATAAGAAAACACTTAATTAGCAACGGAATTATCGATTGAATTTAAATTCGGTACCTATTTAGCGATTGAAACTAATTTCGATCGCTATTTAGTTCAAAAATCCCGATCACCCCTATTTTCTCTTCCACGCAAACCTTCTCCTCTTATCTCCTCTCCTCCATACTCGACGTTGCGATCCTCTCCGACCCCGACACTCTGATCTTCTCCTTCGTTCCCTGCGCTTTGATCTCCTCTCCTCCATGACGCTTTGATCCTCTCAAGCATCTAGTAAGTTCCTCTCTCTCCCCTCTCTGCAAGCTTGGTCGCGAGCCCATCTTCGAGGTCGATTGGGAGCTAGGTTGGTTGTGATCCCGTCTACGAGATCAGTTGCAAGTCCGATCGGGAGGTCGATCGCAATCTCGACTGGGAGGCTGGGCACAAGGCCTATTGTGAGTCCAATCGAGAGCCCATCCGGTAGGCTGGCCACGAGCTCAGCCCTTGCCACGATCTAGGGTGGTCGTAAGCTCATCCCCTACCACTATCTAGCACGGACGTGAGCTCAACCGATCAAGAGCTCATCCACAAGCCCAATCGAGAGCCCATCCACGAGCTCGACCGATAGGTTGGCCGCAAGCTCAACCCTGACCACAATCTAGGGCGTCCATGAGCTTGGTCGGCCGGGATCTCTGCCCTACTTGTGAGCTCTACCTTGGTCGGGTGGTTGGGCCTCATGCAACTCTGATCAAACGCATATGCATTCTTCACCGGGTGGTCGAACAAGCTTTGAGGTATTATTTATTGTGATATTTATTTAGTTTAACAAAAATATTAATTTGATTGTTTACTTCGTAATATTGTTTGTGCAGGTTTATATTTGGTGTGTTTGAAGATACTCGTCTTTGTTCACCGGCTTAGGTCTATATTCAACAATGATTATTTATTGTTAGTATTTTATTTTAATGATTTAATTTAATTATTATGTTTTAATTATAAGCATGTTTAGGGTTTTAATAATGTTATAAATTTAATTTTCTTTAAGTTACAATGTATATGAATAAAGATTGGATGTACCATAGGTTAAACAATAAATTTATCACCGATGAATATTTTGATGGAGTTGAAGAGTTTGTGAAATTCGTTAAGCGTCATCCAAACTGTATGGATGGTAATAAGTTACATTGTCCGTGCAATTATTACAAATGTAGAAATATAATTTTTCACGATGAGGATATTGTGAAAGTTCATCTAGGAAAAAATAGATTGGTTCCAAATTGTTATAACTTGTACTATCATGGAGAGCCTTATGTGTTTGAATAAATTGGATATTCTGTTGCTCAATCATTTGACCCTATTGCTCGAGAGGAATCATCATTTAATGACAATGCAATACAATCAATGATTTGCGACATGATAAATGTGCTTGATCATAGAAATGTTGATGAAATATCAACCCTGAAGTTCATAAACTATATGACATGTTAAAGGCTAGTGAAAGAGAAGTGTGCGAAAACATTCCTTCTTGTCATTCCAACAACTATCAACTATTACAAAACTATTGAACATCAAAATAGATCATCATTTCTATGTATAATGTTACAATGATATTTATCAATTGATATCAAGTTGCTCCTTGTTGATAACATAATAATTGATAGTTTCTACAATATAAACAAATTGATTAGGGATTTGGGTTTGGTTGTAGAAAAGATTGATTGTTGTATAAATAATTACATGATCTTTTGGAATGAAAATAGTGAACTTAATTATTGAATGCAGAATGTGTAATCACCCTTGTTATAAACAATGTAGTTGCATATCAGAGAAGAAGAATTTACCATGAAAAGTTATATATTATTTCCCATTACTTGTATGCATCTTCTGCAACAGCAAGCCACATGAGGTGATATCATGAACATGTACACGCCGGAGATATAATGTGCCATCCTTCTGGCTCTCCAACATGGAAACATCTTGATATAATACTTTTCTCCTTTGTAATAGAACCACATAATGTAAGATTGAAACTTTCAACAGATGGATTTCAGCCATTTAGTTAATCTGGACAGTAATATTCTCTGGCCAATTATATTAACCATATAACTTACCTCTATAGTTTATATTCGAGAGGTGTCCTAAGGTAATCACTTTATGGTTATACTATTTATTTGATAAATAATAATTTACTATTTAAGTGCACATTATCCATGTGTTTGATTGGATCTTAAACTCATTTACAAAATATCCGTAATACGATTCATAGCATGAGAGAATTTGTGATTGGATCATAACTAGTGAGCATCTCTACATGTGTAATTATAAATGTATTGAAATTATCCTTAGTCGATGAATTGATGAGCACGGACGTCATTGATTTTGTTGAGACTAACACATTTTAAACTCCTTGGTATATCAAAAAGTTGTTCTTATTGGTTGGAGACATTTGATGTTGATAATTAAACATGGATGCTAGTTAAAGGTAACTAGTTCATTAGAGTGATCTGCATGAGATAATGGTTCTATGCATATAGAGATATATGAAGATCTCAGTGCAGCTTAAATGCGAGTTTCCTTTGACTTGTTGTATTCAAGTCATCTTGGTCATGGAGACTTATACTTTGACATTTTAAGCAAACATCTCCAAGGAAGTGTGAACCCAGGATGATTGGGGTATAAGTCGAAGTACCTGAAGGTGTTTAGATAACTCATAGAGAATTCATTGCTCCTTGAAAAGGAGATGTATACCCTGCGACCACTTGTTAGGATTGTTGCTAGAAGTCTTTGGCCAAAACATTATATGTCAAGAGTATGGTACTCTTGGACACATGTATGAGTAACTTGAATCCATAGAACAAGAAAGCAAGCTTGAGGTAGGTGTGACATAATTAGCCTAGTGAGGACTGACACATATAGATCATGTCCTGAACTAAGCGGGTATAAGACAGTGAAAGGAATGAGACATTTTTCATTATAGCTGCTGAAGGGTTCAGAAATGATTTTGGAATCAATCGTTAATTTTTTGATCAATTGGGGATCATGATGTACTACTAGGTGTCACTCATAATCATTTCATAATTAATGATTAATTATGAATGACCAACATAACCGGGAACCTATTGGGTCACACGCACTATAAGTTTCTCAGAAGGATTTAAAATGAGTTTGAGAATTGAATTCTCAGAATGAGAGAAATAAAGTCTGGTTGGACTGGACAAAGGGCAAAGATGATGGAATTTCATTTTATGAAGATGAAATAAACCAAATGGTTTGGTTCTAATGGAAAAGATTTTGATAGATCGAAAAGCGATGATGGGCTTCATCTTATGAAGATGAAATGAACCAAATTGGTTTGGTTTTAATCGGAGGTGTTTTGGTTATTGAACCAAATAATTTGGTTTTGAACCAAATTGGAACCAACTTGGTTTGGTTTTGAACCAAACTTAAGTTAATAGCATATGAGTTTTGATTTGGATCCAAATCCAATAAAATATTATATGAGATATAATATTGGAATAGGAATGAACGGTTAAGGATAAATCCTAATGGTTAGGATTAATCACAACCATTTAAACCTTAAACCCATGGTTTGCTATAGTAAACCCTAGAAATTCGATTTGCTAAGTAACATGAAAAGTCAGTCGTTGGTCTAGAAAAAAGAACCTACCCTAATCGCGCACAGTCACTATAGCTTCTCAAAAATCACGTGTTCTTCTTCCCCGATCGTGCGGCGCCGCACCTCCTCTCCTGAGCCCGACGCCATTCCCGAGTGCCGCCCTTCCCTCCCGAACGCGGTCACCTTCCTAATCGCGCGACAACTTAGCGTCGCTGACCACGTGAGTTAAGATGAAA
This sequence comes from Curcuma longa, assembly GCF_044706935.1. Classification (NCBI taxonomy): domain Eukaryota; kingdom Viridiplantae; phylum Streptophyta; class Magnoliopsida; order Zingiberales; family Zingiberaceae; genus Curcuma; species Curcuma longa. Next base: position 8,044,142 of record NC_133875.1, read on the forward strand.
GATTGCGATTTCTCCTGAGTAGAATCGCGTGCCGCCCTCTTCGCGATCATCTTCTCCCCGCAGTAGCGAAGGTCACCGATCATCGGAAAGGAGAAACATGAGGACAACCTCCAGTGAAGACGATTTGAAAACCCTAGCGCCACCGTCCAAGAATCGCGACTCCCTCTCCTGGTTACTAACCTTTTCCCCGATCGATTTCTCCCATTGGCACGGTTGGTTGCTGAAGGTCAATCGCCGACCGCCAGAGGAGAAAAGGGAAAATCGAGCACCGACCTTCTCTTCTGCTTCCTTTCATGAAGATCTCGTTGCAAACCATCAATTCTAAGCTTGTGAAGCTACTGGTGTCGGAGCTCTTTGTGAAGAGTCGTGCGACTGCTGGGATTTGTTATCAGAGTTGCTATCGGGTTGCTATCGGTGCCGCTGTTGGATTGCTGTCGGAGCCACTATCGAGTTGTCGTCGAGTTTGCCGCTAGGCGCTTATGAAGTGATCGGAAATTATTTCATCTTCGTCGGAAAAGTTTTGACTTTTTGTCCTTCATTGATGGTCAAAAGTTGACCATTGGAGATTTTCTAGGAATACAATTGGTGACGATAGTTAGAAAGCCCCGAAAAATTTATCACGACAACTGTTCTTGCAATATTAAAATTTTCTCTCATATCAACCGTTGTTGATCGTCAGCTAGTACCGAAGACGATGACGCGACTCGTGACTTGAAAAATCATCCAGAAGAGAGTTTCGTGTAGATCACCGTAGAGCTTTGATAGAGGCAGATCACTTATCGTCAGCTAGAGCACCGAATTACAACTATAAGTCAACTTATTGCTTAACGATAATAAACAAATAATAATTTCATTCAATTAGAAAATAATAATAATAATAATAATAAATTACATGCTTTTATATATCTTTATTATTTGATTTGGTCATTTATATTTTCTTATCCTTTTCATTATTTGTTGTTGCTCTTTTAAAATTTAATAATGAAACTTAAAAAGAGATCATCTGAATTATTATAAAGAATAAAGAATGGATGAATATCATAAATAAATTATGATTAGAAGTTACATAATTTTTCAATTAAATTAATAAAAAAAAATAAATGTAACTCTTGTGTCATAGAACTTGAATTTTATTATTTATGAAAGATATGAAATTATTTATATCAGGATAATAATTAAATAATTCTCTATAAATATAGATATTATTTCTATAGTTTAAAAATAATTTTTGAGTCTTTTCACGTGCATAAATTTTGATTAAATTGAAATAATTTTTTTTTTCACGGAGTGGATTGTAGGGCAGGCTTATCATGAATAATTCTAGTTGTAAATGGCTACGGCAATCTGAATGTCTCATTTCATTAAGCGACATTGAGTGCACTATTTTATATGAATGACGATCCTATATGGATCTGAAGATTACAAATCATGCAGAAGAAGATTACAAATCATAATTGACTGAACGGTCTCTTCAGATATAGAAGAATTTTATTCCCTAAATAATATATTTCCTCCGGATTCGATCCTTTCTCAAGCGGGCGGGTGGAGGTAGTCGAGGAGAGCATAACATAACGTGCTTAGAAGATAGATAGATACTTTCTCATGCGGGCGGAGGAAATCGAGGGGTAGCAATCAGCCACAGGGCCAATTTTCTGGACGCCGTCGCCCCAAACATCTCCTCCATGTTCAGCTCCTCCGGCCTCATCCCGCCAGGCAGCTCCCAGTCGAAGCAGAGGAGCATCTGCGCCAGCGCCAGCTCCATGGTGGCCATGGCGAACTGGTACCCCGGACATATCCTCCTCCCGCTGCCGAACGGCACGTACTCAAGGTACGTCCCCTTGTAGTCCGTCTCACTCCCGGCGAACCTCTCCGGCCAGAAGCTCTCCGCGTCCTCCCAGTACTCCGGGTCCCTCCCCATGGCCCACGCGTTGATCAGAACTCTGCTCCCTTCCGGAATCTTGAATCCCATCACCTCGCAGCTCTGCTTTGCCACCCTCGGCAGCAGCAGCGGGATCGGTGTGTGCAGCCTCAGCGTCTCCTTGATCACCATCTTCAAGTAGCTCAGCTTCTCCACGTCGCCGTCTTCTACTCTTGCCTTGCCTTTCAGTGCCTCCCTCACCTCGATCTGTGCTTTCTTCATCACCTCGGGATTCCTCATCAACTCCGACATCGCCCATTCCAGAGTCGTCGCTGTGGTATCCGTGCCTCCCACGAACATATCCTGGAATGTATATGATTAATATACAGTTCAGATTCAGCACAGGGATGAGATTTGATTGTTGATTCAGACCAGTATACAGGCTTTGATGTTGTCGAATGTGATGGGGATTTCCAGGTCCCCCTGCTCTTTGATCCTCAGAAGCACATCCATCAGGTCCTCCTCTGCTGGGTTGCTCTTCTTCTCCGCCTGGTGCAGCTTGATGATCTCATTCATGATTTTGTCGAGCTGTCGTCGGATTTGCCAGAACCGCGAGGTTGTTCTTGTGAGGACTTCTAGGAATTTCCAGGACGGAAAGGAGTCGACGATGCTCAATCCGGTGATCGTTTCCATCAACTCCTCACCACCGGGAGAAAGCCGTCGTATTTCTTGCCGACGGAGGATTCGGTGATGATGTTGCTGCTCAAGGTCAAGAATTTTTCGCTGATGTTGACTGGAGATCCGGTGGACATGTTCGTCATCAAGTCGAGTATGTTGCGCTCCCTTACTGCGGCGAAGGACTTGACACGGCGCGCGCTGAGCATCTCGACGATGCAAACCTTCTTCATCTGGCGCCAGTAGGGGCCGTAGGAGGAGAAAACAATGTCGGTGCAGTCGTTGCCGACGATGCGAGCGACGGCGACCTCAGGGCGGCTGGCCCAGTTCACGTTGTGGGTTTTTACGACAACCTCTGCTGCGGTGCGGGAGGAGACCACGACGACGTCGACCTGGCCGACCTTGAGGAGCATGACAGGGCCGTGGACGGCGGAGAGATCGCGAAGCAAGCGGTGGGTTGGTTTGCCGACGAGGTGGTGGAGGTGGCCGACGAGGGGCAGACGCCAAGGGCCGGGAGGCAGAGGCGGCTCCGGGGAGACTACTCGGCTGAGTTTGGAGTCGGAGCGTCGACTCTTGAGCAGGAATTTGAGTGCGAGGAGAAACAAGAAGGGCACTAACAGTAATTGGGAAAGAGCTTGGAGCTCCATCTCCATTGTCGACCGAGTGACTTCGGAGATTGAGGTCTTTTATAGAAGATTGGACCGTCAAATAAATAAATAAATTATTTATATTATATCCATAATAAATACACTATAATACCTTTGAATTACTCACAATTTTAAAATAAGAAATTCACAAATTAATATTTTTTTATGAATGAAAACTAAATGCAAGAGACAGTATTTATAGTATTCACCATGCAATCTACACTGTTCAATAAAAATAAATCTAACCATAGAAAAGTTTCATTCTTATCCATTGAATGAGAGAAACACTCCCTACCATACATTTATTTCTATCTCTTACCAATTCGTTATCCTTATCCATTAGATAAGAAAAATACTCCTATCCATAAGATGAGAAAAATTATCCTTATCCTGGATGGATAGGTTGATCATCAACACTTCCCCTCAACACCAACCCTTTGTATTGTGCCGAGTTGATCACGAAACTTTTGAATTTGCTGGCACTCAAGCTTTTTGTGAACAAGTCTGCAACTTGATCATCTGTATTGATTTGTCTCATCTCAATTTCTTCTTGTAGCACTTTTTCTCTGATAAAATGATAGTGCACTTCAACATATTTAGTTCTTGCATAAAAGATCGAATTTTCCGCCAAACAAATTGTCGATTAATTGTCACAATACATTGGAACTGCATAATCTACTGAGTTGATGTAGGTTATTCATTAGTTGAATCAACCATGTGCATTCTTGAACTGTCATTGTTGCTGTCCGATATTCAGCTTCAGTGGTTGATAATGATACAGTTGGTTGCCTCTTGCTGCACCAAGAGATTGTTCCAGAACCAAGCTTGAATATATAACCAGTTGTTGACCTTCTGGTGTCATGATCTCCTGCATAATCAACATCACAATAACCAACTAACTTACAGTCTATAATTTTTTTATACAAAAGACCATAATCAATTGTGCTCTTCACATATCTTAGTATTCTTCGAACTGCTTCCAAATGAGGCTTCATTGGATTTTGCATGTACCGACTTATTACATCGACTACATAAGAAATATAAGGTCGAGTTAAGGTTAAGTAGATGAGACTACCTACCAATTGTTGATACATAGTTGCATCTTCTAAACTTTTTCCTTCATGTGCACACATTTTGAAACTTGGCTCCATAGGTATCGAGATCGGTTTGCATTCAAGCATTCCAAACATTTTCAACAAATCTTTGGAATATTTTTATTGACAAAGAAATATTCCTTTTTGTGTGTGATCAATCTCTAAACCAAGAAAGTGGATGAGTTGTCTAAGTTTTTTCATTTAAAATCGGACTGATAAATTCTCCTTCGTCTGAAGAATTTTTGATTCATCATCACCGGTTATGACTAAGTCATCCACATATACCAGCACGATAGCTAGCTTTTCTTCATTTAATTTGACAAATAGACTAAAATATGCAGGTGTTACTAAATAGCCACTTTGAATCTTATCATACCATGTCTTAGGTGCTTGTTTCAATCCATAGAGCACTTTCCGCAGCTTACACACATATTTAGGATGATGTTGGTTCTGATAACCTATTGGTTGGATCATATGAATTTTCCGATATAATTCTCCATGAAGAAAAATATTCTTCATATCTATTTGCCACAGATTTCAGTCTTATTTGGTTGCAAGTGCAAGTAGGACTTGTACAATTGTAAGTTTCACCACCTGACTAAACATTTCATCATAGTGTAGTCCGTACTATTGAGAGAAGCCACGAGCTATCAATCATGCCTTATACCTCCATCGTTGTATGGCAGCAACAAACCCTTGATATTAATTCTGGTTTCAAACCATGAATAATTATTCTTTTTATCCTCGTTTCCTCAATAGGAGTCGTTGGATCTAACTCTGAAATTTCACGACATATCAACTTCAGCTTGTGGAAGTATTGAACAATCGTCTTGTCACGTTGTGCTATTGACAACAACTTGTTCTCCAGAAGTTGCAATCTTGTATCATTCTTCTTTGAGAAAAGTGTAGCAAAGATATCTCACACTTCCTGGTGTTTTAACATGTCGGATATGCTCCAACATTTCTTCTTCAATTGTGATATTTAAAGCAAACATTACTTTACCTGCCTTAATCTTCCATTTTCACAAGGTGCCATTAGACAGCTTCTGTCGGCTGCGTAGCTTCACTACCACCGACAACCTTCCCAAAGATCTTGACCTTGTATGTAAGACTCCATATATATTGTCCACGTATTGTAGTTTTTGTTATTGAGCTTATTGATTCCTCCTACCACTTGAAGGTCGCCCATCATGTCAAAAAGACTTTGATTATACCAAACAAGTTTGATTAACAAACTTATAAAGTATAAATTGATTTTTTTTTATCCAACAAGAAAACTAGATACATTGGGGAGAGGATCGCCAAACAAGTAAATAAATTACTTGTATTACTCACACTAAAAATACTACAACACTTTTTACACTGTTCAATAAAAATAAATCCTAACCAAAAATCTGAATTTTTATTCTGAAACATTTCTAAAACTGTCATAGTATTTATTTCTATCTCTTATCAAGTCGTTATCCTCATCCTAGATAAAAAAAAATATCTTATCCATAAGATTTGAGTCATTATCCATATGAAAAATTATTTCTATCTATAAGATTAGAAAAATATTCCTATCCTGATTTACTTATAAACAATTCCTTTCTAAAATCTTTCAGAAAAAATGATCTTTATCCTGTTCGCCATTCTCAAATAATTTATAACCTCATTTACGTGTTGATCGTTATATTTTGGTGCTTGCCAAATGGGCACTTTCTTGTCTTGCTACAATAACTACTTTGAATCACATGTCAAGATATGCAGAACAAGATATGTAATATTCAATTTGCAAGGTGACATTTTGATATAGAAATTTCCCTTACCTTTTTATTCATGAACACCAAACAAAAAGTGCCCTTTATCACAAACGCTTATCAATTTCATCGAGATAGAACAGTGACACCTAAAGGGACGTACCTCTAAAAGCCTCAGGTATGTCATTGGATAAGACGTCATGCGGTTAGAACGTCTCACTTGTCATAATGGATACCCTAATGTTCAATTTATATAAAATATAAAATAAGACAGTTTGACAAAATTAAAAAAATCAGCCAAGTTGGATGTTCTCTTTCCAATCCTTAAAATTTGCTCCATTAAGAATCGACACTAAACTTAAGTTAGTAGAAATAGTATCAATATTTCTGCAAAAAGAAAAAAAAAAAACATAAATAACATGCTCATATCGAATAAATTAATATAAATGACAAATTTCATCAATTGATACCTAATGCAACAATAATATCAAGTCTTTGGACAGTAATATTATTTACAAGTGGTACTCTTGTTGTAATAATCAAACACTAACAATAATACATGACAAATAATAAATCTATCTTTGAATCGATTTATTAAATTCATAAAAAAGTAACAAATAAAATCTGTTAAGTGTTACATGTTTATTATCACAAGTAAGTGTATAATTTTATAAATATAAATCTTTCTGGGCTGACTAACACTTACATAAATATATACATTTACACTTTATTTAATACCTTAATAATATCTTAATATTTCAAATAAAATTAAATTTAATACTTTGGTGACATATAATTTAAATTTAATTTAATTTGAAATAATAGATATTAATAAAATCCCTACAATCCAATTAAAAATTTAAATCAATATTATAAAATAATTTTATCTAAATGAGTAAATTTATTGGATTATGGATAAACCTTTTGAAATTTGATTTTGGGCCCACAATAGTTGGCCCTCCTATTGCTGCCCACAATAGGAGGTAGAGACTTGGTTTTGTGTGTGTGTTTTTTTTTGAATGGATGTGGTTTAATTTGAATGGACGTGGTTTTTTTTAATGTTATGCCAAAATTGTAAACCCACGTCCCTTCCAAAACCAACATTCCTTCCAAAACCAACGTAACTACCCAAAATACTTATTGGCCAAAACAAGGCAATTTCTATTTCCGACGATCACGCGTCTCAACATAATCAGCGGCAGTGATTTCCGATAATGAAATTTTCGACGATCATGTGTCTCAACATGATCATTCGTCGTGGATCACTTATGCCGTCGGAAATCAGCTTGGATTTGGTCGATTTATTTTGTATTTCGACGGCCAAATCCCAAAATCAAATTTCACCATGTCCGATGATGAACAAGTGGATGAAAAACAGAAGAAAATAGTAGACATATGAACAACCAAAATAGAATAATTTCTTGAGAATTTGGAATAACCTGACTCTGATACCATTGAAGGAAAAAAATGGATAGGGAAATCTCAATACAAAACCCTAACCACTCAATTCTCAAGAAATCACAAGCATTATAATTAGAATTGCGGAAGCATACCAAAACTCATAATTTACAGTCGATCTCGAGCAATGATCTTCAATTTGTAGATTTTTTTAAGAATCCAGAGAGTTTTATCGATGGAAAACAAAACTGAAGCGTCGTTCTGCAAACTGACACCATAACCCTTTTTATAATTATCCAAGTTTGCTTATTTCTAATTTGGCCCCTCAACAAATTAAAATTACACATGTGGTATCCACACTATTATATTCATGACAATTAAGCCCTTTAGTCAAATTCTTTAATCATAATTTTGACCACATTAATTTTTGACTTATTAATTGATGACATTAGACATTTATAATTATAATTATGATCCCAAAATTCTAATACTTTGAAGTTACATTGGACGTCTATTTCTTAGGATACAATGGGAAGACCACACAGACAATCAAGCATTGATTATTTGTGATAAAGTGAGTCAATATCTGAGCGTTATCGCAGGTAAACTGTGTTTCTACGTCTCTTGCTAAAGCGTATGCTCTTTCTGCTCAAGGTCTCCATGTCTCCACTGCAGTAAATGACCAAATAAAGGTCATTTATAGCCTTTATTCATCCAAGTTAAAATACTAGCTACCGACTAGTAATGGCCAACTGTTTCACTCGGACGGTTATAGATTCTCCATTAATATATATCATATTAATGCAGCAAAAAGAAGAATCATGTGGCAAAATATTTGATTCACTTAGGTAAATTTTATTGTGATCGATCTAATATTGATCGTGCTCATAGAGAGTCAACTTAATTCAATGCAATTTTAACTCTGAATCTTCTCATGCATGGGCTCACACATCATATCAGAGAAAGTCTCTCCTTATAGATATATTCATCACATAATACTTGTAATATATATATTATAAATCAATGATAAAATTATGAAACTCTCAATATATGATATTAAACTCTCACTCACAATGACATTTTTTTCATCTATATATCTCTTCTAGTTTCCATTTAAATTTCCAACATTATTATATCACAATGATATCATACAAAATAGAGCAACCTATTTGAATCTCATCTATTGCGCTTTTAAAATCATATTAGGATTAATCTGTAATATTTTTTTTTCATAACTATAAGTATATATAGATCGCACTCTAGCATCGATCACTTGTGTAGTTGTGTTTACTATCACTAATAGCGCGCTTTGTTTGGTGGGCATCTTATTTCCTCCTTTCTCTTTAGAATCGATCGATGAGTATTAACTGGATTCGCATCCCCTCGGCTCAGTGAATAAAGCAGTAGTAGTGCTGAAAGCTGATTAAAAAAAACAAATTAATTCCACTACTTTGATAGCCTTATTGTAGCTTTTCTTGCTTGGGGGTTCTATTTGCAATATATTTATGTTGATGTAATCAATCTCTAATTAAAATTGATTAAGCTCGAGTTGAGTCGGTTTGAAATTTCAATATATGATCAATATGTTAGTTAAATATTAAACATGTCAAAGTTAATTGGATACTTGACGGTGATGAAGAATCCAAATTGATCACGATTGACCGGACGGTTTATATGCAAGATGAAGTCTAATTGAGTTACAGTTGACCAACTATTTAGCATGCAAGACGAGAAGTTCAAGTGGATCGTAGTTAACCGGACATTTGACATACGATGCAAAATATAATTTAGAGATCAAAATTTGATATTATGGCAAAAGTTTGAATTTTTTTTTTTTGATAAAAATAAGTGACTCAATTTAATCAAAATTATTTTTTATCAACTTAATTAAAATTATTTAAATTTATCAAAATCATTGTAACTTCATCTGGATGACTAACAGCGCTTCACTATGACACCGTTAGTTTGACCATTTTAAAAATTGACCAAGTTAATTAAAATGATTTAGATCAAATTTAAATAATTTTAATAAAGTTGATAAAAAAAAATATTTTACTATAATAGTATTTTATATATAATAATTTTATTTAAATTGGAATAATTTTCATCTATGTTTTGCTTATAATAATATTAAATTAAGAGTATTTTTAGAATAAAAAAATATATATTGAATTCTAATTTGATTTTTTTAAAAAAAGTAGTGTGTGCTTCCAATGAAAAACACAATATAAGACGACTTTTGATTTTAAGTTAAAATTTTCTCATTTCTATATATTATATATGTTATAAGTGATCGAACTAATAGAATAATCGCCACCTGTAATAGCTCTCAAAAATAGTTGATGTGATCTAATTAGAATGGTGGTTAGTCATAATCATGCACTCAAATCAAGAAATTATTAATCTCTTGTTGTTGAACCTAATCCGATATGACTAACCAACTAATTACAGGGACACCAAATGGTTTATTAATTTAGATTTTTTTTAAAAAAATAGGTATTTTAATTTCGTTAACCATTTGATGTCTCTAATTTGGAATATAATTTTATCATCGTTATTTTTTGTCTTCCACGATAAGACATCAACTGAAATTGACATTTTATATTAAAATGAATTGTTCGTCGTATGGTGACGAATATGAAATATATAACAATCACGTGGGGTTAAGTGTATATTTATTATCTACTAACAACTATCAATACAGTCACATGGATGGGATGGATGCCTCATCGTTACGGTACGTTGATAAGTGTATTATATTCTTTGATTATGATTAATTATAATTTTTTAATTTATTTTTTTATGGATGATTATAGAATCGATCGTGTAAAATCATTAGAATGACGAATTCTATCTTATATAAAAAAAAAATAAGTATATTATTTTTTTAATGATCTAGTACTTTAAAATTGATTCAGTGCATTTGTATATGATATTTGGATAATTAATAATACTGAAATTTAAAAATTATTTTACTTTTTAAATTTATTTAATATGTAAAATATGAAGTTGAATTATACATTTAAAGATTAATTGACTCATAAAATTTAAATATCTAATAAATAAAAAAACATGAGTTAGTAATCTGCATTTGAGAAACTTTAATCAAAACACATGAAATAAAGATAAAATTGAGCCCTTTTAGTTTATTAATTTTCTTGCTCACTTAGAGTTTGGAGAAAAAGAAAATTAAAGGGCATTATTTTTATTGGTGTCCATTAAAACAAATATATATAAGAGGCATCTTATTCTATTTTTAATTTCAAAAATACTCTTATTTTAATAATATTATTAGAGTTTTTGATCATAACTATTGTAACATAAAATAATATTATTCTAACTTTATCAAAATTATTAAAATATTTTTTATCAAGATTAATTTCTTTTTAAATTTATTAAAATCATCCAAACTCAGTCAAAATTACTTCAACATTATTGTGGTTACTATATGCTAGTAGCTGTGATCATATCTACAACAATTAATTTTGAAATAATTTAAATCAAGTTGGAGCGTTTAGTTTTGACTAAATTTATAAATAATATTTTAATATAATAGTATTTTATATATAGTAATTTTATCCAACTTGAATTAAAAAAATATTAAATTGATTTACTTCAACATGTTATGAAATAAGAGTATTTTTAGAGTAAAAATATATGATAAGGTGTTTTTTCAATATTTTTTTAAAAAACAAAGCGTTAAAAATCATTTTAACGATAATAAATATAAGAAGTGTTCTTTTTTTTTTGACAATAGTAAAACTAAAATTAAAAAAATTTTTTTCTTAGAGTTTGTATTATTGAGATTGACTCGAACTATCCACTACAAACGCACCCTCACACCCTCACGAAGGATGGCACGTTGACTTGCACACATACCCTCACACCCTCACGAATGATGGCACGTTGACTTTAAAACACATCCTCAGACCCTCACGAGGGATGGCACGTTGACTTAGCCATCCATCACAAACATATAGATAGATGCCGTATATATACTAACGAAGCCACGTTAGATTCTATGCGAAGCTAAACAAGAGACACAAATCTATTATGTATTTTTTTTTTTGAAAAAAAAGAGATTAAGTAATAAAATTATTAATTGGTAAAGACAGAGAATGACAATTCATGTTCATGCAATATTACTAAATTTATTAAACTTTATAAAATTATTTTTAAATCAATTTATAAAAAAATGTACCATAGAACGAAATTAGTATATTTTTGTTTAACAAAAATTATTTACAACTGTGAATCTATTCATCTTCATAAATATTGATAATTGATAAAAAAAAAGGAGTTTTTAAAAATCAAATTCAAGGCTGAAAATAAATGCCTTCCAGAGTTCCTTGTCCGGTGGCGCTTTCTTCTCTCTTTCCTGAGTCCACCGACAGTTCAATGCACTAGCTGTAACGCCGGTAAGCGCCATGTTCTTTGCCTTGTGCGGTTGTGCTTCCAGCTCAGCTCTGTCGGCGGACACCTCGAAACAGCTCCATTACAATTATTCGTTTAATGTGCGCGCCAATTTCCCCTTTTTATTTCGTAAAAAAGCGATTTTTATGCATTTATTAAACGTTGCATTGCGCTGTTCCCAGATGCTTCCGGGCAAGAACGGCGGCGTTATACACGGGCCACACCGACATCGGGCACTCGGCGGGCGATCCGGGGAGCTGCCACATCGGAGCGATCCATGTGCTTGCGGTGTTGGGTGTCGCCGATTGATCGAGTTGCCTTTGCTGTCTGGCTCCAGCGTTGGATCACAAGACAGCTCAGACGTCGCCTTCGCCACTGTGTCGGTCGTTCTTCCGCTCGCCATTTATTTATTGCAGTTGATCGATCCAACTTCAAAGTCTTCTTTTTGCCCCCTATTCGCCTGTTCCTTTATGGTTTTTACTGATCCGGTTGGTGCAGTGCCAAGTAAGAAGCAAAGAATAATAAGTAGTGGTGGGATTGAGAGAAGGGGGGAGGGTTGGGGGTGGTGTCTCGCTGGCATCACATTGCTTTCGCGAAAGACAGAGATTGAGTGTGTGAATCAGAGAGGGAGAGAGAGAGAGAGGAGATAAAGAGCAGCTTCGCCTCCTCTGCTGCGGGCTCTGAGAGTACCGAGTCTTCCTGGAGAGAAGAAGCATAGGGATGCAACCATGCTGCTCTAATGGCGCCGCAGTCGCCTTGATTTGAATAAAGTTGCTGTCTTTTTTGCTTCTATCCCGAGATTTGAAGTAATACCTCTTGCCGGCGCATGGAGGCGAGCGCGGGGCTGGTCGCTGGCTCGCACAACCGGAACGAGCTCGTTGTCATCCGCCGTGATGGGGAATCGGGGGTAATTTCTGCTGCTGCTGCTGCTGCTTTTTAATTAACTTATCGGTTTCTTTCGTCAAGATCTGACTTTTGTTCGATTTTTTTGTCTTGCAGCCGAGGCCGCTGCAACAGTTGAGCGGGCAGGTCTGCCAGATCTGTGGCGACGACGTCGGCCTCACCGTCGACGGCGATCTCTTCGTCGCTTGCAACGAGTGCGCGTTCCCCATTTGCAGGACTTGCTATGAGTACGAACGCCGGGAGGGAAACCAAGTCTGCCCTCAGTGCAAAACAAGGTTCAAGCGCCTCAAAGGTAAATAAAGAAAGAAAACCTAGCCAGGAAACCCTAATTCTCCTCCCTGCTTTCTTTTTACCAGATCTACCTGCAATTTTCTCTTTTAATTTGACATTATACAAACACTTGAAGCTCTGGTAGTATGGTAGATCCTTGTGTTGATGATCATGCTCGTATTAAATTCCACTATGGTTTCACCCTTTAATTCCCCTTGTAGTCGATTTCTCTTCATCTGAGTCCTACTTGCATCAGATTGTTGTATTGTATTCAGTGCGCTTCTACTTGCAGGGTGCCCTCGTGTGCCTGGAGATGAAGAAGAGGATGATGTCGATGATCTTGAACATGAATTTGAATGGGGTGATGATCATGACTCGCAGTACATGGCGGAGGCCATGCTGCATGGCCACATGAGCTATGGTCGACATGGTGACATAAACAACCCTCATATGGTTCATCCTTTGCCCCAAGTCCCACTTCTCACCAATGGAGAGATGGTATCATCGAATCAGACATTGCTCTGGTTATTTTGGGCTCTGTAATGCACTTCAATTCTGGTGAATGAATTCCAATATTTGTTATACAGGTCGATGACATTCCTCCCGAGCAGCATGCCCTTGTTCCTTCTTTCATGGGTGGTGGAGGGAAAAGGATTCATCCTCTACCCTTTCCAGATCACAATCTTCCAGGTATTTGCACCACCCCTAGTATATTCTACACCTTATCGCAAATTAAATTGTTAACAAAGCAATTTCATCACAGTGCAACCTAGATCGATGGACCCTTCGAAGGATCTTGCTGCTTATGGATATGGGAGTGTGGCATGGAAGGAGCGGATGGAGAGTTGGAAGCAAAAGCAAGAGAAATTGCAGATGACCAGGAGCCACGGCGGTGATAAAGGATGGGATAATCATGATGATGAGTCTGATTTACCATTGTAAGCTCCAATGCCTGTTAAACTCCTAAAACCTTTGAGAATCACATTCTAATAGTTTCCTATAATTGTTTGCTTCACTTTTCCATTCTAATTTGCATGTTTATACTGAACTGTAATTCGACCTTCATTTTATCTTTGTAGAATGGATGAAGCTAGGCAACCATTGTCGCGGAAACTACCAATCCCTTCTAGTAAAATAAATCCATACAGAATGATCATCTTAATTCGACTTGTAGTTGCTGGGTTCTTCTTCCATTACCGGGTTACAAACCCCGCAAAAGATGCATATCCATTGTGGCTCATATCAGTCATCTGTGAAATCTGGTTTGCCCTTTCTTGGATTCTCGATCAGTTTCCCAAGTGGCTTCCAATAGAAAGGGAAACTTATCTTGATAGACTATCGTTAAGGTGATTGATGCTGTCACCATGAAATCTCATTGTTAGCTTAGTCAGTTTGTGCCTAATTGTTCATTCATGTTCTTAGGTATGAAAAGGAAGGGCAACCTTCTCAATTAGCTCCAATCGATGTATTTGTGAGTACAGTTGATCCTATGAAGGAACCCCCTTTAATCACTGCAAACACTGTTCTATCGATCCTCGCTGTGGACTACCCAGTGGAAAAAGTATCCTGCTATGTCTCAGATGATGGTGCCGCGATGCTGACATTTGAAGCATTGTCCGAAACATCTGAGTTTGCAAAGAAATGGGTTCCATTTTGTAAGAAATTCAATATAGAGCCTCGTGCACCTGAGTGGTATTTTCAGCAAAAGATCGATTATCTGAAGGATAAGGTCCATCCTTCATTCGTAAAGGAGAGAAGAGCAATGAAGGTACAAAATAGCTATGAATGTCACTGGCAATGTATGTATGTATAAAATTCATGTTACTGAAATTGTTTCTGTTTTCAGAGAGAATATGAGGAATTCAAGGTACGAATAAATGCCCTGGTTGCAAAAGCACAGAAGGCACCTGAAGAAGGGTGGACTATGCAGGATGGAACACCATGGCCTGGAAACAATGTCCGTGACCATCCAGGCATGATTCAGGTAAATCTTGTGCTTTCTTCTATCATTCTTCTTCTTCTTCTTTTTGTTGTTGGCAAATTCAATTTCCATTTTTTGCTGATAATCGTATATCTTTAAGGTCTTCTTGGGGCAAAGTGGTGGGCATGATGTCGATGGGAACGAACTTCCGCGCTTGGTCTATGTCTCAAGAGAAAAAAGACCTGGTTTCAATCACCATAAAAAGGCTGGAGCCATGAATGCTTTGGTAAGCAATTGCTCTTTCAAGTGTCTACTTGAATATCAAAATAGCTGCAGGTTTGGTTTGCTCATTTCCTGTAATGCATTTGGCAGGTCCGAGTCTCAGCTGTACTTACGAATGCACCTTATCTGCTGAATGTCGATTGTGATCATTACTTCAACAATTGCAAGGCAGTACGAGAAGCAATGTGTTTTATGATGGATCCACTTGTGGGAAAAAGAGTGTGCTATGTGCAGTTCCCCCAGAGGTTCGATGGCATCGATCGACATGATCGATACGCTAATCGGAACATTGTGTTTTTTGATGTAAGTGTTAGCATCTGCAGTTCCCTTTGAGTATTCATCATACATCTGTAACTAGAAGTTTATGTATTCACATGCTTTGAGAATTAAGACAAAGGCATGATGATGCAGATCAATATGAAAGGTTTGGATGGGATTCAAGGACCTATTTATGTAGGCACAGGATGCGTTTTTAGAAGACAATCACTATATGGAACTGATGCTCCAAAGAAAAAGAAGGCTCCAAATAGGACTTGCAACTGTTTGCCTAAATGGTGCTGCTGCTGCTGCTGCACTGGTAGCAGGAAGAAGAAGAAGGCTGCAAAAAGTAAGCAGGAAAAGAAACAGTCTGGTTCTAAAAGTGCTGAGATTGGAGGACCAGCATATGCTCTTGAAGGTGTCGAAGAAGGTGCTAAAGGTATGATGTCTATGCAATTGATTTCTTCAAGTTCTTTATATCATATTTTACATTTAGCAATCTTTCGGTACATGTTATGGTGTCTCCTAGTTCTGGTAAACCAAGTGGCCATGGACATCCATTTTTACGCCTAATGGCGTAGGAGAATTCATATAACCACTTTGTGGAATAAAAGTTTGATTGTTGTTGTTGTTTTATGAACATCCATATGCTAACATTTCATCTATTGACAGGCAATGGGATTGAAAAACACAATATGACAGCTGAGCAGAAGTTAGAAAAGAAATTCGGGCAGTCTCCTGTGTTTGTAGCATCTACTCTCCTAGAGAACGGTGGAACACCGAAAGGTGCTACTCCAGCTTCTTTGTTAAAGGAAGCTATCCACGTTATTGGCTGTGGTTACGAAGACAAGACAGACTGGGGAAAAGAGGTGCTTCATCTCGTCTTGAATATTTTTCTAGTTTACAGTCAAGACATCTTTCTTAGTTTTCTTTTCTCGCTGCAGATTGGATGGATCTATGGCTCAGTGACAGAAGATATATTGACTGGTTTCAAGATGCATTGCCATGGTTGGAGGTCTATCTATTGCGTACCGTCCAGAACTGCATTCAAAGGTTCTGCTCCTCTTAATCTTTCAGATCGTCTTCACCAGGTTCTCAGGTGGGCTCTTGGTTCCGTCGAAATTTTCTTGAGCAAGCACTGCCCTCTATGGTATGGATATGGAAGTGGGCTTAAATGGCTGGAAAGGATGTCATATATCAATGCTACTATCTATCCCTGGACCTCGATTCCTCTTCTGGCATACTGTACCTTGCCTGCTGTCTGCTTGCTCACCGGAAAATTTATCACTCCAGAAGTAGGTTTGCTATTATCGTTTTCCTTTTTTGAATTTTCTGCCGAGGCTTACAGATGTGTGTTCTAAATTGCAGCTCTCTAACGTGGCGAGTCTTTGGTTCTTGTCGCTTTTCATTTGTATCTTCGCGACGGGCATCCTTGAAATGAGATGGAGTGGCGTCGGCATTGATGACTGGTGGAGAAATGAACAGTTTTGGGTTATTGGAGGTGTTTCCTCGCATCTCTTTGCTGTGTTTCAGGGGCTTCTAAAGGTTCTTGCTGGAATAGACACCGATTTCACTGTTACATCGAAGGCCGGCGACGACGAAGAGTTCTCCGAGTTGTACACGTTCAAGTGGACCGCACTGCTCATCCCTCCCACAACTTTGCTCATTGTGAACTTCATCGGCGTCGTAGCAGGTGTCTCTAATGCAATAAACAATGGGTATGAATCATGGGGGCCATTGTTTGGGAAGCTCTTCTTCTCCTTCTGGGTGATCGTCCATCTCTATCCCTTCCTCAAAGGTCTCGTTGGGCGCCAGAACCGGACACCAACAATCGTCATTGTCTGGTCCATCCTCCTTGCATCAATTTTCTCGTTGCTCTGGGTGCGAATTGATCCATTCTTGCCGAAATCAGATGGCCCTCTTCTGGAGGAGTGTGGACTAGACTGCAACTGAGCATGAGAGCCCCCCTATCAGAATGTTCACGGATTACAGTTTACTTGTTGGCATCATTATCATATCATGGAAGCTGTGAAGCTGCTTGTTTGTGTAAGAACAGCAGGCAGATGCAAGAGAAGGGCCATCTTGTTCAAGCTTCATTTCAGTCAATCTGTACATCGATTCTTCACAATAAGGCATGCCTTCCCTGATACCTGGTGGAGGAGGCTCATCAAACATTCTGTTAGTTGATTTTATTACCCCTTTTTTGGGGGGAATTATTTATTTATGGCGAGATACAATTAAGAGAGAAGATTTATAGTATGTATTTTATTTACTTACACCTTCATCATCATCTGTACTTATCCCAAAGAAACTTGTGTACTCGTATGTGAAACCCTCAGAGGGATTATCTTCTGTCTTTTGCTTCTGGTTCTCTGTTGATCTGATATTTCTTTATAGCCCATAAATTGCAGGTTTGTTTGTGCTTCAGCCATGTGTTCCATCGAATCTTTCTTATTATAATTTTTCGATTTACCTTCTTATAAAAAAAGTCAATTTGCGTATTTCACCTTTTTTATGAAATAGAAAGATAACTAAGACATGATTGGCTAGAAAAAGAATGTCGCATATAATTTAAGAAGGAAGAATTCCAGAGGCGTACTTTAAGCGTTGAGTTTGCCTGAGGAGAAGCAACCTGGTACTGTTAACTGAGGCTAAGAAGCAGCAAATATGCTCTTTGAGTTCCTCGATCTGGTGGAGGACGCTGGGATGATTTCTTCGGAACTGGCGCACTACCTCCTCGATTGAGTATTGTTGACCCTTCGCGATCTCCAAACACAGACGCACCAGCAGTCCAGCACCTGGTCACTCTCCACGTTCGCGGGCAATCTCGCCACCAGGCGCTCGATCGTCTCCAGGTCATTGTTGAGCACGTACGTACCACGCGAGGCAGCGTCGAGCTGGGCCATGTAATCCCGTAGCTGCCGCCTCGATCTAAAAGAGAATCAATTTTAAAAGAGACATTGTCGATAAAAATTTATTATTAAGATTAGAATTTTTCTGTTATAATATGTCAATTAATAATTTATTTATTAATCTGTCAATTAACCAAGCACTTTAATATTCCTATAAATTGTATCATGGAAAAACTATAAATGAGGAAATTTTATTTCTTTCCACTTTTTCTTTTTTCTAGTTCGGTTTTTCTTCTCTTAACATGGTATCAGAGCCATGATCTCTCTATTTTTTTTTCATCTTTCTATAGTAATTTTGCTTCTATCACCGCCGCAAGTGCGCATATTTTTCTCCTCTTTCTTTATCATCGTTTTTCCTCTTCTCTCTTTTTCTTCATTCAATGTCGAATACTCGAAGTAGATGTCAAATTTATCTCAGAGTTGGGCATATTGGTACTCAATGTCCTAGACGATATGACACAAATTTTATTGGTGGTCCTAAAGGTTTAAGACAATCAACTATTCCACCTATGCATCCTAAAGCGCTCTCATCCGTGCCTACTCTTGATAAACCACCAGAGTTTTCTTCTACTGAATGGTATATTGACACCGGAGCAACTCATCATGTCACATCAGATTACAATATCTTCACAGAAGTAACACCATATTATGGTTCGGACACGGTGCAGGTAGGCAATGGCTCAGGTTTGCAAATTACTAACCTTGGAAACACATATATTCATTTATCTAATCGTACTTTTCGCATGCGCAACATCTTTCACGTCCCATCCATTACAAAAAATTTATTGTCCGTACATCAATTTTGTTTTGATAACGATGTCATTTTTGAATTTCATCGTAATCATTATTTTATAAAATCTAGCGGGACAAATACTATCTTATTCTCTGGGGGAATCAAACATGGCCTTTATTATCTTCAAAATTCTTCAATCAAGGCTTTCATTGGTGAGCGTACAAATAAATCAAATTGGCATGCCCGACTTGGTCATCCTTCTCTTCGCATTGTTCAATCGATCATCAATGGGCATGATTTACCTACTTCCTCCACCTCCCCTCCATCTCATTCATGTAGGGCCTACATGGAATCTAAAAGTCATAAACTACCTTTCTCTTCATCTGATCATGTTTCTAATTTTCCACTTGAATTAATTCATTCAGATGTTTGGGGCCCTGCACCTATTGTGTCTAACCACGGTTATCTTTATTATGTTACCTTTATTGATCATTTTAGTAAATATACTTGGCTCTTTCCTATGAGAAGAAAATCTGATTTATCAGATATATTCTGTAATTTTCAAAAACAAATTGAAAGATATTTTAATCGTAAAATACTTTCAGTTCATTCTGATTGGGGAGGCGAATATCAATCTCTCCATCGTCATCTTGTCTCTTGTGGAATTGTTCATCGAGTTTCTTGCCCTCATACTCCAGAACAAAATGGCTCTGCTGAGAGAAAACACAGACATATTGTTGAAACTGCCTTAGCTCTTCTCCATCATGCATCAGTTCCACGTAAATTTTGGGATGAAGCTGTCTGTACTGCAACATATCTCATAAATCGACTTCCTACCCCATTGCTCAATCAAAAGTGCCCTTTAGAAAAACTTTATAATCAAACTCCTGACTACACTTTTCTTCGAATTTTTGGTTGCGCATGTTATCCATGGTTACGCCCCTATTCTAAACATAAACTTGATTCTCGTTCACTACAATGTGTTTTCATTGGTTATAGTAATTTGCATCATGGGTATCGTTGCTTGCATATACCTACAGGACGGATATATACTTCACGACATGTTACTTTTGACGAGTCTTTATTCCCTTTTTCGACAGCTTCTCCAGTCTCTCCTCCAGATACAAGTGGCACTTTCTTGATGACACCTAACATTTCCGGAGGTGATGGCATCCTAGGTCCTGCTCCGGGGCTCTCTAACAACAATCTTATATCATCCGAATCACCTCAAGTTGCTGCTCCAACAAGAGCAAGACGCTCTAACACTATCAGAGGGGATAATATGTTGGATCCTATTCCGTGTCCAATCTTGGAAGCCTCACCAACCAGAGATAATATGCCTTCTGGCTCTGACTCCCCAAATAATACAGGTTCATCGTCGAATTCACCTTGTCAGCCCACTTCCTCATCGCCATCAACAAGTGATTCAAATGATAGTGATTCTCGTCGTATGCTTCCTTTAAGTGACATCTATGCACGTTGCCCACCAATGGCAACCCGATATCCCCTTCCTCAAGCTTTAGTGGTATCTTCAAAATCTATTGAACCGACTTGTTTTTCACAAGCGAACAAGGATCCAAATTGGCGTTGTGCAATGTCTACAGAATTTGATGCACTTCTTCGCAATGGAACATGGACTCTAGTTCCACGCACTCCCTCCATGAATGTTGTGGGCTCTAAATGGGTATTCCGTCTCAAGCATCGAGCTGATGGTTCTCTTGAAAGGTACAAAGCTCGTCTTGTAGCAAAAGGATTTAATCAAGAACCAGGTATTGACTTTCATGACACCTTTAGCCCCGTTATCAAAATTACATCTATCAGATTATTATTATCGATAGCTGTCAGTTCTACTTGGCCTATACGACAATTGGATATTTCTAATGCTTTTCTTCATGGTCATCTTGAGCAAACTATATTTATGGAGCAACCACCTGGGTTTATCCATCCACAGTTTCCATCTCATGTTTGTCAGCTCAAGAAATCCATATATGGCCTTCGACAAGCTCCTCGTGCATGGTTTCATCGATTATCTACTTGGTTACAAGCTCAAGGATTTTCTGGATCAAAAACAGACTCGTCTCTCTTCTACAAACATAATGATGGATCTATGATCTTTTTTCTTATTTATGTGGATGATATTTTATTAACCGGCAATGATCAAAAGGGCATCACAACTATACTTGATCTTCTCAATCAAGAATTTCCTATTCGAGATATGGGTAATGCTCGTTTCTTTCTTGGTATTGAACTCATTCCACATGGTGAGGGTTGTCTCCTCTCTCAGAGCAAATACATTACTGGACTTCTTCAAAGAGCTAAAATGGATGGTGCACGCCCGGTCTCCACACCAATTGCTATAAATAATTTATCTGCACCTCCATCATCTCCAGCTATGTCTGATCCTCAACTCTATCGAAGTATTGTTGGAGCCTTACAATATGTCACTATCACACGACCTGATATTACTTTTGCAGTTAATCGTGCTTGTCAATTTATGCATGCTCCATCTGAACAAAATTGGGATAATGTAAAAAGAATACTTCGTTATCTCAAAGGTACTATTTTACATGGTCTTCTTCTATATCGTCATTCTTCTAGAGACTTACATGCTTATAGCGATGCGGACTGGGCAAGCTCTCCTGAAGATAGACGTTCTACTAGTGGATATGCAATATTTCTTGGACGAAATCTTATCTCATGGAATTCGAAAAAGCAACCTACAGTATCTCGTTCAAGCACTGAGGCAGAATATAAAGCTATAGCCAATGCAACATCTGAAATTATTTGGCTTCAATCGCTTCTTTCAGAACTTCATCTTGCATCAAATGTCCCTCCAAAACTTTGGTGTGATAATATTGGAGCGACATATCTTACAGCAAATCCAGTATTTCATGCTCGTACAAAACATGTGGAAATTGATTTTCATTTTGTTCGAGAACGTGTGGCAACTCGACAGTTATCTGTCTCTTATATTTCTGCAGAAGATCAACTTGCTGATATCTTTACAAAGCCATTGTCCAGACAACGTTTCACCAAACTAGCAAGCAAACTCAACGTCAAAGATCTCCCGTTGAATTTGTCGGGGGGTAAAAGAGGATCAGTTTTAAAAGAGAATTAGTCGATAAAAATTTATTATTAAGATTAGAACTTTTCTGTTATAATATGTCAATTGATAGTTTATTTATTAATCTGTCAATTGACCAAGCACTTTAATATTCCTATAAATTGTATCCCTTATGGGAAAACTATCAATGAGGAAATTTTATTTCTTTCCACTTTTTCTTTTCTCTAGTTCGGTTTTCCTTCTCTTAACATAATCACACTGGGCGTCGATCAGGCAGGCGCGATGGCCATCGGCGGAGGGGAGGATATCGATCAAATCTCCAATTGGCGCATACATGGAGCGAGCGCTATCGAGAACGCTGCAGAGCGACAGGCAGAAGATGGAGGTGTTCTCGCTGCTGTCGAAGTAATCCAAAACGAGGCGGGAGAGGTGATTGGGTGGCGCGCCGCGAAGGGCTTCCTCGATGGAGGTCCGGTTCGGCTGAAGGACGCGCGCTATCAAGCCGTCCGACGACGGCGTTCCGGAGAAATGATTCGCATCCGCCTCCCTCCTCCCTCGAATGGCGGCGGCGGATCCTGACGGCGACTCTAATCCGTACGCCAAATATACATTTTTTTTAAAAAAAAAATCAATTATATCATACATTTACATACTAACCATCTTCCCGCAATCAAATTTTTTTAAATTAATCAAACTGATTAAATTTTTAAATAAAAATTAAATAAATTAAATCTATAAAATATCAATTAATTTATTTTTCAATTAAATTAATTAAAATAATAATAAAATTTAAATATTATAAAAAATTTATCAATTAATTAAAATTTTATAAATTTATAAATTATTTTTTATTTTAATTAATTCAATTTAATCAAATAAGAAATTTTAAAATTGAAATCGAATTGAATAAATTAATTTTAAAAAAAAATAATCAAAATTTTTAAATAATCAAACTAAATTTTTAAATTTAATCAAATTTTTACTCACCTCTAACACCACACACTAATCTACCTTGAAGCTCTATATTTACTGCAAAATAAAATTAAATACAATGTAACGCCCAGATTAAGTTTGTGAAAATTTTATCAAAAATGATTAATGCATTAATCTAGCATACATTTTAAATATTTTTTAAA